>NW_005054354.1:3971766-4006611 GCF_000277835.1 Geospiza fortis | reverse complement strand
ATGTGCATTCAGAGCCTGGAGAGCACAGCTCAGGGTTTGGTGCAGAGCTGTCAGAGAGAGATGTGTATCTAACGCACCATGCACATGGTTTCCCTCAGAGTGCAATTCCTGGGGGCTCATCACAGGTCCCTTCTTCTGGGTGCTTCTGCCTGGAACCTCTCAGTGCATCTGTCCCTGACCCACAGCCCACCATCCCAACTCCAGTTCCTCACATTGTTTACCTTTCCTTCTTGCAGACCTCCCAGACAATTTCATTTTTGGGTCTGGTGGTTTTTTTCCCCATAAATTGTACCTATGGAGGTTTTTTTTCTCTTTTAAAGGTATCCCAGATATTTTCAAAAGCCTGGGTCTCTCAGAAATGGGAGCAGGTACTCACAGAATATAGAAGAAATCAATGCCTGGGTTCTAACTTCTTCCTTTGGGGGCACAGAAGCAGAATTATTTTCTACTTCTTTGCACACGTGATAGGATTGGTGCAGAAGAGAAAATGAAATGGAACTTCTCTGCCCAAAGAGGGCACAGCAAAGAGAAGCAACACATGCATGGACAGACGCACAGGTTCACAAAACTACATCCCAACAGTGGTACAAGCAACCCCTGCTCAGATTTTCACCAATAAACCCCGTGTAGGTACACTCAGGCCCGACCTCCTTTTGTACTGGGATTATTTTGGCTTTTTATCATGACACTTGAATTTTGTGTTGTTTTTCCTATGGTAGTCATGACCTTGTAGTTATGTGTATCAAATGATTATTCTGCTCTCCAGGAAATAAAAGGTGACTCATATGAAAACAGTGAAGTGAGCACTGTCTGTACCATGCCTGAATCCCAAAATACTCTTTAACTCCCTTGGCTTTCTGAAAAAATGTTAGGGACTGGTATAGAAGCCCAGAAGATAAGGGGGTTATGTGCATGTCTCAAATACCAGTAGCTGGATGGCTGTGGAGCCAAGCAAGGATTGCTGGTAACAACATGCTGTGGAAAAGAACAAGATGTGTCTGGAAAAGAGGAACATACTGAGGTAGGGCAGTACTTTTCTATGACAAACATCCTTTTTCTGGCTGCTAGAGAGAAGCACAACACAGTTCAGTGCAAGCATGAAATGAAGCTGAGAAGTGAGCATGGAACATAGGAGGGGGTCAAGACTACCCAAAATCCATCCAGTCCTCTGACTCATATCCAGAAAAGTCTGAAAGAATGGACTCTGCATGATCACTAATTCACATGGAAAGAGAGGAAATGGTCGTCAGGGCAGGGAAAATCATCTACAAAAAGGTACCCCCACCAAGCCTGGGCATCCTTCCTTTTATTCTTTCTTTCTCTCTTTCATTCATCTCTTTCTCTCTTCTTTTTCATCTTACCTCTTTATCCAAAAGCCACTGTCATGTGCTTATATAGTAAATCAGGGACTAACATACCAATTTCCATACCAAGTGTGTAATTTACTAATAAAACTTCATGGTTTTGTGGCCCCTCTGAGTTTTGTGATTCCTTTCAACCATGAGCATTTACAAACCTTGAGGGCTCCCTCTGCTTTAAGGGTGGGACCCCCCAGCTGTTTAACCAGGTGACTAGAACTGTTATCCCCCTGTACCACACAGTGACCCTGGAAGAAAAATAGGATATTATGGTCATGATGTGCACAGCTGAACTGTGTTTGTCTATTCCAGACTTAGCCCATCCAGGATTTTTCATATCATAAGAATAAGGAGACTACCAAGCAATGACTGGTTACAATCTACCTGCACCACTCACAGCTCACACTGACACTCCCTAGCTACTAAGTGACACAAAAGGTACAATGCAAGCTGGGGGACTGGTGGCAATTTTTTGTTTTTTACCTAGGTGGTACATTAATCAGTTGTGTTTGTAGCATAGGGATTTTGAGAATGGGAATTCAGAAGCACTTTTTTTTTCCCTAATCCCTTTTAATGACTGCAGCACTTTTGTTTCCTTCTAGTATTTCCTCCAAGGAAGCAAAAAAGCCTTTGAATTAAACTAATGTTAGTTGTCTATTAGTGGATAGCACAAAGAGAGACCGAAATTAAGTACTAACAATGTTCTGAAACTAGCATGACCTTAAATTACAGCAGGTTAATAAATCACTTCAAATGTAAATCTCTCTCTGCTCTCACCTTGAGATCTGAATACCTTTAATCAAGTTGCATAATAGAAATTTTGATGATCAAAGCCTGCAACTGCTGGTAGAGTGAGACTACAAGTTGGAGAGACAGCTGGGACTTAAAGTTTGTGCTGTTCAACAAAAAATGATTTGGAAATTCAGTCTCTCAGGAACCTGTAAAACATAACAAGGTGTTGCAAAAGGTTTCAATATTTAACAAAAGCCATTGTAAATCTTTTGAAGCCCAGCATGGGACCTCAGGGGGACCAAGGAGATAAGAAGAGATCAAAGAGCCTTTGGGGCAAGTCACAAGATTGATGTTCACCAGCACAAGTGTGGGATGAGTTGTGGCAGCCTGTGTCTCAGCAGGGCTCTCCAGTAATGCCCTTCCCCTGGCACAAGGACAGCTGACACCACCAGGGCTTGGGGACCTGCACCTTGCAGCACAAGCACGTGGGATGCAGAGAGAAGCCGAGACTCACAAACCTGAGAGAGAGCCAAGGATAAATGTAGGGGTTCATTCCTGCTAAGGAACTCGAGGGCAGCTGCAGCACCAGCATCTTAACTCTGCTGTCCTGCAGCAGCTCTTCGTGGGAGCTGAGGCAAAGGGCCAGTGTCACTTGTTCTGTGGTCTTCTTTAACATCAATACAAAATAGACCTGCCTGCATCTGATTTTTTTTTTAATTACCTACATACCAAAATTCTGCAAATATGAACAAGCAGTGTTCATAAGCCTTCAGTGTGAACATCTGGGAGGAGGAAGACAAAAGGACAAATGGAAGACAACAGAAAACTCAGAGTGGCATCCTTGATATGCTTCCCTCTCTACCCTGTACCAGGCTGCCAAATTTAAAGTGTTTGTGATTTTCTGAGAATGCTCCTGTTCAAGCGTTTGCTCTCTGTGATCTTCCTACTGGGGCGCAAAGCAGCATGAGTCTGTCATGGTTTTCTTCCTGTTTATCAATATTACTGCTCACAGGCACTAAAACAGCCTCATCTTAGCGATGTAATTTATGGGGGTGTCTGTCCCTCCACACTTAGGAAACTTCTAAAAGGGGAAAAAGAGAATAATTACAAGAATAATAAGTTTTATAAAACTCTTAATCCTATAAATCAGACCAAATTCCCTGTGACATAAAAATGAAAGCTTGGCTCCACTGGAATAAAATATAAACCTCTGATTTCAAAGTGGACAGGATTTCACATAAACCTAGAAGAGAAATGAGCAGTAATGCCTGGTTTATTTCAGTGCAGGGGAAATATCCCCAGCAGAGTACCAGGCTACTTGAGCTCTTCAAGCCTTTTACAAGGAACATAAAAGCCAGAGATCTGGTGCCAAATCCCCTGGTTGGCTCTCTCCAAAACAAGGAGTAATTCTTACACACTATGGAGGATTTCTGCACGTGCTCAAAAGCAAATACCTGGATTTGCCTCGTCCAAAATGGAGGAGTGCCTGCAGGTGTGCAGAGTGCTGCAGTGCCCTTCTACCCCTATGTACTCAGCAAAGCTGAGCTGGCCTGGAAACGTGGAAAACCACAGTCCCAGGGCACTCCACCTCATCTTAGGAGCATGATTCACAGCAGCCATCTCAGATTATCAGTGTAACAACTGCTAGCTGGATCATCCACAGTCCAAATCACCCCTTCACAGAGAAGCAAAGCCAGGCTTGCCAAGCTGCCCCTCCCTGCTGCTTTGTGGCCCAGAATAGGCAACATTAAAAACATTTTGGCCATGGGTTTTTTATCCAGCATTTTCAGTTTGATATGTAAACCAAAGCATATTAAATGCATGTACATGTGTGCATATTTGTATGCAGTCCACATATTTGAGCCCATTTCTTACAGAAGTCTGCACTAATAGATTGTATCCACCACAGGTCCTCAGGTTCCTTCTGTTTCTCAGCAGAGGACCTGGGAAGGCAGCTCGAGGGGAAAGGCTGCAGCTCTTTAAGTGCAGCATCCCCGCTTCGTGAAATGCTGATCTCAGGAGGAGGCAGAGCCCAGCTTGCAGCAGAAGAGTAATTGCCTTCTGGAAGTGAGCTGCAGCACTCAGAGCATCTGTGCCTTCCAAATGCAGTTTTGAGTCCCCATCTGCAGGCAGGATGGAGCAGGGCAGCTCAGCACCCCAGCCTGGCTGGGGGCATTGGGCTGAGCTGGGCCCAGGGCTGGGGGACACTGAGTTGAGCTGGGTAAACCATGGCCCTGCAGGGCAGGATGAAGAACAGCCATTCTGTCCAAATCACAGCAGCGATCTGCAGATAAAATTTTGTCTACCCTTCTTCACTTAATCACCAGCCAGAGCTTTAAGGGTGTGCAATACGTACACACACCTATTTTTGATGAGACAGAAAGGTGGGAACAGGCAGGCACATCTATGTGTGCAGCTGGGGCAGAGCAGGTCCATGCCTGGCTGTGCCTCATGCTTTGGGAAGCACCAGGGATGCAGAGAAGAGCAGCACAAACCCTGCACAAACAGGGGGTGTGCATCCAGTGCTCAGTGCTCTGGTGACCCAAAGCAGCCCAAATCACAGCTGCTTCCCAAGACAGCTGAAAGAAGAAAGACAGCTACCCTCTCAGCAACACACAGATCAGTTACAAGAGCAAAACCAATCCACTCCCAGATTTCCAGCTCAAGGAAATGGCTGTACACAGAGCAAATTTGGGGAGAGGGGTGTGTGCAGCTGAGCTGCGAGCTCCAGAGCACCTGCATGGTGGCTCACTGCTTCCTCAAACACCAACAGCCACCAAACTCCTGCTTATACCAAAGACTTTTTCTGCTTGATAAGTTGATGCCCAAACCCTAAGGCAGTAAAATCCTAAAGGGAAATTTTCCTTAGTCCTCACACTGGAAAATGAAGATTAAGAGCAGCACTTTGAGCTTCAGCCCAAGGCAAAAGAAAAGAACAACTTAATCAATACTTTCAGGTGAGATACTCTTCCCTTTAGCTGAGGAAGCAGGAGGAAGGTTTTGATTAAAGTCCACCTTCCAGCCCTTTCCCATTTTATGAGGTTTCACCATTATCTAAGCACTCTCCTTCACCTGCTCACAAACAGGTTGCTAACACAGGCAATGTTACTCAAATTTGTCAAAAGTGATTTAAAATCCCATCAACATCAGGAAACTATAAAGGGTAATATTAACCCCTAAGTCCAGCAAGTCAAGAACTGCATTTCCACTAGTTTCTAATTAAAATTACTCTGTAGTAAGTTTGTCTTCATTTTTTGTTGTGACACAGTTCTCTAATTAATACATTTTTACAACCAAAATAATGAGTTTTCTATATTATATCTGTCTAATAATGTATCTTCCAAGAAAAATGAGATTAATCATTCTTTTAAAACACTGGCTTTATGGGGTTTTTATTTCCTTTATGAGATCTGCACAGATAAATCAAAAAACCAGTGTTTCCATCACCCTCCCAGAATAGGATTAATTTACCATAAGGAAAATGGATGGGAGCATCAGAAGTGCTCACTCCAAATATGCTCACAGTGACTAATACCATGAATATGAAAAACTATCTTAACTGATATCTAGGTTGCAGATAGATCTTGGCAGAAAGGAAGACAGAGGAAATGAATGCAATCACTGCAAAATATGTAAAAATGACAGAGAGAGGAAAGTCTAGACAATGTGAGATGATTGCCACGCTCTCCAGCTTGGAATGCAAAGCCTGTCTTCTGATTGTTCTGAGGTTTAAACCGCCGAACAAACGCTGCTCCTCAAACCCATATGGGCAAGCAATTTGCCATATGTTTTAGAACAAGGCACAAGTACCCAGAGATGCACCACTGCTAATGCTGCAAATAGAAAAAAGCCAGAAATGCCATCCCTGTCTCTCCGATGCATTAACAAGGGAGTGGAGTGCTCCAGGCTTGTTTTCAAAAAATAATACCAATCCCTCTACATGGTAACTTCTCCTTGTCCATGTTCATACCCAGGAGAGCTTGCCCTGGCTCCCAGAGCCCTGGCACCAAAGAATTGATCTGGGGCTCTGGGTTGATGGTAAATTGTCAGCAGTGTGTGCAGGCAGCTGAAAGGGCCAGCTGTATTCTGGGGTGCATCAATCCCAGTATTACTGGCCAGTCCAGGGAGGTGATTGTCCTGCTGCACAGTGCCCTGGTATGCACTCTGTGCAGTTTTGGGAGGCTATAGAGCTATTAGAGAGCATCCAGAGGAAAGTGACTAAGGTGGTGAAATGTCTTGACGACAAAATTCACAAGGAGTGGCTGAAGTCACTTGGGTTGTTCACTCTAGAGAAGGGAAGGCTGATGGGTGATATCATGGCAGCCTAAAACTTCTTCAAGGGGGGAGAAAAGAGGTGCTGATCTCTTTTCTCCGGTATCCAGTGACATGACAATGGAACAAAGCTGCATCAGAGGAAGTTTGGATCAGACATTAGAAAAAGGTTTTTCACAGTGAGATTGGTCATCACTGAACAGGCTCCTGGAGCAAGCAGTGATGGCACCAACCCCATAGGAGTTCAAAGAGCATCTGAGTGATGTTCTTAGTCATATGGTTCAGTTTTAAGTTGTCCTGAAAGAAGCAGGGAATTGGACTTGATGATCTTTATGGGGTCCCTTCCAACTTGCAATGTTCTAAGATTCTAAACTATCCAGGTCCAGCAGTGCACTGTATCCACCTAAATCTTGTATGGAGAAAAGATCCAGGGATAACTATCTCCATCTTCTCTCACCCCTGCTGAAGCACGGGAAGAAATCCTGGGCACCAGGACTCAAAGGAAACCACGTGCTCCATTCAGCCTGACATCTTCCCTCTCCTATCCCTCAGCCTCCCTACACCATGAAGAGGTTGCATGGGCAAAACTGTGCTTTTGTGAAACCTTACTCTCAATTTCTATCATTATTTTAAACATCAACATTCCATGCACTCAGCCTTAAACTAACGAGGCAATGGCTTCTTTCTGCAGGGAAAATGTGCTCTCCTCAAGACCCCAGCTGGTGATCCTTGGTCTGGATTCTTCTCCTAGGTGTTTCTTCTACTCCCATGCATGCACTGTCTCTTTCTGAGACAAATGTCTCAGTGATCCATTTGTGTGTTCCTCCCAACCACATCACACATGAACAGAACACTACTCCATTATAAAACCAACATCTCCTGCAAAAATTAAAAGAAACTGTTAGCTAATGACGGCTCATTCAGAGAAGAGTGTGCAAAATTCCCAAATATATTGAAAAAATTCTTTTATTATTGAATGGATCATGTAAACAGCCTGTACAACCTCATAAACTTACCAGAGCTACATGTTGCTGGTACACCATTCACCTGGACAGTTGTCAAGCATCAGGGCAGGCTGTGGACACCTCCACATAGGATATCTCTGGTCTTTTGAGTCTGATTATATTGACGCTGGCTATAACTATTTACAGATCATTGTTTTAGGACACTAACAGTGTTTGCTTGTAGTCAAACAGTCAGTAACTTGCTCTTGCTTAAGTCTGAAATCTTAAACCAAAAAGGACTTCAATTTACTTTAAAATAAAAATTTACAACCTGATTTCAATAGTACCATTTCTTCCCTCTGCCATATCAATCAAAAACCAGATAATCCTGCTGCTGGTATTAAATAAAGTGCATTAGTAAGCACAGAAATAATAAAAATAGGAATATTCTTGGAAGAGTAAGAAGAAGAAATGGTACTCGCAGGTGATAATTCTGTGGCTGCCCCAGTCAGAGGAACATGCTGTCAGGGCTGATCCTCGCAACTCTATCCCAAAGGCTCTGGAAATGTTTTCTTAAATAATAACTTCATTTAAGATGGAGAATTGCAGGGAATAAACAGTCCTGCTGTCTTTCTTGTTGGGTTTTGTCTTTTGGTCTTGTCTTCTGATACTATGAAAGCCTTTGCATTTTTAGAATGCAGAACTGCATATGTAAGGAAATCTGTGACTGAAACAGACAATTTGTGCCCATTGTGCCTTGTGGAGAGAGAGCCTCCATTCTCTTTGTAGCTGCCTCTTAAGCACTGTAATACCATGATGAGGCACTCCTGAGCCTTCTCTGCTCCAGGGAGGAGACCTAGCTCCTTTAGTCTTTTCTCACAGGGCAGGTGTGGATGGTGGCTTGATCCTCTCCAGCCTGTCTGCATCTCCATCTAAGGTCAGCAGATGTTCCTCAACCACTACTCAAGCCACCTAATATATATGATTTTCTTGTACTACAGTTACAACTGTAAGTTTTATAGAGCTGGGCTGGTGTCTTGATGAGTTGAAGTCACAGCTGCTGTTAGGAGGAGCTGATTCAAAGGCTGAGATCTGGAGAAAAGAGAATTGGTGTTCTCAGTACATTCCCCACCTGTGAGCTCCAGGTATAACACTGATAATATCTGTATTATCACTAGTAACTTCAACAAGGCACCAACCTAATCTTCAATGAGACCCCCACTTATCTTCATGGGTTGGTTTAAATGTTATTTTTAAACATTAATAAATCTATTTTGCCTTTTATTTCAAACGGCCCAGTTGAGAGAATTAGAAAGAAACAAAATATAAAGGTAGTGGCAAAAGCTGCTCCACTAGTCCCAGTAGTGCATTCCTTGGCTGTGCATTATTAAGCCAACACAAAGAACATTTCCAGGAATACCATTATGCTGCTGCATAGAGAAAAATGCTTCTGATTAGCATGTACTCGATATGCTTGGAAAATTAGCTCTCCTTCAGAGAATTCCAGCAACAAGTGAAACATCTGTTGTTTCCTCCAAGTTATAACAATTATTTTACAATTGCATACTTTGAATACTCCTTTGCATACTTTGAATTTCTAATTTTTTATTTTTATCTAGAAAGCCAGGATTTGTGGTGCAACTGGAATTCACAATGTGCACATGTGTGTGGGAAAGAAGAATGGGAAATAATAGCAGTCCCTAACTGCAGCGTTATGTCACCCCAAGGCTAAAATTGTTGGCCATCTACATTATTTGCATTCACTGTATTAATTCTCCTCTATACACAATGGGAATTAATCCCATTTCAATAATTTCAATGGCTCCTATTTATTCCAAGGTTGATGGCAGTGATCCCTATTGTTTGTATCCACACAATCTGCTTTCTGCAGCCAAAAATCCAGCTTCCACCCCCTTCCAGCAGCACATTGCTTGTGCAGCTGTGGCAGCACCAGTGCTCGGGGTATAAACAACACTGAAATAAATGGTGCTAAAAGAATACCCTAAGTGGGTTGGAGTAGCAGCAGCATGGCAGCAGAAACGTGCAGAGGCACTTGGGAGAGACTGGAATTGCTGCAGCCAGTTTCACAAGTGGTGAAAACAGGTCATAGCACGGGCAAAAAAGAGCTGTGAAGAGTCAGACCCCTGGACAGCACAGAAGTCAAAAGCTTGGTAATATTCACATCTATAACACTGGAGATAGACTCACCTCATTATATTCAGTGCAGTTTATCTGCTCTCAAGAGCCATTGCTTCATAAGGTGATGCACAAAGCAGAGGTGAGAAATGCAGGTTAAATACAATACTTTGCTCTTCCTGCTGTGTTTGCCTGCACAACGACAGCACCAGCCCCGGGGGCAATGGCCTGTTTCCAGCATCAGCCTCCGAGGGTCATTGTAAGTTATTTCTGTCATCCACACAGGTTGGATGAATAAATAACTCACCAAATACACTTAGAAACAGTCAGATTTACCACGGGTTTACAAAAGACTGGAACCAGAACATCTTGCTGAAGGACAGGGGTAAAATAACAGTGGTTCCCCCTCTGCAAGCCAGAGAGGTTTTTGCTATTTTTATCCACCCTGCAAACACGTTCAGGCCAGCCAGCAAAGGCCTTTGAGGAGTATCTTTGACGCAGCTGCAAATCCACAGCCTGAAGATAACAGAGGAGACATAAGGCAAAGCCTTGTCTCTGTCAGCCCTACCGAGCAGAGTACCCTTGACTGCAGCTGCTGGGAGGACAAACATCACAGGGACTGCTCTGCACAGAGCTCTTGGAGAGCTCTCTGCTTCTAGGTGGGTTTTACACCTCAATGGCATCACAACTTTAAACCTGGCAGCATTGTTGCCACAAAGGATTTCCAATGTAACAGGCAAAGGATGGAGGCATAACCCCTGCAACTCTGCCAAGACAGGAACAGCATTTCCCCATGTGTGAGGTCAAGGCCAGAGCCCATCTTACCCATCCTTCAAGTTACTCATTTTAGTAATAAACACACTTGAAGTTACTCATGTTAGTAATAAAGGCACAGATTTCTCCAGGTACACCCGCGTGTCACCCTGGCACAGGCTGTGCCTGTTTAGAGTGTTGTGCTGTGCCTGCACAGTGCTGCCTGCAGGCTGTGAGCTGCAGCTGCACAGATGTGGGCAGCTCACCAGCTGCCATTCCACAGCACAGGGAGAGCTCTGAGTGCTAGGGCAGGACTATGGAATACTTGTTTAGAAATCTTTTCTATGGGAAAACAATAAAATTTAAAAAGGAAATAAGAAAACAATTGTCTTCCTT
The DNA here is from genome assembly GCF_000277835.1 of Geospiza fortis. NCBI lineage: Eukaryota > Metazoa > Chordata > Aves > Passeriformes > Thraupidae > Geospiza > Geospiza fortis. The sequence goes on along the minus strand of NW_005054354.1, from coordinate 3,996,020 downwards.
TCCAGTAGCAGTCAAACTAATTACGCAGCTGCAAACACTGTTGAAGTTTCACTGCAGAGCAAAACAGTAAAGTTGGATTATCTGCCCTAATTTAAGTGGCTAGAAGTTTTGCACCTGATTCTAAATTACCCACACACTTCTTTTCCTTTTATACTCAATAGAGAAATATCCCAGAGGATGTCTAAAATGAAGGTCAAAGATCAACTGAATGAATTCCCCTCTAAAGGTAAATGTGACTTTTTAATGATTGCCAAGGAAGCCCTGGGTCAATCTGGCATCTAAAGTTCAGGCATCTCAGGACAAAGAACTGTACACCAAGTAGAAGACCACAGCCCTGGGTACAGTAAGCAGAGCATGCAGAGCTGTTGGAAAGTGACTTTTCATTGAGGTCAAACCTCTATCCCTAGGCTGGTTTTCTTTGACCCCAATCAGCACCATTGTAGAGATGGTTTAATGAAATGATGGAGTACTCCAAACAATGATTTCACCAAAACTCACTGGTTTAGTGACAACTTCCACTTAGGTTCCATTTGTTTAACTGTGACTTTCAATTAGTCCAGTAATTCACTTCCTATTTATTTGCATGCATGAGACAGAGCAAAAGGAAAAGATTTCATTTGATACATAATCACACACCCAGAGACTCAGGCTTGGATTGTGATATGGGCAGGAGGCAGCCAGCTAATTCCTGACAAATTTCATTATCAGTAAGGCCATGCTCAAGAAGCAGGAGCTGTTTATGAGGGCTAGAAGTGAAAAGTTGGTGGGTGTTTAGGAAGGCAAGCATGCCTGAACATAAAGTATTGTGTCATCATTAAACAAAAGACGGAAGTAATAAATTAAATAGCTAGAAATTTAATATTTTTGGGAGCTTGTCCCTAAAGTAAATGTGCTTTCCTTTCCTTGAAATGATTAATCAAACATAGAGGAAAAAAAGAAATAAAATGGACAAATCTTTCTGCAGCATGACCTTATTTCCTACTCTCGATCGTGAACTTATGCAAGCTTGTATTGGAAAAATTGAATCTGACCAGCCATCAGTGCTGTTTATTTTATCAGAGGTGCTTGTGTCCATACTGAATGTTGTAGCTTCATCTCTGAAGAGCCAGAAAGGAAATCTCTCTTGATTTCTCTCTCCAGAGAATTCTGTTACTGACAGCAGGAGACATGGCATTGCTTACAGCCCAGAGAATTGGCTTCTTATCACAAAACCAAATCCACAGCAACTTCAGATTTCTGAAAGTTTGTTTAGGGATGGCAAAGTGTCCACTCAAGTGTAAAATGATTAAAGAGTGGGAAGAAATAGGGAAGATAAAGGTAAAAACATAAACTTTAAAAAATATTTTATCTTATTTAGTAACACTTTTGGAAAGTTATTTGTAGGATATTGAGGTACATACTGACTCTCCAGCACGTAATCTAAACTAACTGATCTGAAATAACGCTCTACAGATATTTTACACTTGCATAATTCAGACATTCCATATGGACCTACATGCACCAAAGGTATCTGGGAGAAGCTCTCAAAAGGCAGCCTGACAGACAATCCAGATGGCATCAACCAGACTGGTTTCTTTCCCCTTTCCCATTTATTCCTACAGCCACATTTCAAACTTTCCCTGATGAAACCAAGACGGGACTTACAATTTAACCTGAGCTTCTACATTAACATCCAATTAAAATCCAAGGTCTTACATACCTGTATTAATTATAGTTTTAACTCCAGCATGTCTTGGGCATGACAGCACCAAAACAAAATTGCTGAGACCTCTTTGCCAGCAAGCCCAACTTGCCTTAAATGTGACATTAGAGCAGCTGAAGTGCTGCCCAGCTGCCCAAGACTCCTGGCTGCTGTGGCAGTAGCCACGTGCTCCAACACCAGCCCCCAGCAGAGCCTGCTGCAAGGCACTGCTCCTGGGCTGGAGAAGTAGATCCAGCTCCTGCTACAGCAGGCTGGCAAATTCTCCTTCCCATGAACCTCCCCTGCACCAAACACCTCACTCTGAGCAATACAGCATCCTCCAGAATACTGTGGCTTCCCATGCATATTAAACTGCATGGGGTGTAGCAGTTTTGAGGAGCAAAATGACCAAAGAGGACAGACACCTGGTGGCAGCAGTTGATCAGCTTTGAGATGCAGGACATGGGGATTCTCTACATTTAGAACCAATCTCTCCACATGCTTTAGCCTCTCCAAGATGATTTGGGTAAGGTGCAGTGTTCTACAGCCACAGGTTGACAAAACCTTCAGCCTGCAATATGACCATCCACAGCAAGACCAAGTACCAAGGGACAAGACTTACAGCTGCAGCCTCCTCTGATTTCTGTTATTGTCCCTAAACCATCCATTACACACAGCCTGATCAGGGGAAGTAGCTAACAAACTATGGGGAAGACCTTGGTGTCCCTTTCCCAAAAGGCTTCACAAGAAGGCCCTTCTCAAGGCTGCCTGTGTGTCTAGGGAATGTACATGACAGGCCAGACTGCAGCAGTGATTGATTGCTTGAAACAGTAAGGAGGAAATCTTATTTCCACCTAGCCCCAGGCAATGCTGGTCTCAGGGGTTACATTTCACAGTGCAGACATCCAACTCTGACAGCAGAACTGTCACCACAAGTGGGTCATCAGTTCCAGGTATCGGAGGTATCACACTCCCTTTCTTTCCTGAGTTAGCCCTCTCACAAACTGTCCACAGCAGCCTTGGACATTTCCCCCTTCCCGAGACAGCTGTTTGGTTGCTGCCACCGGTGGGGTTTATTTGCTCAGTCAGGAAGGCAATAGGCAAAGGAGCAGATAAAATGAGCAGAGCTGACAGGTATTAGCACAAACACCTCTATCAGCCCAGTCAGCAACACTGGCAATGCAGGCATCTCCTGGTGGTTTGTGGTCAGACACTCCTTGAGGCCCAGCAGAATTGCCAAGAGCACCTTCCATCTGAACGACCCCCAGACAGGGACTTAAAGGACATTTGCAGGCTCTGTCCATCACCAATGACAAGATGATGGTGATTTTCAGGAAAAGGAAGTGTCAGCAAAGCAGGATCCTAACAATCCAGCTGAGACTCACCACTTTTCCTAAGACTGACAAGGTACAAAGGCAGTATTCATGAGGAAAGCCACAGTGAAGTGGTGAACTGTGTGAAGACTGTTGTGAAGGTTTTTTAAAAAAATAAACAACATGGGCACCTTCTCAAGATGAGTTCCTCTGCTGTCTTGCAAGAATTACATTGGAAAAGATGACTGCTTTTCCCGTTTAGTAATAAATAGCAGATGACTGTGTCAGCTGCTATTTATTACTAAAAAATTTCCTTCCCCAGCTCCTGCACCAATACAGATATATTTTGTGCAGTGATATAAAAAGCTGATTGCTTTATGGACTGAGAACAAACAATCAGGCACTCCTCCTTCAAAGTCTTCTCTTACATTCCTACTGAGGGAAATTCACTACTGAGAAACTCATAACAAAAGTCCACCTAAGGAGGCAGCAGTGGGCAGACCAACACCACCAACAACCTTTCTCCTCCTCTTCCCCCAGACACCTTGGGTGCCTTGGGGTTTGAAGAACCCAGTAAAGACAACAGCAGCAGCCCACTACCACCACCTGTAAAAAAGATAATTCTCTCTACCATTTGCTGCTGGGTGCCAAAGATGGACTTTTGAAATGCAAACCAGTAATATCCTTAAGCATTACCTGGAATGAAATAAGCTTGTAATCCAAAGAAGTTTTTTGCAGCTACTAAATTTGGTAGCTATCCAAAGGGTTTTAAATGCCCCATTACTAGAAGATAACATGGAAAACGAATCAAATTATTAAAGTATCTTTTTGCATTTCACCTGTACTTCAACTTGGGTTGTTCTAGGTGATATTCTATATCATTTGCATTCTGTGTGCATGTTTCTTTCCCAAATGTGCTTTAATTTAAATGGAATATATGGATTTAAATCAAAACAGGCAGACATAGAAATATGCTGGACATTACTAAAGACATAGCTCACTGCACTTTTCTTTCTTTTTTACCATCAGCCATAGAAAGCTTTATTCCAAGCCTGATCACACTTTCAGTTACAAAACACGTGGCAAAAAATAACAGTTAACAACGCAAGATCTGCCATATTTCTACTTGCCTCTATTCTTATACTGGACTTTCCACATTGAGGGATGGAGAATAAACCTCTCTCATTTTTAACATAATGAATATACCTAAGGGTAGCAAATAAAGGTTTTTATTATTTTTAATTTCATTTCACAAACGTTTTACTTTCCCCAAGCCGCCATTTGTTAGTGCAACAAACCGCACAGTGCTCGTTGCTGAGGTATACATGGTTCAACTAATTTCACCTTCAACCCAAATTGCTGTTTTCTCACATCCTTTTTTTTTTTAAAGTAATGTAAGCCATATAGTCACTATTTCACATATCTAAAAATAATTTAATTCCACTCTAGACTAAAGAATGGTTTTCTTCTTGGTGTTCATAATGACAGGCTATAAAAAGCATCAGCCTTATCTTTTATCACCCATAGAACTCCTGCTGTTCTTTTTTTTTTTAAATATATTTTGTGCAAAATTAAGTTCTGTGTAGGTCTGTACCACAATTTGGAAAAAACTGTGTATAAAATGTACTTAATTTTTAAAAACAATCCCAACGTCAAACAACAGAGAAAGAAGAAACAGATCAGAGGCAGCTGAAGTTTTCACATGAGAAACTAAATATAGTATGTTCTTAAAGCTCCAGTAATACATTCTTCCAAAAACCAGAATGCACTTTGGTCATTATTAAACATTAGTACAGAGGCAAATAAAATACAAAATGCTTGTTTGTGTTGCTTTATATATAAAAATATTTTTATACCACATAAGTTTAAGACTCAATACTTCAAATCTTTCAAGATTCTGAACATTAGCAAACATAGGGCAATATCCAAACTCTTGTCAACAATTACTTGTAATTTTTCAGTATGAAGCCAGTATTTTAGAAACAGAAAACATAAGGATACTTGTGCCTCGTGGTATTAATCCTCCCAGAATAATTTCCTTGTAGAAGGAAAGTTTGTTACAAGTTACTTAATTTCACAGGGAAGGACACATTATTTTTGTCCCACCGAAGAACCACGAGTCAATATGACTGGTCCTTGTGGGAGGCAGAGGGAGAGGTGTTAGAAAGCCCAGCAGAAAGCATGTGGCAATGACACCTGCTGGGGAGGAATGGCAGTTATTTCAAGACACAAACCTGCCGAACACCAGGCTTTGCAGCTCTGCTGCTCACCACAGCAACTTGTTCTTTGTGTTCAATTGTTCTTAAACTTCCATGTGGTATGAATGGCATATACTATAGTGTACAAGAGGAGAGCATCTACCTATCTATCTTTTGCTCAGTCATTCAAAGCATTCCTTTCACCAGTAAATAATTTGCTTGTTTAAATATTCAACTTCAACATATAATACGTACTGCTCCATAGTTCACCATAATATATCCCAATTAATATACATTTATATGTATAAAGTTTCTCATTAAAAGTAACAATAAAAAGTGCACATGCACAGTCAGAGCTGCACAGAACAGCCCAGTATTTCAAATAAATACAATATTTAATTTTTATCAAAATATCATACAGCATGGTAACCATTTACAATTATTGCTCTAATAAATGTGTTATCAAAGAACACTTGTTGACTTCTTATATAATACCTTTTTAATATCCCAGGATATTTAAACTGCAGCCTGAGTTTAGATCCTGGAATTACTCAAAATATTAGAAATTGTTTCTAATAGTAATAGAAAACATTTTTGCTACCTGTCATACCGTATTGTCAGTACTTTATTTTTTGAGTACATCTCACTTTTCTATTGCAACCAAACATCTATTGACACTGTCCTCATAAATGACTGGTGCAAATGAAATACTCTAAGCAATTTTACCACACTATCAAAAATCAAATGACTTCCACATAGTGTTACTGGTAACTAAAAATGTTCAGCATTGGCTTAGCTTTAACAACAGATAGAGCAATTTAGTGTGATCGTTTTCCAGGATTTCAAACTCTCAGACACACAGTTTTTGACCCTTCCTAAACTTGACCCTTTCCAGAACAAAGCAAGTAATTTGAAAATAAAACATAAATGTCAACTAAAACATTTAAATAAAACATAAATGTCAACTAAAACAAACATAAACCAGTGAGAAGATGAAATAAATACAAAGATTGCACAAGACAGATGTAAACACTTCCGTTTTCCGAATTACTTCCTTGAAGAGGTTGTAGTTTCTGAAATACAGGTTCAGTGGCTGCTGTGAGGCAGTTTTGTCCATCAATGACCTTTTCTGTAACACTGTGTTATTTCATCTTCTTTCTATACTGTCAAGATTTGATCTTCCAGAGCTGGAAAAATTAGAGCAGGACATCAACTTATTTCTCAAATTATTTCTGTTTACCAGAACTGCAGTACCACCATGTTTTTTCTTACTGCATTTGCTACATCTTCGAATGACACACAGAATACATTTTACATCCATTTATTTCTAACAAGAAAAAGACAGCAGATGTAAGCAAACTTAATGGCCAATAAAGGGCTTTGTGGCAACGACAAGCTTGTGCCTCAGAACCTGAATCTTGAAATAGTTTCCTGAGTTTGCAGTTCAGGATGGGCCTGAGAGAAGGATCTTAGGGGACAGCCCTAGAGCAATGACAAACCAACACTGTATGACTGGTCACAGCAACACCATTCCTACTGCAATGCTTCACTGCAGTGCAAGACAAGGACAGCCTGCTCTGCCTGCCTCCCCTAAAGAGCTGCAGAGTCAACAGTGAGGAATAAAGAGAGAAATCAAATCTGGGATATGAAGAAAAGTTAAGGAAGGCCTTGTATTTATGTGTACAAATGTCTCCGTATTTCCATCTAAGAATTCTTGTAATTGAGTGTGCTAAATGAAAATACAAAGCCACAAAATGAAAAAAAAAGTTTTAAGGGCTGCTCTGACAAGTACACCATTATTCTTCTGATATAAATTTAATTTAATAATTTAGTAACAGTTTTCAAACAACAAATCTTCTAGTTAGGCTGGTTAAGAATTAACTATGCTTCAATATGTGTTCCACCTATGGTGAAAAAAGGGATGCTTCTCAAGTGTTTACCTTTAAATTAAATCCAAGCAAGTCACTGATGACACCAGAAACAGCTGACAGGATGACAACCTGGGTGATGTTATAAAGCAGGGGATTCATTGTAAGCCCATATAACCTAAAGGGACTGTCCAGTTCCTAAAAAGGCAAAACAACAGCATCATTAAAAACCAAAAACGACACAAAGGGGGTTTTGTTCACATATGTATTGAGCTATATTACTTTAGGAAGTCTTCAAGTCCCAGTGGAGCAAAACATTCTCCTATTATTCTGCATATCAAACACAATGTGCAGGAAAATATCACAGTAACTGGCTGTTTATTGCTGTTGTCTGAATAACTCTTCAAAAAACTGGAGGCTACGCATGTACAGTACCTACCAACCTGCTCATGAAGCCAAGAAAATAAAGAGCTAGGTGACACCATCTCCAAATTCCTTACAGTTTTTCAGAAATCACCTTCAGTGTTAAAAGAACTGACAGGCAGCAGAACCACAAAAAATAAGAAAAGAAAGATTTTTCACAATGACAGAAGACCACCTCACAACTATAAAAATTAACAAAAATATCTTTCCTATTGCAATTTTCTTCTTTTTTCATTAATTTTGAAACTAACAACTGATTGATATAACCAGAAAAGGATGATAAAGGAAAAAAGTCCTAACCATCATTAGACTGCCAACACTTTTTTTATATTGAAAAGAACAAAACTTCAGCCCAAATTAATCTGTAACAAAACTTGAACAAAGACGCTATTTCACTGATTTTCAATTCTTGGTGTGTGAATATAGTCACCCAAACTTTTCTGGGCTAGAAATATGTCAAATAAAGGAAATAAAAAGGAGTTTTAAAATATAAGAGTGGATTATATAAAGTCCACCAGCTATCACTGCTTTGGTCATTTATATTTTCTAGCTTTAAATTTATCTTCATCCTTCTCCTGCATTACATCCTGGGCCCTGAAAATGCCCTTATAAACCCTTTCTTAAACATGAAGAATTTCAAAGGTATGATTCTTCTTTCAAAAATGTGAAATAACAATGAACAACCTTTTCATTTGGATGTAATGTTGTATAAAACTCTGCTCCCAGTACAAAAGATACAAAAGACATGATTCTGAGAGGGACAGCAGAGAAATTCTGTAAGGAAAAAGGTTTTAGATTCTGGATTCATCTTACCAAATTTTTGAGTAAGAAAACAGTAAGAATATTCAACAGAATCTAGTCTTTATAAAAGTTTAAAGACCAAAACCACCCAAAATCAAATTAAAAAAACCCAAAGCCCATTTAGCTACTGGACATGAAGTATTGCATGAATCACTAACTACCAAGAATTTATTTAAAGCTCCTAGTAGGTGGCTTGAAAATCTCACTTTTTGGTATCTTCTCACAGTAACTAAATGATGGCCTGGGTCTGGGATTTGTGCCACAAAAGCTAAGTTCCCCATTGGAAAAGGCTGTGACTTTTGGCAAGAGGAAAACAGGAAAGCTTTTTTTTTTTGAAACACTGAGAAGAAAATGGAAAAAATGGAAGCCATTTAGACCAAGCCTTGATCAGCATCCACCCTACCCACATTCTCACAGCACACAAACACTTCAGCTCATGAGAGCTCATCCTAAACCTGTTGGGCTTGTCTGTTCTTGTCCAGTCCCTCCTTGAATCCAGATAACCCTTCTGTATCCACTGTGTACCTGAACCACCTGATGCACTTAGAAGACTTCCTTCCATTTGTTCCACAACCAGGTCCTGTAAGCCTTGCAGTCCCTTATTCTTACACCAGGAGATAGTCACTGATTTAGTCAGGCTCTCCTTATTGCTGCAGCACAGCTCTCAAGCAGTTGCTTTGTCAGCTCGGAGTCCTTGCTGACTCCATCAGTCCTCTCAGGGAACACGCTCCGTATCTTTTTAGAGAGGAGGGGACCAACACGCACCTTGCTCAAGGTGTGCTGGTGGGAGGAATTACTCATCTAACTAGAAGAAATACTCTGCTGTCAGCTACTGACTGGCTAAATTAAACAGAGTTCTAACTGCATTTTATGGGCTGCTCCCTGGCACATGGGAATCAACAGCCTAAGGGACCCAAATTCAGTGTGTGGTAGAGTGAGGTCACAAGGTCTCAAATCATCACTGCATTGACACTCAGACAGACAATAAAATTTAATCATTTATTCCCCAAGCATTCATCATCCTGACCACCCTGAAGCACCTTCTCTCACACTGCTAATACATAGATAAAGAATAAAACTCCCTGGATGTAATAATACTTTGCAATCCAGAATGATGGCAACATAATAGACTGCAGTGTATGAACAAGCAGCATCCCTGTGAAGAGGTACAGGGCAAATTTAAACCAAAGCACATCCTACTGCCTGCAGAAGTCACACAAGTGACTCTTTAACCAATCTATTCTACTTCATTTTTACAATATGGGAATACCATTTTAATTCTTACCTTCAATAACTTAGTAGCAAGTTTTAAAACATTGTTCACTAGTGTCAGTTCCTCCTTCTTATTAGGCTTCTTCTCCATTTTCAAGTACAAGTTTATCTGATTTAAAACAAAAACACAAGAATCACCACCTACTCAGAATTTAAAGGAATTAATTTTGAACTATTTAATATTTCAACAATGTGATTGCTCAGCAGCCATATGACAAAACTGCAATGAATTTCTGCAAGCAAGCAAGCTTTTTGTTTCTTTATTAATATCCAAGAACAAGCACTGGCTCAGCACCATGGGAAAATACAATGCTAATTTATGATATAACATATTAATTACATTTGACATTATTATAGCACCAAGTTTAAAACTTAGTCTGATCTATAAATTAGGCACAAAAAACCAACATAGGTAGGGTTTGCATAATTTTTTCCCTCATTCAAGGGTTGCCTGAGGTTTGACAATTCATCCCCAGAAAGTTTTTATACTAGTGGGCAGACCTGACAAGACTTAACATCCTGAAAAGCTATTGAACAGAATGGAATGCTAAACCATAACTCTGCTAAAGGGTAATTTCTTTTAAAAGATTCTAGTGTAATTTAGTATTTCACAAGCACCTTGAGAGCAGAAAAATCAATCTTTCCAGAGCCTTGAAATATTTGAAAAATTATTAAACTCTTCATTGCTGTAGGAGAACAGTATATTGAACATTTCAATGCTTCTGTGAAGTAGACTTTTTTAGGTCATTATTTCTGAGAAAGTTAAGAGTTCAAACTAGCTCTCTTTTGTCCTTTTAGCAATTTTGAAACATCAGCTTTTATTCTCAAACAACCTATCTTTGATATCCTAGATCAAACAAAGGCTAGGTTTTTTTCTTTTCTATTGCATAACAAAACCAAATCAAAGCAAAAAATGTCTTGAAAAGCCACTAAATTTTAGGATGACAACCCGCAAAATAAAAAATGAACAATTTAGAAACATGCTGAAGCAGTCCTTCAGATGACACTCACCTGATTATGCTATGATATATTTCACTACCTCATTGTATGGTGGTTATTGAAATAAGGGTCATAGACATCTACCACAAGTAATTGATTATCAGATCTCCCTAAAAAGACCACTGTAAGTTTATTACACAGGTTAAAAAAAAATCTATGCCTAATATATTCCAAGGTATATTAAGCTTCTGAACTATTATTATTGCATATACATTAAAATTATGCTTTCAGAGCCAAAGAGATTCCAATTTTTAAAGATAAAACTATTGATTTCAACAATGCAAGAGTTATAAGCAGGACTAAACAAAAAATAAGGGCTCTAATTAGCCTGAAAACCCTAGGAAGATTCAAAGATCTCTTTTAAGAGCTATTATGATTTCCTTCATTTCAATAACAAACTTGGCATCAGGAGGAGTGTGTCTGCACAGCCATCTATCACGCCTACTTTGAGAGTCAAAACTGGCACAATGACAGCTAAGGTCTGACCATACATTCTATTTTGCTCACAGATTTACAAGACCAATTAAAAACACTTTCAGAAGGACCTGAAAAATTACAACCAAACAGCATAAAATCAAAAACATCCCTTTTAGCTTCCCATCATGACTCCTAATCATCAAATTCATAGGCTGAATATAAAGCACAAAGAAGTGCCTGGAACTTTGCTGGCAAAAGTAGAATTTTCAATTTCATCTTATCTGTGGAGTATTTAAATTGCATCAGAGAGTGGAGACTCATTTGCCCTTTTTTGTTATTGTTGTTGTACTTCCCTGTTTGTTTGTTTTCAGCTTTGTTATCTTCTCAGTAAGCCTAATAACTGCAGTGTGCCATTATCCAGGACACTGGAACAGATGTGCTTTTTTAAATAAAGTGAGTATCAGTCAATATTTCAAAGGGCTTGACCTTCTTTGAAAAGCCAAAATGTAAGACTTCCATGAGTCTGTCTCAAGACCACTGTAAATATGCTGTAGTACTCAGCTTAAGCAATTAAACCAGTCTAAAATGAGTCCTACCCAGGGTGAAGTGTATCCTTTTCGTTTTCTGAGAAACAATTGTTAATTCTATTTTGTTTTTCATTTCAGAAAGCTCTCAGGTATTTTTGAGGAAAAATACTTGTAACAGGATAAACTGCACTCAATGCAAAGGTGTCTGATGACATAACATTTCTTTAAGTTCTGAGGACATACAGAAAGTGTTTCTTTCAATATCCATGCTAGATTAAAATGTTCAAACATTGACTCCCAGGAAGACCATAGTATAGAAACCCATGAAAGCAAAATAAAGGCTTGACAATCTCTCTCCCCTTGCTATTTGTATTTTTTTGCAATCCTTATCCCAAACACTTCCCTCCATTTTCATTCCAGAAACAGCAGACAAACTTCACTAGGACATTCAGCTCCAAGGATCAACAGAACAATGGAAAACTCTCTAGGCTCAGGAACTCAAGAGTTTTCAGACTGGTGGAAAATATCTCGTTCAGGACAAGGCAGAGGGGCAGTCAGGCTTCTCAGTGTCCAACCTTATCTTTAGTAAAGGCAGAATGAGTCATTTATACAATCTGTCACAGGCCTCACATCCTGACTTTCGGACACACAGTGTGGAAGATTTTGTTCTCCTACTTTAACATATTTTCTGTAGGAAACCTGTGAAGGTTTCTGGAACTGCCTATTTACCTTGCCCTGAAAGGGCTGTTTTGTACCAGTGTGAAACTTCAGAAGAAAGAGAGTTCTTTCCAACCTAACACTAACTGAACATACTTAGCTTGGAAAACTATCAGCAGTGCCAGGCAGAGCAGAGAGGGAAGTTTGAAGTACAAATACCAACCAGAACATTCCTGAGAAGAAACACACATAGATCCAAAGACAAGCTTGAAAAATGACTAAAAAGAGATATTTCCAAGGAGTCTAGAAGAGGCTACATGTAACCCATGCAACCTAGCAGTCCTAAGCTATTGGACTGGAAACAGCAACTCACTTCCTAGAGGGTTAAGTTTGTCTTCAGACCTTTTACTCACCCATCCAACACTGAGATTCCAGGATTTTTTTCATATTTAAAAACTATTTTTTATGTTTCTGTTCTGTTAGATGTCAAATTATAGCAAAGGAGATGGTACCTTTAAGCCCACTCACTTAAACAGAAGTTGGGATAAAGTCAAACATTTATCTCAGAAATTGAACTCTGGGTTGCAAAGTTGCTTCACTTCCCCATAATTAACTCCCTAATCCAAACTATTTTAATAAATCTACAAAGCCTGAGACCCACCAGATGAATGAGTTGTTTAGGTATAAAAATATAGGTCTATACAAATTCTCACCTGCTCAGTAAGTAATATTGAGGTATTGCTGTACTTTTTACTTGTTTCAGATCCAAGAGTAACAAATCTTAAGAGAAAAACAGTTAGAGAAATGCACCAAATTACGAGTTCCCAGTTGTAGTGACAACCAAGGAAAATCTCATGCATGTGAAGTAGCTGAAAAAAAAAAGAGAAAAGAAATCAAAATTTAATTTGAAATAATAATTACATTACGATACAAGAAAGTAGTAACATATCTCCACAACTTCAAAAAACACATCCCAGTAATAAATATATGGAAGGTTTTTAGGCCTATAAAATTTGACTCATAATTTTAAACCAACACTGTATCAGAGATAAGAGGTCTGAGAAAAGATAAATAAAAAAATACATTCTAAGACAATTTTTAACTTCTGTTCAGACTTGCAAAGGCTCTACATGGGATAAAAAAATAAATCTTCACATGTACTAAATTTTACATAAATTACATTCTTAATAAGATACTTATAGCTAGCTGGCAGGCAAACACCATAAAGGTAGCTAGAAACTGTAAAGAAAACACAACCAGAAGCCTCTATATTTTGAAACAGAAGTTCAGAGACAAATCTTAAGCAACAGAAAGCTTCTTTAAACATAGATTTGCTTACTAAAAGATTTTCCACTAGAGGGCAGGCCAATATAGCCAACAAGCCTGTTTCTCACAAAAAGCATCAACCAAGGTCAGTATCAACGTTCTTTGCTGAAGTGTATTTTGATGCAAAATGAAGAAAAAAATAAGTTCCAAAAACCACAATGAAAAATGAAGGAGGACACAGATTTAAAATATAACAGTTTAAAATATAACAGTGATATCACAGAATATCCTGAGCTGGCAGGGATACACAAGGATCACTGATCAAGCCAACTCCTGGTCCTGCACAGGACAACCCCAAGAATCACCTTGTCCCAGGTGCAGAATCCACCACTTGCTCTCATTAGACTCCACACCACTGGTGATACCCTAGCCCTCTAATTTGCTGCAACAGAACTTTCTTTTGCTATTACAGAAAAATATTCTGAAGTAGATGAAATGACGATACAAAATGGAGCTGTATTCCAAAAAGCTCTAACAGCTCTTACTAGTTTTTCACTGGGGTCTTTTAACTTACTAGACAAGACATAGAAATATGCTGGACATTACTAAAGACATAGCTCACTGCACTTTTCTTTCTTTTTTACCATCAGCCATAGAAAGCTTTATTCCAAGCCTGATCACACTTTCAGTTACAAAACACGTGGCAAAAAATAACAGTTAACAACGCAAGATCTGCCATATTTCTACTTGCCTCTATTCTTATACTGGACTTTCCACATTGAGGGATGGAGAATAAACCTCTCTCATTTTTAACATAATGAATATACCTAAGGGTAGCAAATAAAGGTTTTTATTATTTTTAATTTCATTTCACAAACGTTTTACTTTCCCCAAGCCGCCATTTGTTAGTGCAACAAACCGCACAGTGCTCGTTGCTGAGGCATACATGGTTCAACTACTTTCACCTTCAACCCAAATTGCTGTTTTCTCACATCCTTTTTTTTTTTAAAGTAATGTAAGCCATATAGTCACTATTTCACATATCTAAAAATAATTTAATTCCACTCTAGACTAAAGAATGGTTTTCTTCTTGGTGTTCATAATGACAGGCTATAAAAAGCATCAGCCTTATCTTTTATCACCCATAGAACTCCTGCTGTTCTTTTTTTTTTTAAATATATTTTGTGCAAAATTAAGTTCTGTGTAGGTCTGTACCACAATTTGGAAAAAACTGTGTATAAAATGTACTTAATTTTTAAAAACAATCCCAACGTCAAACAACAGAGAAAGAAGAAACAGATCAGAGGCAGCTGAAGTTTTCACATGAGAAACTAAATATAGTATGTTCTTAAAGCTCCAGTAATACATTCTTCCAAAAACCAGAATGCACTTTGGTCATTATTAAACATTAGTACAGAGGCAAATAAAATACAAAATGCTTGTTTGTGTTGCTTTATATATAAAAATATTTTTATACCACATAAGTTTAAGACTCAATACTTCAAATCTTTCAAGATTCTGAACATTAGCAAACATAGGGCAATATCCAAACTCTTGTCAACAATTACTTGTAATTTTTCAGTATGAAGCCAGTATTTTAGAAACAGAAAACATAAGGATACTTGTGCCTCGTGGTATTAATCCTCCCAGAATAATTTCCTTGTAGAAGGAAAGTTTGTTACAAGTTACTTAATTTCACAGGGAAGGACACATTATTTTTGTCCCACCGAAGAACCACGAGTCAATATGACTGGTCCTTGTGGGAGGCAGAGGGAGAGGTGTTAGAAAGCCCAGCAGAAAGCATGTGGCAATGACACCTGCTGGGGAGGAATGGCAGTTATTTCAAGACACAAACCTGCCGAACACCAGGCTTTGCAGCTCTGCTGCTCACCACAGCAACTTGTTCTTTGTGTTCAATTGTTCTTAAACTTCCATGTGGTATGAATGGCATATACTATAGTGTACAAGAGGAGAGCATCTACCTATCTATCTTTTGCTCAGTCATTCAAAGCATTCCTTTCACCAGTAAATAATTTGCTTGTTTAAATATTCAACTTCAACATATAATACGTACTGCTCCATAGTTCACCATAATATATCCCAATTAATATACATTTCTATGTATAAAGTTTCTCATTAAAAGTAACAATAAAAAGTGCACATGCACAGTCAGAGCTGCACAGAACAGCCCAGTATTTCAAATAAATACAATATTTAATTTTTATCAAAATATCATACAGCATGGTAACCATTTACAATTATTGCTCTAATAAATGTGTTATCAAAGAACACTTGTTGACTTCTTATATAATACCTTTTTAATATCCCAGGATATTTAAACTGCAGCCTGAGTTTAGATCCTGGAATTACTCAAAATATTAGAAATTGTTTCTAATAGTAATAGAAAACATTTTTGCTACCTGTCATACCGTATTGTCAGTACTTTATTTTTTGAGTACATCTCACTTTTCTATTGCAACCAAACATCTATTGACACTGTCCTCATAAATGACTGGTGCAAATGAAATACTCTAAGCAATTTTACCACACTATCAAAAATCAAATGACTTCCACATAGTGTTACTGGTAACTAAAAATGTTCAGCATTGGCTTAGCTTTAACAACAGATAGAGCAATTTAGTGTGATTGTTTTCCAGGATTTCAAACTCTCAGACACACAGTTTTTGACCCTTCCTAAACTTGACCCTTTCCAGAACAAAGTAAGTAATTTGAAAATAAAACATAAATGTCAACTAAAACATTTGTGAGAAGATGAAATAAATACAAAGATTGCACAAGACAGATGTAAACACTTCCGTTTTCCGAATTACTTCCTTGAAGAGGTTGTAGTTTCTGAAATACAGGTTCAGTGGCTGCTGTGAGGCAGTTTTGTCCATCAATGACCTTTTCTGTAACACTGTGTTATTTCATCTTCTTTCTATACTGTCAAGATTTGATCTTCCAGAGCTGGAAAAATTAGAGCAGGACATCAACTTATTTCTCAAATTATTTCTGTTTACCAGAACTGCAGTACCACCATGTTTTTTCTTACTGCATTTGCTACATCTTCGAATGACACACAGAATACATTTTACATCCATTTATTTCTAACAAGAAAAAGACAGCAGATGTAAGCAAACTTAATGGCCAATAAAGGGCTTTGTGGCAACGACAAGCTTGTGCCTCAGAACCTGAATCTTGAAATAGTTTCCTGAGTTTGCAGTTCAGGATGGGCCTGAGAGAAGGATCTTAGGGGACAGCCCTAGAGCAATGACAAACCAACACTGTATGACTGGTCACAGCAACACCATTCCTACTGCAATGCTTCACTGCAGTGCAAGACAAGGACAGCCTGCTCTGCCTGCCTCCCCTAAAGAGCTGCAGAGTCAACAGTGAGGAATAAAGAGAGAAATCAAATCTGGGATATGAAGAAAAGTTAAGGAAGGCCTTGTATTTATGTGTACAAATGTCTCCGTATTTCCATCTAAGAATTCTTGTAATTGAGTGTGCTAAATGAAAATACAAAGCCACAAAATGAAAAAAAAAGTTTTAAGGGCTGCTCTGACAAGTACACCATTATTCTTCTGATATAAATTTAATTTAATAATTTAGTAACAGTTTTCAAACAACAAATCTTCTAGTTAGGCTGGTTAAGAATTAACTATGCTTCAATATGTGTTCCACCTATGGTGAAAAAAGGGATGCTTCTCAAGTATTTACCTTTAAATTAAATCCAAGCAAGTCACTGATGACACCAGAAACAGCTGACAGGATGACAACCTGGGTGATGTTATAAAGCAGGGGATTCATTGTAAGCCCATATAACCTAAAGGGACTGTCCAGTTCCTAAAAAGGCAAAACAACAGCATCATTAAAAACCAAAAACGACACAAAGGGGGTTTTGTTCACATATGTATTGAGCTATATTACTTTAGGAAGTCTTCAAGTCCCAGTGGAGCAAAACATTCTCCTATTATTCTGCATATCAAACACAATGTGCAGGAAAATATCACAGTAACTGGCTGTTTATTGCTGTTGTCTGAATAACTCTTCAAAAAACTGGAGGCTACGCATGTACAGTACCTACCAACCTGCTCATGAAGCCAAGAAAATAAAGAGCTAGGTGACACCATCTCCAAATTCCTTACAGTTTTTCAGAAATCACCTTCAGTGTTAAAAGAACTGACAGGCAGCAGAACCACAAAAAATAAGAAAAGAAAGATTTTTCACAATGACAGAAGACCACCTCACAACTATAAAAATTAACAAAAATATCTTTCCTATTGCAATTTTCTTCTTTTTTCATTAATTTTGAAACTAACAACTGATTGATATAACCAGAAAAGGATGATAAAGGAAAAAAGTCCTAACCATCATTAGACTGCCAACACTTTTTTTATATTGAAAAGAACAAAACTTCAGCCCAAATTAATCTGTAACAAAACTTGAACAAAGACGCTATTTCACTGATTTTCAATTCTTGGTGTGTGAATATAGTCACCCAAACTTTTCTGGGCTAGAAATATGTCAAATAAAGGAAATAAAAAGGAGTTTTAAAATATAAGAGTGGATTATATAAAGTCCACCAGCTATCACTGCTTTGGTCATTTATATTTTCTAGCTTTAAATTTATCTTCATCCTTCTCCTGCATTACATCCTGGGCCCTGAAAATGCCCTTATAAACCCTTTCTTAAACATGAAGAATTTCAAAGGTATGATTCTTCTTTCAAAAATGTGAAATAACAATGAACAACCTTTTCATTTGGATGTAATGTTGTATAAAACTCTGCTCCCAGTACAAAAGATACAAAAGACATGATTCTGAGAGGGACAGCAGAGAAATTCTGTAAGGAAAAAGGTTTTAGATTCTGGATTCATCTTACCAAATTTTTGAGTAAGAAAACAGTAAGAATATTCAACAGAATCTAGTCTTTATAAAAGTTTAAAGACCAAAACCACCCAAAATCAAATTAAAAAAACCCAAAGCCCATTTAGCTACTGGACATGAAGTATTGCATGAATCACTAACTACCAAGAATTTATTTAAAGCTCCTAGTAGGTGGCTTGAAAATCTCACTTTTTGGTATCTTCTCACAGTAACTAAATGATGGCCTGGGTCTGGGATTTGTGCCACAAAAGCTAAGTTCCCCATTGGAAAAGGCTGTGACTTTTGGCAAGAGGAAAACAGGAAAGCTTTTTTTTTTTGAAACACTGAGAAGAAAATGGAAAAAATGGAAGCCATTTAGACCAAGCCTTGATCAGCATCCACCCTACCCACATTCTCACAGCACACAAACACTTCAGCTCATGAGAGCTCATCCTAAACCTGTTGGGCTTGTCTGTTCTTGTCCAGTCCCTCCTTGAATCCAGATAACCCTTCTGTATCCACTGTGTACCTGAACCACCTGATGCACTTAGAAGACTTCCTTCCATTTGTTCCACAACCAGGTCCTGTAAGCCTTGCAGTCCCTTATTCTTACACCAGGAGATAGTCACTGATTTAGTCAGGCTCTCCTTATTGCTGCAGCACAGCTCTCAAGCAGTTGCTTTGTCAGCTCGGAGTCCTTGCTGACTCCATCAGTCCTCTCAGGGAACACGCTCCGTATCTTTTTAGAGAGGAGGGGACCAACACGCACCTTGCTCAAGGTGTGCTGGTGGGAGGAATTACTCATCTAACTAGAAGAAATACTCTGCTGTCAGCTACTGACTGGCTAAATTAAACAGAGTTCTAACTGCATTTTATGGGCTGCTCCCTGGCACATGGGAATCAACAGCCTAAGGGACCCAAATTCAGTGTGTGGTAGAGTGAGGTCACAAGGTCTCAAATCATCACTGCATTGACACTCAGACAGACAATAAAATTTAATCATTTATTCCCCAAGCATTCATCATCCTGACCACCCTGAAGCACCTTCTCTCACACTGCTAATACATAGATAAAGAATAAAACTCCCTGGATGTAATAATACTTTGCAATCCAGAATGATGGCAACATAATAGACTGCAGTGTATGAACAAGCAGCATCCCTGTGAAGAGGTACAGGGCAAATTTAAACCAAAGCACATCCTACTGCCTGCAGAAGTCACACAAGTGACTCTTTAACCAATCTATTCTACTTCATTTTTACAATATGGGAATACCATTTTAATTCTTACCTTCAATAACTTAGTAGCAAGTTTTAAAACATTGTTCACTAGTGTCAGTTCCTCCTTCTTATTAGGCTTCTTCTCCATTTTCAAGTACAAGTTTATCTGATTTAAAACAAAAACACAAGAATCACCACCTACTCAGAATTTAAAGGAATTAATTTTGAACTATTTAATATTTCAACAATGTGATTGCTCAGCAGCCATATGACAAAACTGCAATGAATTTCTGCAAGCAAGCAAGCTTTTTGTTTCTTTATTAATATCCAAGAACAAGCACTGGCTCAGCACCATGGGAAAATACAATGCTAATTTATGATATAACATATTAATTACATTTGACATTATTATAGCACCAAGTTTAAAACTTAGTCTGATCTATAAATTAGGCACAAAAAACCAACATAGGTAGGGTTTGCATAATTTTTTCCCTCATTCAAGGGTTGCCTGAGGTTTGACAATTCATCCCCAGAAAGTTTTTATACTAGTGGGCAGACCTGACAAGACTTAACATCCTGAAAAGCTATTGAACAGAATGGAATGCTAAACCATAACTCTGCTAAAGGGTAATTTCTTTTAAAAGATTCTAGTGTAATTTAGTATTTCACAAGCACCTTGAGAGCAGAAAAATCAATCTTTCCAGAGCCTTGAAATATTTGAAAAATTATTAAACTCTTCATTGCTGTAGGAGAACAGTATATTGAACATTTCAATGCTTCTGTGAAGTAGACTTTTTTAGGTCATTATTTCTGAGAAAGTTAAGAGTTCAAACTAGCTCTCTTTTGTCCTTTTAGCAATTTTGAAACATCAGCTTTTATTCTCAAACAACCTATCTTTGATATCCTAGATCAAACAAAGGCTAGGTTTTTTTCTTTTCTATTGCATAACAAAACCAAATCAAAGCAAAAAATGTCTTGAAAAGCCACTAAATTTTAGGATGACAACCCGCAAAATAAAAAATGAACAATTTAGAAACATGCTGAAGCAGTCCTTCAGATGACACTCACCTGATTATGCTATGATATATTTCACTACCTCATTGTATGGTGGTTATTGAAATAAGGGTCATAGACATCTACCACAAGTAATTGATTATCAGATCTCCCTAAAAAGACCACTGTAAGTTTATTACACAGGTTAAAAAAAAATCTATGCCTAATATATTCCAAGGTATATTAAGCTTCTGAACTATTATTATTGCATATACATTAAAATTATGCTTTCAGAGCCAAAGAGATTCCAATTTTTAAAGATAAAACTATTGATTTCAACAACGCAAGAGTTATAAGCAGGACTAAACAAAAAATAAGGGCTCTAATTAGCCTGAAAACCCTAGGAAGATTCAAAGATCTCTTTTAAGAGCTATTATGATTTCCTTCATTTCAATAACAAACTTGGCATCAGGAGGAGTGTGTCTGCACAGCCATCTATCACGCCTACTTTGAGAGTCAAAACTGGCACAATGACAGCTAAGGTCTGACCATACATTCTATTTTGCTCACAGATTTACAAGACCAATTAAAAACACTTTCAGAAGGACCTGAAAAATTACAACCAAACTGCATAAAATCAAAAACATCCCTTTTAGCTTCCCATCATGACTCCTAATCATCAAATTCATAGGCTGAATATAAAGCACAAAGAAGTGCCTGGAACTTTGCTGGCAAAAGTAGAATTTTCAATTTCATCTTATCTGTGGAGTATTTAAATTGCATCAGAGAGTGGAGACTCATTTGCCCTTTTTTGTTATTGTTGTTGTACTTCCCTGTTTGTTTGTTTTCAGCTTTGTTATCTTCTCAGTAAGCCTAATAACTGCAGTGTGCCATTATCCAGGACACTGGAACAGATGTGCTTTTTTAAATAAAGTGAGTATCAGTCAATATTTCAAAGGGCTTGACCTTCTTTGAAAAGCCAAAATGTAAGACTTCCATGAGTCTGTCTCAAGACCACTGTAAATATGCTGTAGTACTCAGCTTAAGCAATTAAACCAGTCTAAAATGAGTCCTACCCAGGGTGAAGTGTATCCTTTTCGTTTTCTGAGAAACAATTGTTAATTCTATTTTGTTTTTCATTTCAGAAAGCTCTCAGGTATTTTTGAGGAAAAATACTTGTAACAGGATAAACTGCACTCAATGCAAAGGTGTCTGATGACATAACATTTCTTTAAGTTCTGAGGACATACAGAAAGTGTTTCTTTCAATATCCATGCTAGATTAAAATGTTCAAACATTGACTCCCAGGAAGACCATAGTATAGAAACCCATGAAAGCAAAATAAAGGCTTGACAATCTCTCTCCCCTTGCTATTTGTATTTTTTTGCAATCCTTATCCCAAACACTTCCCTCCATTTTCATTCCAGAAACAGCAGACAAACTTCACTAGGACATTCAGCTCCAAGGATCAACAGAACAATGGAAAACTCTCTAGGCTCAGGAACTCAAGAGTTTTCAGACTGGTGGAAAATATCTCGTTCAGGACAAGGCAGAGGGGCAGTCAGGCTTCTCAGTGTCCAACCTTATCTTTAGTAAAGGCAGAATGAGTCATTTATACAATCTGTCACAGGCCTCACATCCTGACTTTCGGACACACAGTGTGGAAGATTTTGTTCTCCTACTTTAACATATTTTCTGTAGGAAACCTGTGAAGGTTTCTGGAACTGCCTATTTACCTTGCCCTGAAAGGGCTGTTTTGTACCAGTGTGAAACTTCAGAAGAAAGAGATTTCTTTCTAACCTAACACTAACTGAACATACTTAGCTTGGAAAACTATCAGCAGTGCCAGGCAGAGCAGAGAGGGAAGTTTGAAGTACAAATACCAACCAGAACATTCCTGAGAAGAAACACACATAGATCCAAAGACAAGCTTGAAAAATGACTAAAAAGAGATATTTCCAAGGAGTCTAGAAGAGGCTACATGTAACCCATGCAACCTAGCAGTCCTAAGCTATTGGACTGGAAACAGCAACTCACTTCCTAGAGGGTTAAGTTTGTCTTCAGACCTTTTACTCACCCATCCAACACTGAGATTCCAGGATTTTTTTCATATTTAAAAACTATTTTTTATGTTTCTGTTCTGTTAGATGTCAAATTATAGCAAAGGAGATGGTACCTTTAAGCCCACTCACTTAAACAGAAGTTGGGATAAAGTCAAACATTTATCTCAGAAATTGAACTCTGGGTTGCAAAGTTGCTTCACTTCCCCATAATTAACTCCCTAATCCAAACTATTTTAATAAATCTACAAAGCCTGAGACCCACCAGATGAATGAGTTGTTTAGGTATAAAAATATAGGTCTATACAAATTCTCACCTGCTCAGTAAGTAATATTGAGGTATTGCTGTACTTTTTACTTGTTTCAGATCCAAGAGTAACAAATCTTAAGAGAAAAACAGTTAGAGAAATGCACCAAATTACGAGTTCCCAGTTGTAGTGACAACCAAGGAAAATCTCATGCATGTGAAGTAGCTGAAAAAAAAAAGAGAAAAGAAATCAAAATTTAATTTGAAATAATAATTACATTACGATACAAGAAAGTAGTAACATATCTCCACAACTTCAAAAAACACATCCCAGTAATAAATATATGGAAGGTTTTCAGGCCTATAAAATTTGACTCATAATTTTAAACCAACACTGTATCAGAGATAAGAGGTCTGAGAAAAGATAAATAAAAAAATACATTCTAAGACAATTTTTAACTTCTGTTCAGACTTGCAAAGGCTCTACATGGGATAAAAAAATAAATCTTCACATGTACTAAATTTTACATAAATTACATTCTTAATAAGATACTTATAGCTAGCTGGCAGGCAAACACCATAAAGGTAGCTAGAAACTGTAAAGAAAACACAACCAGAAGCCATTCATAAGATCCTCTATATTTTGAAACAGAAGTTCAGAGACAAATCTTAAGCAACAGAAAGCTTCTTTAAACATAGATTTGCTTACTAAAAGATTTTCCACTAGAGGGCAGGCCAATATAGCCAACAAGCCTGTTTCTCACAAAAAGCATCAACCAAGGTCAGTATCAACGTTCTTTGCTGAAGTGTATTTTGATGCAAAATGAAGAAAAAAATAAGTTCCAAAAACCACAATGAAAAATTAAGGAGGACACAGATTTAAAATATAACAGTGATATCACAGAATATCCTGAGCTGGCAGGGATACACAAGGATCACTGATCAAGCCAACTCCTGGTCCTGCACAGGACAACCCCAAGAATCACCTTGTCCCAGGTGCAGAATCCACCACTTGCTCTCATTAGACTCCACACCACTGGTGATACCCTAGCCCTCTAATTTGCTGCAACAGAACTTTCTTTTGCTATTACAGAAAAATATTCTGAAGTAGATGAAATGACGATACAAAATGGAGCTGTATTCCAAAAAGCTCTAACAGCTCTTACTGGTTTTTCACTGGGGTCTTTTAACTTACTAGACATCACCATGTAAAAGCCACTCAAAACTGTTTTAAAAACTATTTAAGTCATGGCTGCTTCTCCACAAGTAAAGTTTCCTCACCTGTGCACAACAGATAAACACAACTGAGATAGTCAGTAGGAAGGCAGATGACACTATCACATCCACTGAGCGCTGAGGACCTCGACGCTGAAAACAGAGGAAATGCACATGTGAGTGAAACCCCACCCAAGCAGCACTGGGATTCAGCACAGCTAGTTAGAACC
>NW_005054354.1:3938268-3971721 GCF_000277835.1 Geospiza fortis | reverse complement strand
TCACTTTATTGTTAGCCACATTATTATACAAATGTTTTCAGTGGCACAGGAAAAGGTGGAATATACAAGTGTGGTTCCACGGAAAGAAAGGAAGACATTCCACAACAGTGCTAGCATATGCAGAAATTCAAAACACCCCAACTACATTCTATTATCCAAGTGATGTTATCTTCCTTTCATCCCACCAGCACCACACTAAATTTTGTTTGCTTATAGCTCCTGTTTTCCACCCTTTCCAGCCTCCACACCATAATTCCTTCATGTTTTCACAAATCTTTTTCTGCTTGTAAAATCTAGTGATAGGAGATTTCAGGGATCAGAATGTCTTACAGATAATACTTGGGCATAATTTCTAGCTTCACCTGGCACCCATACACTCACAAATACATAAGAACTGTCTTGCTTTATAAATTCCTTGTGTTAATGACACCAACTGATGAGACTCTTAAAATAAGATATTGTCAGTTTTAGACTACATGTGATCACTTTTTACCCAACATACTTACACAGCTTTTCAGCTGGCATTACTAAGACAAGACTCCAACTCTGAACACACTCAGGCTTTAAAACAAAGTGAAAACCACACATTAACTTTCTCAAAATCTGTCTGCCTGCAGGCACTGGTGGCCCAGAGTCACAAAAATGAAGCATATATGGGATATATGAACCAATAATAAGTGTACAGGAGGAAATAGCCTACAACACCAACCTTCCATCAGCTGCATAGGAGATATTTTATGTTAGAACATAAACAAGATGCTTAAAATTTATTAAAATCTTATTAAAAGCAAAAATATAAATTATTTTACCTTTAGATAGGACCTGAGAGAAAGCCACATTTTTATATTCTGCACTTTCTTTAAGCGAAAGTGAGGTACCTCTGATTTTCTTGCCCTTCTGGCAGATGTTAGATGACCAAAAAGTTTAGCAAAAAGTAGCCTCTGCAGAGAAGAAAAAAAATTACCTTAGCTGTTAAATGATTTTCAGAGATACTAAAAAAATAAGAGAAAAGGCTTCATTAAATATGTCAACGTAATGTACAAACGTACCAGTGTAAATTAAAATATGCTAATATAAACCAGAAGTAAATGTAGCATATTATTAAAGAGAGGAAATACACTAAAACATTGTAGAAGTCTCCGCATTCTAATGATTAACAAAATTTCGCTACACTTTGAGTTCCTTTCTTCAAATTTTAGACAGCACATCTGTTATGCTCTTAAAATTTGGAAAAAACCACACACCTGTCAATCATTTGCATTAGAGAGCACCTATACCACAGAAGTTCCTTTCAAGAGAAATCATTATTAGAAGCACATTAATTCTATTCTACTGTATTACATCACATATTTTGACTATAATTTGAGAACAGAAAGTATAAAAATGTTTCTTTTGCAGACCAGTAAGTATTTATATGTTGCAGCTAGTAAGGTAGCTCTCTGAAGTTTCAATTGCAATAACAAGCAATGGAATAGTACTTCAGAGAGCAGCTCTCTCCACCTCCACCTACAGAACTGATCTAACAGCAGAGCAGACAGGGCCTTGGCCAGGGATGGACAGAACTGTTTTCAATGTCCCATCCCTGGAAGTGTCCAAGGCAAGGCTGGATAGGGCTCTGAGCAACCTGGTCTAATGGAAGGTGTCCCTGCCCATGGCAGAGGTATTGGAACTGGATGATCTTTAAAGTCCCTTCCAACCCAAACCATTCTATGATTCTATGAATTAAATTGAAGGTTTTGAATGAAACACATTGGAAATTTATAGAGCACTTTTCCTGAAACTACCTCTCCTTGTGGAAACCTGAAACAAACTGGGACAGGACTAAGCATTGGGTTAATGCATTGAGCCAGTCTTCCTCCAGAAATTCTCTGCAGGAAAAAAATAAAACACCAACAAAAAAAACCTTTTAGCTTCAGAGACTTCAGTCCACTGGAACTGAGTCATCTCCTGAACTGCAAGCCCACTGAAGTGTTTGTCATCACTGATCTATGACTCACAGCGTGCTGAAGAAAACAAGTTTAAAATAGCCACAAAGTCAAAAAATGCAAACATTAAACCTTGGTTTGCTTTAGATGAAGTCTCTTGCTTTGCTGTTCATACCTGTTTATATGTTCTCTCTGCTACACAGAGCAGAAAAAAGAAAATCCACACGAGAGACACCCGGACCATGAAACTTATAATAACCATAGAGAGAACCAGAACATCTCCATCTGATCCAAATGCAGTCATGCAGAGCTCAGTGGCAGAATGTGCAGCGAGTTGTTCTAAATCTTTAGCTTGGAAAAGTCGAAAGACAAAGGGCATTAAACCCAAGATTAAAGATATGACATTTCCAAAAATCTGATAGCCAATTCCTGGTATATGGCTGTTCACCTAAAAACAAAAGAAAACAAGGAATGTATTTAATTTTTGAATGATTTTGTCATTAATTCAATAAACAAAATATTAATGCTTTTCTTTTATCACAAAGAACACTTTATAATCTGGTAAATTGTATGAAAACTTCAACCAATCATCATCCCATTTTATTATTTAAAAACCAGGAAGTCCTCAAAGAGCACTTAATACATAGGAACCAAGTAATTTAAAAACCCAACAATAAAACACTGCAGTTAAACTCCAGTGCATATTCCTGCATTAAAAATTCACTGAATGCTGAATTAGCCAAGTGGGGCCAATCAGACTGGGCTGCTTAGATCCTTATGCTGCTCCTATTTCTGTTTGGTTTAGGTTGTATCCTTTTTAGTGGAATCAAAGTGTTTACAGCGCAGACAGGCCTGGAGTTTTGTTCTGCTGGCTATGGCTTGCTGAGTTTGTTTCTGCTGTGTCTTGCATCCAAACCTGTAAAGCCTCTGAGTCAGGCAGAGATCAGAACTAGGTTTGTGAATAAGTTGCTTTTTAACAAGTGGGAGAGAGTGAGTATCAACTTGTCAGAACTAGTGAGAGTTTTCTTTGGCTATGCTTGGTTTCATGAGCAACTCTACAAAATACTCATGTTGTCTATTTTGAAAAGAGCACATCAATTAAATGCATTTCCAACTGTTTCCTCAAGAGGAGTACTAGGAAAAAGGAGAGAGGACTAGTGAGAACATCCCACTCATCCTCTTAAAGGTTTGCTTCCTAAAGAGGAAAGCTTTCTTTTCCAATCCTAACTTTAGCATCCATATACCCAGATCTGTATATTCCTAACCCAATAAACTACTTGTTCATTAAAATCAAGGAGATAAACTTGATTATTCACAGCAGGTATCAATAAAACTGAGGCTGGCTTGCTGAGGTGAGCAAGCACCTTACAATGCAAACACCTTTTATTATCCCAACACTGAAGATCTGGTAGCTATTTAATTTAGTAGTAACAAGTAAATCAGAGTGATGTAAGCCACAGAACAAGAATGTGAATAACACAGACTTAAACCATAACACGAACAACAAAACAAACAAATTTTAAAAAAATACAACAAATCAATCAACAAACACAAAAAAAAACCACCAAAAAACCCAACCAATGGAAAAAAAAAAAACAACCACATAAACCAAGCTTGGTAGTGCTTACACTTCTAAACACAATATTTGCATGAAGTAAAACAAATACTCACTCTGTTCATTATCATACCACTGATTTCAAGCACAGACATATCTGCTTTCTTGCAGTCATTACCCTCCCATACAATTGCACTTATTTTTTCTAGTCCTGGATTCAAACTGTGGATCCAAGGCAAATGACTCTGGGAAAGACAAAGAATATCTTCCATCAGAATTAAGAATCTATTCTCATGTCAATATGCCTTTTTTAGAAATATACTAACAAACCCCCTCCCAAAAAAACCCAAAACCAAAACAAAACAAAAAAAACCAAAAAAAAACCAACCACACAAACGAAAAACCACAAACAAACAAACAAAAAAAAACAAAAAAAACCAAACCAAAACACTTTAGACTGACACAAATATTGCTATATAGCATTTACTTCTATTATGTGTTAACCTCATTCCTTAAAATCTTCCCCTTCTTTTCCAAGAAATAGCTGTGAGAACAGAAATCTCTCCTTCTCCATAGTCCATTTTCTAATAGGGATGATTTAATGGGATTAAGGAATTATTGACTTCTTTTTCACTCAAATGTATCAAAGAAGAGAGAAACATGAAAACAAAGTTCTAATTATGAGTAATTTTCAATTCTGACACATTTAATGAATTTATTTTATTTATTTGCCCGTAACATCCTGAAAAGCACTCTTCTCAGGTTTTTTCAGGGTAACAGTTTTTTATTATTTGCTCCTAATGAACTTCAAAATCCTTGTTATGCCCAAAGACCCCCCTGTGCACACTAGATCTGGCCAGGCTCAAAGAGTAGTAGGTGTCTAATCAATACAGGCAGCTCCTAGAGCCAAGCAATCCCAGGTTAATCTTCTGAATGCACTTAGGACTCAGGGACCTTTCTTTCAAACCACAGAGCCAAGTAAGAACTAAAGAATATGGAAAAAATGTTGAGGTGACAAATATCGCTGTGGCCATTTCTTGATTTCTCCCAGCCCTGTGTCCCTCCTCCCCCATTCAGGAGATGCAAATTGCTTTCAGCTTTAGTCACCTGGCACTATGAGCATCACACTGCTGGAAGTGCTGGTGCTGGCAGGGGCAAGGGCATGCTATTATTTATAGATTTTAATTATCATTGATTGCAAGTAAAGCTTTATTTTTATTTTATTGCTTCCTTTTAAGTATTGATCTGAAATATTTGTAATCTGCTGAATATTCAATTATCTCCCTCATTTCCACCAGGTGAATAAGAAATTATTTATAATGTTAAAATAGCATAAATAGTTGTTGCAGGTTTTTCTTAACAACAGTTTTCCAAGCTCTCCCTCTAGAGGGAGTATCAGCACCAGGAGCTGAAACTCAAAAATTTACAATCTGCAATCAAGTAGAAAAATTCTCAAGTGGTCAAATCAATATAAATCCTTAAGTCAATATATGTACTGTAATTCCACTCACTACTGCAAGGTCTAGTGTTTTATTGAATGCAAGCAGGAAGAACTAAAAATAAAAATAGAAAACACTGCATGAAATAATCCAAATTGCTATTATTAACTTTCGGGCAAAAAAATTATAACCAAATGGAATTTAGGCATGTATAATACACCCGTGATATCATATATATATGCATATACATAAAGCACATGTTATCCTTCTGTTTGCTTTTCTTATATATACATTCCCAAATAAGCAAACAGAAAGGTGTC
The DNA here is from genome assembly GCF_000277835.1 of Geospiza fortis. Taxonomy (NCBI): domain Eukaryota; kingdom Metazoa; phylum Chordata; class Aves; order Passeriformes; family Thraupidae; genus Geospiza; species Geospiza fortis. The sequence continues at coordinate 3,966,482 of NW_005054354.1, read as the reverse complement.
TTATAAGTGCTTATAAAAGAAATTCCACAAGAGAAAAACAAAAGGGTGGTGAAACTCACCAAAATCTAAACAACATAAAATTAAACAAAACAAACAAGCAAATAAAAAGGTGGAAAACTCAAAACAGAAAAATAAACAACCAGCCAGAACCACCAATCACAGAGGAAATGTAAATCAATCAGTCCTTGCCCTACATTAGAATTAAGATTCAAACACTCAAATATTCTATAGGCTATTTTGATATATCTTCATACCCTCTTCTTTTGAAAAATTAATGACTGAGTGGCAGAAATCAAGTTTTACTTGTTCTAATTCCATCACATCACTTTGTTACTTCTATTTGATACAGGTCTTTCTCCCAGGCTTTCTGTGACATATGAAAGGTAACACTGAACTTGTGTGTAGTGTAAAAAACCAGAACTGGTGGATACCAACCTGATGAAATGGGTCATCTCTGAATTCTTTCTTCACACACGGGTTCACCTGAGGGCTTTCCACGTCTGTCTCGCTGGTGCAGGACGAGTGGCACTCAGCACAGTGCAGGAGGTCCTCCCACAGCACATCTTCTGTTTCTGACTCTGGCCTTGTACTCTCAGAGTCTTGTCTGGAGCTGGAGCACCGGGAACTGCAGCTGGTACCTGATTTAGGTGTATCCTGAAAGCCAAACATCCACTGGAATTAATGCTGATGTTTTGTTCTACATCATTTCCTGGCAGAGATGTTTTAAAAATCAGATTAGTGAATCTGTGTCCATCCCGATTTTTAGGTCCTAATCCATTATCCTTGTCATCAGAACGGTTTGTGTGTTTATTGCAAGTGTGTCTAAGAGGTTGCACATTTTAAGATACTGTATCAAAAAGTAAGCAATAGTCCACGGCCTCTACTTTTTAGGGAGGGGTTCACATAAGGAAGAATCTAATAATACTCATTATTAAAAGAAAATAACTACTTCACAGATTTAGAGCTCATTAATTTAGAATTTAACAGCAATTGTCAAGCCACAGACTCCAGCTATATCTCCAGCTTCTGAGGAATTGACCCTAAAGTCCCCTAAAGTCACATTGTTACTACTAACATACCTTCTCAAAGACCGAGTGGGCTTGAAGACAGCAATGCATCAGGTATAGAGGGGGAAAAAAGCAAGGGTACACATAGCTAATGCCAGGTTTATGTGTAATCTGCACAATTAGACATAAAAATTTAATTATTTTAAACAGACTGCACTTGACAAACAAGTATGCCTTTCTAAACTCCAGTCTTACCTAGCTCTTGGATAAGGAAAGAAAAATCTGAAGTTTGGGACATTCAAATCTCTCAATGCATACACATGAAACAATCTACTGCGTTCTTCAGAAAAACAATGTAGAGTTTAAACTACTTCCTACAATAAACAGAATCCATTTCCAGCAAGACAGGGGTGTAGTATTAAAAGCAGTATCAGCCTACTCACTGCCATCCTCTGGCAATTTCCATTCCCTCTTAACACCAAGTTTGTTTCTACTAAGTTCTCTTGAGAACACGCAATTTTCTACACTGAAAAAATATTAAGCACTGTTTCAGCAGACATACTAACTTAGTGTGATTCATAGTCCATTACCATGTGAAGAAATGTTCTTCATTATTTCTGAAAACCATGTTTAATGTATTTTATGCAAACCATTTTGTAAAGAAATGTTCAGAAAAAATTTGGTCTGAACTCCTTCTGCACCTCTTACAAAGAGAGGGATAACATCAATGCAGAAAGAGTCTGAAGAATTTTTTTTTTAAAGCAAAAAAGAAGATATTTATAGAAGGCAGTCACTATGGGTACCACTGAGGCTGAAAGTTAATAAAGTAAGAACATGAAAAATATCTTGTTTAAACAACAATTAAGTAGACAAATAAACATGAAGATAAAAGAAAATGCAGGACAGAATTTGAGAGTATATCCACTGACTTCACTAATTATTTTTTTTAATACAAAGAAAGCTTTCACTGATTTGAAAACTATTGTTTCATTTTCTTTGTAATGGTGTGGGGGAGGCGAGTTGGGAGCAAGAAAGAAAAGCTTCCTCTTTCATTGCATCAGTCAGATCAGTGAACATGGAGTAAGTGAAAACAGTACTGCCACAGCTAAACATGATTACATTCTGTCTCCAGCTTCTGAAGGTATCTACAAAGTCTACCCTAGCTTTGAAGCACTCTACACTAGAGAAGAATATCTAAGCTGAAAAACAAAAGAAATCAACTGTAATGGTGCCTTTCTGCTTCCTCCTGTGAAGTACTATGGCTGCACAAGGACACAGTGAAGGGGACATTTTCTGTAACATGAAACAAACAGTGCCATTATCACAAACCACACATGCAAAAGGCACTAAATGCTGACATCAATCAACATTCTGGATCTTTCTAACCAAAGTCTGTGAGAAATGAGTGAAAGAATAGCTTATTTAATGTTTTTTATGCAAAGAATCAACTTCAAGGCCTTGCCGTTGTGATCAGAGCAAGCAGTACCTGAACCCTTCCAATACACTTTTCCTACAACAAGTAGAGAGTTTTCTTATGAAGCTCTGCCTATCAAGCCCATCTATCAGTGGACTTTTGTCAGGGCTGATTTTACTCTTTGCTTTCTTTGCTCAGCCTTTGAGAAAAATAGCAATACAGCCTTTAAAAAGTGTTCCATATCTGTGAAGTTGCATACCATTAGCAAAACAGCATAATTTTTTTAAAATAACGAATAAATAAACAAAAGCACAATAACATATTGCATTCTCTTTCTATGTCTGAGTCCTTAAAATTAAGAATTCTGCTCACATGAAATCTGTGAAACCCCCTATTTTAAGCTGTAATGTCATCAAGTCACTTAAAATTTTGGTATTTTTTATACATTGACAATTTTGGTAAAATTTCATGACAAGATTTAATATTATTGTTTCAACAAAGACAAGGAAATGAAAATTCTGAGTCAATCAGACTTTTCTACAAGAAAGCGAGTGAATCCAAAATACTAAATGGAGAGAAACAGGAGCAGAACCATGCTAAAAATTTGCATATCCCCAATTACTACTGTTTCTGTAACAAAGCAAATTTCCAGAGGAGATACCTGGTGTCACAGGACAGCAACAGAGTTACCATAACCCGATGCAAAATCTACCAAACATATTTTAATTCTCCTTACAACAAATTGAAAAATAGGATGAAGCTCAAAAAAACTAGATTACAATCTTTTCATTTCAAAACATTGTCATTAAACAAAAGCAAAGGAAAAAAATTTTGCTCCTCACTAGCATGACTTCCAATTTACAGACTCCTAAAATCCAAGACAGGAAAAAAAAAATTGTGGAAATGTCATAGTTTAACTCCAGCCAGCAACCAAACACATGCAAGCTGCTTCTTCTATATACCTTACTCAATAAGAAGTCAAGTTGTTTTCAGAATTTTCAGGCAAGAAGCAATAGAAATGAACCTACCTCCAGAGGGTAGTGCTTCTTGTAATGGTGAGATTTCCTGTTGCGAAGGGTACAGTCACTGGAGGTGCGTTCTACATTGCGGCGCAAGGAATAGCCAGTCTCAGGCCCCTCCTCACTAGAAACTTCATCTGATAAATTTGTCACAGTCCTGTGAGTATCCTAGGGCAAGAAATACAGTATTTGTAAGACACAGAGTCATATTTAATAAGTCTTGTTCTCAACTAGTGAAATCAAAATTTCTTTCTACAACTTTGGTATCTATGCTCAGTTAAAACAGGTATTAATGCATTTTCAAGACTCAAAATTGGCAGAGCAGGAATTATGAAATAGAAATTGTAGCATCAAAAATATTTTTTCAAAGGAAAGCCTAGTTCACATTAGCCTCACGAAAGATTATGATGCTCTTATTTTAAATATGATTTTTCATAAACTGAACATGTCAAGATAGGCTTAGACAAAATATATCCTCATCTGAAAAGAGAACAAGCAGAACCAAAAAATCCAAACCAACCAACCAGTCAAAAATAACAGTATAAGACTGAATTATCAACATATTCAGTACAAAGTTAACATTTACCATCTCTTACAAGGATGAAGGTTTAGAGGATATATGTTGAATCCTGAGGTCACTAATGTGTGTTACTTTGAATACAGGATATATCCAGGAAATAATAAGACCCAGACAAATTAAAAGTTCTGCTTTCTTCCATGACCATCTCCTATAATTCTGTAATAATTCTATTATTCCCTCTAATTCCTATTCCTCACTATATAGAATCCTGCCTTTTTCACTTGGAGGGAAATCCTGCCTTCCTTATCTTTCGCACAGATCAATTTAAAAACAAAACAAAAAACAAAACAAACAAAAAAAAAAGAAGAAAAGGAAGCCAAGTCACAGGCAAAAATGACCTTAAAATTACAAACTGTCAGTAATCCAAAATCAGCTCCATTTTATCACAGTGACAGACCAAAGATGTCCAGACTCTCAGAGAAGGCACAGAAGGTTTACCTAGTCAGCAAATACCCACAGATAAAGGACAGCACACAAATTTGTGCATTGAAATAAAGAATACCAAAAATTGTTTAAATACCATTAAACATGACAAAAGGAAAGGCCAGGAATATGATGAAGTAAGACAACTCACTACAATTTTTGGCTCCAGGACCCTAAGCCTAATTTCATTTTAAAAATATTTTTAAGAATAAAGCAGATAAAAATGCATCCAAGGCATCACAAAAAGCAACAAACACACTTACTTTGTGGTGATTGTGGTTGCCCAGGGCATCTCTCCCTGTGGAAGGGCTCCACCCTGTCTCTTCTGGCCTGATCACCTCACAGCGACGTTCATGGCCCTGCACCCCTTCTTCACTGCCTCTACCCGGCTTCTTCCCATCAAGGGACACGTAGCCATTATCAGTTTCAGTGGATTTATCTATTGAGTTTTTTGCTTTCTTAGATCTATATTTAAAACAAATACATGTATTAAATTAATTATTCTCTGAATTATTTCCCAGTTTAAATCCTGTTTATTCCTATCAACCAATGTTTTAGCTTTACTAAAATGTCCACAAAATAACAATATTAACATTTGATTTTGATGTCATATTTGTAACTATTTAATCTTTAAATTATACACATTATCCTCTCCTAAAATTGTTATAAAATAAACTGTCAGGGTGTGAAAGAAATGTATATCATTAGCTACTGAAAGAAGAGAAAAAGAAACCTGTTTTAAAAACAAAATCACAGCAGCTCTGCTAACAGAAGAATCACAAGTGTCAAAAGTGAAAGAGAAATCCCTCTATTCAATCTTAAATAAAAGAGGTATGCTAGAAGTTGCTTTAATAATTATTAATTCAAAGCAAGCATGCAATTTCCTGAAGCTGCAAACAAACATGCTGTTTAGTACTCTGTACACTGATATTTGGTGTTGTTTTGAATATACTCTGCTTACTGACAACCCTACTAAACAGAAGGGGATCTACTCTTTTCTGCATTATCCAGCAACACCCCGGGCAACAATTTCCCCTATCTCTTACAACCATACCAACTAAGCTTGTTTTTAAAGGACAAAATCTCAAGGATTTTAAAGGACAAATCTCTCACTGAATAGTCTCCCATAACATCCTCTAGAATCAAGGCCCTTTCCAAGACAATAAATGTACCAGCAAGACTACCTCATGCAAGAAGAGGGCTTTCTCAAAGCAAACACCTGGATGATTACACTCCCAAACTAGAAAGTGCAGTGGATGAAGGAATGAAGAGGAATAGCAACTTGCTACCTTACTGACAGGGACTTTTAGTCTTAAGCTTCTGTATTGTCAAAGTAAATTAAATTTTGATTTTTAGCTTTTCAGAACACTAGGTGGGAAAAGAGAGGAAAGAAGACAAGTGTTATAAATAATGCTTCTGAATTTTTTTTTTTTATTTTAAGTAGAACACTGGGCTATCAAGAACACCAAACTATCAAGAATCTGTTCAATTGATCTGGTGCTCCTGTGAGGGAATATGCACTGCCTTTCTCTTTAAGGACTGAGGCATTCTGTAAGAGCTTGGATTACACAGCAGAAGATTAAATTCCTCTTTAATATGTACATCAAACAAATTGGGGGAATTTTGGAGAGTTGCCTCACATTCCTTCCAAGATAAGGTATCCCATACATAAAGGGGAGTCCTGAAAGCAAAAAATGGCTAGGGACAGCTGGATAAAATAGGAAGTAAAAATCCAAAAAGGACCAATTCGGCTCACAAAATAATGGTATGCAGGAAAAAATGGAATAACGGGATGCAGACAAAATCAAGAGAAGAGATGCTGTTACTAAGGTGTTTAATTCTCCTTTCCCATCTTTAATTTCATTTTTTTCACCCTAACTAGGAAAAAAGTTAACATTTATATTACTTTTAAAGCAAAGGGACTGCCTTTCAGTGGCAACTCATTGCAAAATAATAAGCAAGGTCAGTTGTGAGTACTGAGGAAGAAGCACTAAAACTAAATTATCTGCAATAAGGAGGAATCCAGATAAGCTACTCTGCAATTCATTAAATATTCCTCCAGCACTTCTTAAAATTTTCTTTTAAACAGTGCAGAAGTAAATGCAGTTCTCATCACACACACATATCCAGTCAGAAACACTTTCTCCACAAGTTACTAAACTGTATGAGCAGATTAATGAGACAGCTCTTCCAAATTTGATTTGAGAAGTTTTTATGCATTTTATACAAAACTTTAAAGCTAGAAGTAGCCTCAAACAGTTGAAAAGGAACAGATAAGAGAACTAAGGAACACATACATGTATGTACAACTTTTTCAGATGGGATTTCCCTACTCAAGCAATGTTTGAGTGCTAAAATCACAAGACCAAAGCTACTGGTCTGGTATCAACTAAGGCTCATTCTAAATATCAGGGAGCTTGACTGAAGTCTTTATTTGATTCTAACAGAGAAACCAAAGTTATCTTTTTGTAAGACTCCGTAAATTTAAGTGTAAGCCTCAAGCCAGAAAAGTGTACATTTGGGCTTTAAGTCAGGCTTTTGTGCACATGTTTTCAAAGAAAAACAAAACAAAAAACCCCACAGTAACAAACACAAATAATACATCCCTAGGTGACAAAATGTATGGTTTTCTAGAATTACTATATATACATACATCCTTAATCAACTTTTACAATTTTGGGCTATAACTAAAAGTATTTAGAGAAAAACAAAGAACACCAAGAATAAATACAATGTCTTAAAAGTCTTGAATATATGCAAAAGCTAAATCGAGAATGACTTTGTCTTATTCATGCATTATCAAGGGAAAATACTAAGGAAAAGTTCAATAAATTTCTGTAAGAGTGTGGATTTGCACTCTCAAGTATTCTTTCAATGTATTTTCATTGGGGTTGATCAGAAAAACTCTCCTCTCTGTTCCCACTGCAAAACTTTTAGAGATTACAACATTTTAGAGGTTATAAGATTTCCACTGGAGCAAGGACACATGCAGAGCAAATTCCCAAATCAGTACTACATTCTGAACAAATCACCTGCTTGGATACTGCCCTCCTTTCAAGTAAGACTTATCAATAGTATTTTCTAAATTGCCCCTGTGCTGGATTAAAGTTTAGAATTATAATTTTTAAGTCAGACTGAGTTCTGCCAATGGAAAGGATATTTATTAAATACACAGTTCCAGTTTACCAATGATCTGAGCACAGGCAAATGGTGTAGGTACACAGGGTCCTGCCCTAACACAGAGAATGCAATTTCTGAGGTTAATTTGAAATCATGTATTTATGACTTATACTTAAAATTCCAGAAAACAGTATGTCAAAGATTTGTGTAAGTGAAAAACTGCTGAAAATAAATACTCATCAGACATTCTATATAAGACATTCTAATGTGCTTATCTAAAGAGCTTCCATGTTTGTGTTAAGAAACAGGACAAGTGTAGCTGTGAAGGTTCCTTGCACTGAGATTTTGTAAGATTTTCTTTAAGGAACGTCACCAAGTAGTCAATTACTCCACACTGTGCTCTTGCTTCCTCATTCCCAGCCCCACTCCCATTGTGCTGACAAAACTGTTTGTATTACCATGAAAAAAAATTACATGAAGAAACTGAACTGTATGTTCCCCTGGGGAAAAAGAAGGTTGTTTTTCATCTAGACAAGTTTGTATGGCTCTAGACATACAAATAATTGTGTCTCTGCAATGAAGGGGTAACAAAGGACTAAGGGCTGTTTACAGCACTCTCAGTCACTCTGTGTTCTTTTTCCTTTGAAGATACTGTATATACTAAGCAGTCATCGTGGAGGCTTAACATCTATATATATACACACACTACCTCTCATTAAATGGTTTAAACAAGTCTTTAGGATAAGTTCCACATAGCCCTTCTCAACTGAAAATACTCTGAGCCACACAGCAGGAAAGGCAAGGAAAAAAAAATCTTCCAACACTCTTCTTACTGCAGAATAGTATTTTCAATGAAGGGAAAACAAAACATCAAGAAGTTTACAAGATTACACTTGAAGCATACCAGAGAGTAATGCCTACAGACCCTGGTGCCTATCACTATGACCCACAGTTTATCAAAGACAGCTTAACCCACACAGGAAAAAGTCAAACGAACTCTCCTGTTACAACACTTCTAAACATTTTCAAAACTTGTCCAAGGTTTCAAGTAAACACTCCCAGAAGGTAACATAAGTTTTACCAGTGGTTAAGAGCACAGATCACAGGTATGACAGACACATTAGTGTTGCTGTATTTACAATGCAGCATGCACAACAAAACATCAATGTCACAACTTGCATTATCCCTTTTCTCAATGTAATACTATTTATTGAGTATATTTTCACTTACTAATAAATGTTGATAGGTAGCACTCAAAATGCTGCATGCATAGCATGTCTTGCACATAGAGCTATAGAATGGGTTTTTTGAAAAAAATTTTAATAGCCCAATCAGTGTTTATTTGAATCCTGAAGAAAAAGTGTGTCATTTGATGACAGTGAGAGAGTTGAATAAGCATTCTCTTGGAGTAACAAGGAGGTAATGTATTAAAGTAAAAGAAACAGTTCAATTTTTCTCTTTGGATTAAAACTGAGAATCTAAGTTGGTTTTTTTCCTGATAGCCTACATGTTGTAGTAAAACAACAAAATATAATTTAACTAAAAGTTAATTCTGTACTCTGGTCTCATGAGATCCCACCTGGAGCACTGTGCTAAGCTCTGGGGCCCCCATCATGAGAAGCACATGGGACTATGGGAACAAGTCCATAGGAGGGACAAGAAGATGATCAGAGGGCTGGAGCACTACTCCTGTGAAGACAGCTGAGAGAACTGGGGTTGTTCAGCCTGGAGAAGAGGCTCCAGGGAGACTTCTGAGCACCTTCCAGAGCTGGAGAGGGACTTTTTTCAAAAGCAGGTAGCGATGGGACATGAGGCAATGGTTTCAAATGAAAAAAAGGTAAGTTTAGTTTTCAGTATTAGAAATAAATTAATTGTGGGGGTGGTGAGAGTAGAACAGGTTGCCCAGAGAAGCTGTGGCTGCCCCCATCCCTGGAGTGTTCAAGGCCACAATGGATGGGGCTCTGAGCAACCTGGTCTAGTGGAAGTTGCCCCTGCCTATGCCCAGGGGGCAGAACTAGATGATCTTTAAGGTCCTTTCCAACCCAAATTATTCTATGACAATTCAGTATTTTTTCAAAATCATTGCATCAGCATTTGCAAAAGTCAAGAAACAACACATTAGTCCATTTTCAAATACTCAGATGAGTTTGCTATTAAGAGCAAAAACTAGGTCAACAGAAGTTTAATCATTACATCAATATTTACTTAATTAGAAAAGGGATAGTGCATCTCTAACACTTATGTAGCCTTGAATAAATACAAACCCTGATAAAAAGAAAGCAGCATGCCAGATATCTCTGAAGACAGCGCCAATACTGCAAGAGGTGCTTGTACCGTAGCTCTGCACTGTTCCCTCCTGTGTGTTATCTGTGGTACTAGAGCCATCTCCTTCCCTATGTACTTCCAAATGTGCTGCTTTCCTTAATTTCCTTCATCAGAAGAGATTAAAATGGGAAGGTAGTTTTGTAAGTGCAATCTGCTAGTTCTATAATGTGTTCAGCAGTTTAAGCATGCAAAAACAAGCAAGATTTCAAAGTATTTTGCTAAAGCTTTGTCATTTCAATTTAATAAACTCTATTTAATAAAAAAGCATGATACATTCATTATTATATACTTAAACACAAAACACATTTCATTTCATCATCAGAACCTTAGACCTACAAAAGTCACTGCTGCAGTGTTTCCCATTTTCATGGGACAATTCACTGTAGCAAATGACAGTCAGTGGAGTGCTTGGAAGACTTAAATTCTACTTTTCCAAGAGCATCTCTTTTCACATATACTTTCCACAGATTATTAGCCAGATTTATAAAACTAAATTTGAAGCAATATAAACACTGTCAGTCCACCACTATTCAGATGTTTTGAGACAAAATGTCAGATTTAATGCATTACAATTCAAATAAAACTATGCCTAAATTAGTCAATGCATAAAAGTTAAAGAGCACCACACCATTTTGAAGTTTCAAATAAAAACAGAGCACCAATTTATCATCTCTAGCATTGCACAGACTGTAAGTCCCTACATTTCTTTTCATGCACATTCTCTACAGCAGTTTAACAGTCCTAAATCTAAGTACTAAACACAGACTATAAGTCTTTAACTAAAGTACTTTAACAAAGACTATACCTTCTTCTTTTACCCCCTGTGCTGGGAGGTGGCTTAGGAGTTCGTGTTGAGACAATCTGACAGTGCACGGTCCCAAGCAGCAACATGAGCCATATTGGCCCAATGACTTCAGTCAGAGGTATATTATGTGGGCTTTGGGCTGTATAGAATAGCACTACAGCAGCAACTGGAAAAGAAGGGAAATGAAGTTGAGTTTAATGTCTCAAATGGCCAACTCATATGGCTTTTGTCAAAATCAAACCAGTCAGATGCAGACCTTTACCTGCATTTTAAGGCAACTCAGGTAATTCTGAGAGAACAAAATTATTATTTTCCTAAAAACCAGCAGCAATTAGGGTCTAAACAGCTGACTACTCTCTTAGTACCCATCTTTTCTTTCATACTTGTGATATCATAGGTATTGCTCAAAAAATGGCTGAATGAAATAAGGGGGAAGAACATTTGAAAGCTGTATCTGTCATGAAACCACTTCAACTATGGTGAAACATCAGTAGGAGACAAAATCAAAAAGTAAATATCATCCTTAAAGCAGCCCAAATAAATTTAATTCTGCATCATGTGTTATGACAAAGCACAACCCAGTGAGTTTGATGAGACTTGAGACTAGAAACTCCTTACACAGCAGAATGCATTTTTAACTCCATATCCCAGCCAAGGGACAAAACTGCCCATATGGAAGGGCAGCCATGCACAAGTACAACTCTATAAACGTTCTATATATACTTCTGTGCATCTTTTTAGCAGTGAGGAAAGATCAAAAGACAAACCATGTAAACTATGGGGTTGTCCAACGGAAGTGACCAAGGCTCCAACTAGCAATTGTGGCTGGAAAAAGGGCCAGCTTCCAATTCCATGGCTAACTGTTAGTTTTGTAACCCTATAACTACTTCTCATATACAGCCAACAAGCAGGCTCCTGCACCCAGAGCCCAACACTCAGCAACATCTTTACAGGCTCCAGGTCAACCTGAACACATCCAGCAGGCAAGAAGCAGGAGGAAAAGGCAACTTTCTCCTCTCTGCTTACTTTGTCCTTGCTCTGGCTTGAAGAGCTGTGATGCATAACTCACCTGACAGAAGCTATCAAGAAAAAAACAAAAACAAAACAAAAACCAAAAAAAAACTCCAAAACACCCACAGAAACTCCAAGAAACAATTCAGAAACAGATCTGGGAAATAATTCTCTGTGCCTAACATCCGCACATCCCATGAGAACTTGGTTTTGTTTGTGTACTACTGAGAAGTGAAAGTCCCGTAATTTAGACCTTTTTCTAGCACAAAAAATACAAGTTCAACAGCTGTCACCAGTTCTCTAGTGAAATTGACTGAAAAAATGCAGCCACATACAAAGCTTAGTGCTACATTCAAACATCTAAAATAAATCCCATGAAGCAACACCTAACCCAGCAGATACCTGGATGGGATGTTCTCCACTAAAAAGAGGTTTAATGTGTTTTACATTAACTAATCTTTAGCAAGGTAACCAGTATTAGAAACATGATGAACATACAAAACAATTCTTTTTGATTGTGGAAAAACTATTTCTAATTTCTCCTCTTTTTCCTAAATTAAAGCGCAAAAGTTTTGCATGAAGTATCCTTTATTACTGTAAGTGAAATACATTTTTGCTGTATAAGGCTTCTCAAAGACCACATGCATCAATGAGAAATCCAACTTATTAAAAATCAATAAAATAGGTACAGCAAGCAAAAGATAATGTTATCTCTTTCTAAATGAGCTTATCTGAGTTCTTCACATACAATTAGCTCCATGAGGTATAAAATGTAAAGAAGGAGCTGATTTTGGCTCCTATCATACAATTTGGATAAACACATACCTCCATGTGAAATGTTTTGCAGGAGTAGGCCTACACTAAATAATTTTAAAATTCACTACTGCTACTTAAAAAACTTTAAGTAAAGCAGAGCTATCTAAAAGAAATAATCTTCGAGAATACAAGAATCTGCAGATTGCAGATTCCTACCACCAATGTTTCACACAGATTTAGAAAAATATTACCACCCTGATCTTTTTGAAGTACAATAGTAGGGAAATTCAAGAATTAATCTCTGCATAGTGTGACAATACATTCTAGTTCAGGTTATCCAAGAATTGCTCCTATCAACAGCTAGGTAGAATTGGTTGGAACAGGATTTCTTACAGTACCTTTAATTATTTCTTTATGTATTTCCAGTATTTTGACCTCTGCTTTTCTAAAATACAGTGCCTTTTATTTTGTAAAACAGACACAAATGAAATAATATCACATTGAACAAAAAGCTGCCTCAGAGAAAGCAACCTTACACTTCAAAGGCCAACAAGCATTTCTTTTTAAAGCATTTAGAGTTTGAAAATATTTTTAATACCAAATTTTAAAATGCATATCTCACCACCACAAGAAACAACCATTACATCACTATTAAAGTTTCTTGCTTTATACTTAAGAAATACACAATAAACATTAAGTTTGCATTTCATTTTCCCCTTAGAATATAAAAACGTTTGAAGTTAAAAATGAGGTATTACTATATACTCGATAGATAAGGAAGCAGAAGAAAAAGGTTTTACTTCTATCTTAAGTCAATGGCCTGTTCCATGACCTTGAGCATAAAACATTTCTCTATAGTTCTCTTATCACATCGTGCTAATCACTTTACACTAATGGAAAGCAATGCAAATAAACCCTGGAGTTTAAATCTACAACCAATGAAAAGCTTTTTTCTGTAGATTTACATAAATGCAAGCAAGTACCCTGGTGAAGCTAATCAATTTTAAAGCAGTAATTCCAAGCAATGCAATTCATAAATCTATAGAAAATACTTTAGGTAAATTATTTAATTATGAACACATACAAATGAAATATAGTCAGATCATTTTACAACAATGTCAGTGGGAATCTGTCACGATGACAAAGTCCAAACTTCAATACAAAATCCAGATTCAGGGTAGAAATCTGGTCACTGGAATTCAAGGTGGTTTATTCTAATCTTCCATCATGGATTCTTGATATTTCGGTGCTGCCTTACCAGTCCTATACAAAATTAATAACTAAGCACACTTTCTGAGTAGAATAGAAGCAAAACTTCTATTTAAGTGCTTGGGGGGCTGTCTTGAATAGTTCCCAATAAGTAAATATGTCCATTTAATTTCACTTACATGTTTATTCTAAGTCTTCTAATTTATTTCAAAAACTATCAAAAAATCTGTAGCTAATCTGTAGCACAGTTTCAATATCAAGTATTTCAAATAGTTGGATTATAGTGTAGTATGGAATACTATTCATTATTTCCTGCTATTTGTTAACTCACAACCACAGAAATACTTTGTCACATAACAGACCGTATGGATTAGGGAAACGATGCATTCCACCCACAGCTTAGTAAACCAGAGACCCTAAGAAATCTGAGAGGAAAAAGGCTAGTTCTAAGAAAGCTCTGTAATTAATGTCATAAAAATTGCTTGCACTCAGAATCTGCATTGTCTCACTATTTTTCTACTTGTAGGGTCTTACAGAGGTGCCACAAATTAAGTGTGAGTATATATATACATATATTTTTAATAAATTTACATATAGGAACATAAAAAAATTACTGCAATGGTGTTTCACAGAATAAAACACCCATGAACATGGTAACAAACCAACCACAACTTATGTATTTTACTACCTATATTACTATAAAAAGATTAAAATTATTAACACTATCTCTTAACAGGATCTCTTACCATAGCACAGACAAATGAGGAATCTATCTCAGAAATGGGGATAAGAAAAACTTTTTAGAGAAGGCCACATGAGTATTTTTAAGTACTGCAGGTCTTGAGGCACTGGCATGGTGAGATTAATTTTATACCTGCTAATAACATCACCACACAAGAGGTACTGCCTTTTTTTTAAACTCCATATATTGTTCCAATTAAAATTTCCAAATGATACAATGATTCACAACTGAGACGACAGATGGTGAATTTGAAAAAGTAATATTGCATGTTAATTGGATTTCAGTGAAAAATTCATTAGTCATTTAGCTTCTCAGGGTACTTATATTGCTCCCAACTTTCATTAACCTTCTGTTCCATATCTGTTGTACAAACTTCTGAAATACTTTTTTTTTGTGACTTTCATACTGATAGACACTGACTCACTACATGACATTCTTCTCTTTCAAATTTTCCTCTTATATATCACATACAATTAAGGAACTCACAAAGTCAGATTGCTAGAACTCAAGACTGAATATCCCAAAAGCTGTGAACTGACTTCTGTTTGTTAACAGCTGTCCTGAAAACCTGAATTATATTCAGATGTGACAAACTAACATGTGTCAAATGCTGAAGAAAGCCTGTGAGGAGAGTGTTAAATTTTTCATGATGCAACCTTTATGTATGTAAAATAAATGTTAACCAAGAGACATATGCTTGGGACTGTGTCATTCCAATATTTTATGAAAATACTGGAATAGACCTTAACAGCATGAAGTGAACCAAGCAGCCCACTGCAGCTTCCACATGGTTAAAAAAAGGCATTCAGTTGAAGCTGATGCTGTAATCCAACTCTACCTTGGAGAAGGTAAAGAACAAGCAGCCAGAAAAAAATGACCCTTGATGTCACTTGGAGCCACCACCTGTAGAAGAATGGAAAGAAAACAACTCTCACGATTCCTTTGCGGGTCAAAGATGTCCAAGGACTTTCAGGTTTTGCTTTAGCAAAAGCAGATCCTTTAAAAAAAAGAAAAGAAATTTATTTCATCATCATGGCTAACAGAAATCTCAGTTGTTCAATAGCAGATTAGTTAAGACAGTGAAATGGTGGAAGTGCAAGATTTATTCAAATAATTGCATTTAATAACTGCTCCTTTAAATAACTACCTCCTCAATCCAAATAGGGCATAAATTGTTGATGCCCTCTTGACTGCCATTATCAGGAACTTCTACAAATACCTGTCATTTCAGAATGCTTGAATAATAAAACATTGCCATTTCAAAATTATTCTAAAATGAATTATTAAAAATTGTTCTGTTTCACAGATGTATCAGAAACTTTATACAAAGCAACAAGTCTCATGAAAACTCCACAGGCTGTGCAGGCACAGCAGAGTCCTTTCCCAACAGAGAGAAGGGATCTAAAATAACAACATCTGTAAATTGCACCAGCCACGTCATTGTGGAAAACTGAATGAGGTTGGGAAGCACTGAAGTTAATCTGTCCAGCTGAGGACTAGCCCCAGGAGCAGGGAAGCCACACAAAGAACAATTTATCTTTGTGTCTCCTTCTATACAATTTTTTAAGTCTCTCATTCAAATGTCCTTTCTCTCCCATATCTCTCCATTTCTTTTTCTTCCCAGCCAGAAAACTGAGTAAAATTTACTTAATGGAGATGTGATTTAAATTATGCAAAGTTATTGACTGAAAGGGTAACAACTGCATGCTGCTACACCATCCCTATGTCATTTATAAGCTGCACTGGCACTAGTGAGCTCTGTGCTGTACAGGTAAAACACTGCCAGCTCTGAAACTACTTTAATGCCAACTTAGACATCCATGCAGTCATTTAAATGCTATTCATGTACATGACTGCACTGAAAAGGTCCAACACTGTTTCTTAGTTTCTTGTAAGTTCAAATGTTATTTAATTTTGTTTCTTTCTCTCACATTCTCATTTTTAAAAAATTAAACTGTTAGGTGATGTCAGAACAGCGCTCTGCACAACCACAGAGCAGATGAAAGAGAAATTCGGAGGAAGGAGCCCAAATAAAACTTTTCAGGGTCCAGGGTTCTCCTCACAGAGCCATCACCGGAACCATCAGCCCAGCCCAGGCCATCTCCATGAAGCCAGAGCAGGAGAGAGGCAGAAAAGCAGGTGGGAACCCAAACCATGGCATAACAGCAAGACCAGGTGTGAACCCTCACCATGCACTGCTGGGAGCAGCTCTCCAAGTCACCTTCCAGAGGAAAAGGGACCCTGCCGGAGGGGTGGGACTCACTGTGGGATGCCAGGGAAAAGGAGCTCCGATGGCACAGCACTTGTAGGGCATTTAGGGAAGAATCCAGGGGTGGGGGAAAGAAAGGGTTTGGGCAATTTAGGGAAGAACAAGTGCTGTGAAATTGAAGGGTAAGGGGATAAAAACGACTGGTCACACAAACAGCCACCGCCCAGAGCGCTGCTTGTCTGGCCATGCCACAGGGCTGCTCAGCACAGCCCGGACTCACTTCTCTCTGAAATCCTTGGACTCTCCTGGGCCAGAGGCCCTCTGCTCTGTGCCCAAGGACACCAACACAGGGCTGAGACACGGGGCTGAGCGCCAGCACTGGCCATCAATGCCAGAGCTGGGGGGAACCATGTGGCCATGGCGTGGCCGTGGTGCCAGCAGCCTCAGTGAGGGCGGCACAGCCAGGGCAAGGCCAGAGCTCCCATCGGGGGTGAGCCTCCGGGGACAGAGGGGGTGAGCCTCCGGGGACAGAGGGGGTGAGCCTCCGGGGATAGAGGGGGTGAGCCTCCGGGGACTGAGGGGACGAGGCTCCGGGGACTGAGGGGACGAGGCTCCGGGGACTGAGGGGACGAGGCTCCGGGGACAGAGGGGACGAGGCTCCGGGGACAATGGGGACCGAGCAGGCCTCTGGAGGCCAAGGCTGGGTGCGAGGGTGCCCGACCTGCACTACCTGGCTTCCTGTGCTGGCTGCTGGGCTTATGGATAAAACCACTAAATAATGTTTTCCCTAGCCTTCACAAGGCATAAGGGAAATTACATACAGATAAGAATAATTTAAGACTAAATAAAGACTTTTAGAAAAGTCTCATATCATGTGACCTTCTGTTGCCATGTTGTTATGGCAAGAAACAATCAAGGCCTATACATTTTTACCCTCCAGAAACTTCAACGTAACAGTCCCTGCAGATTTCAAAAGAAGTCTAAATGCCTGGCAGTAGGAGTAAAACTACTAAACTAGTAACTAGTAACTCTAAAATTATATAAGACAATGCACAAGACAATAAT
The DNA here is from genome assembly GCF_000277835.1 of Geospiza fortis. Classification (NCBI taxonomy): domain Eukaryota; kingdom Metazoa; phylum Chordata; class Aves; order Passeriformes; family Thraupidae; genus Geospiza; species Geospiza fortis. The sequence goes on along the minus strand of NW_005054354.1, from coordinate 3,948,797 downwards.
AAAATTATATAAGACAAACTAGTAACTCTAAAATTATATAAGACAATGTACAAGTTTCTTTCTTTTTTTTTTCCAAATCCAGATCTATAGAGCAAAATTTAAATTAAATTCCTAACATTTCAATTTAATCTTGATGTCATTATTTAACAATGTTTTCTGCTTCAGGGAAGAGTTATGTAGTGTTGGCTGTGTTTTGTTTCATTTGGTGTTATTTTAAACCTACTAATCCACTTTTATTATAAGACATTGGATGGCTGTTATTTTAATACTGAGAAATTCAGCTTTTTCTAGCTCAGAACCCACCTCTTACAAGATCAACATCTATGAGGTCTGGTTTCACATGTCCTGTTTTCTTTGGTTTGTTTCTCAAACCCTGCAATAGATAAATACTTATCAAAATACTTTCATGCAGATGGCAGACATTACAAAAGACAAAATTATCTATGTGGTCAGTAATTATATTTAACCTACACTGCTCCTGAAAATTCAGACAAACATGTCAATTTCATAAAGTACTATAAATTAAGCATTCCAAATAACAATGCACAATGGATGCCTTTTACACACTTTACAATCTATATAAAACCCAACCAATTACTGACCCATCAGGCTATTTTTCAGGCACTGAGCACTCATGGCTTTGCATTATGCAGACAATGTATGCACACACTTGCAAGAATTAGTAATACATGTCTAGTAGCTTTTCAGAATTTTTGCAACAAATTACATTCTTGAATCTCTTTACTCCTTGGATGTCTAAGTCAACTTCACAAAACTCTTACACTGCAACTCCTTAATTCCAAACCCAGACAGCAAATCACATTGCAATGCAGGAGCCACTAATGAACAAGCTCTCAGAAATCCAAATTCTAGGGAAGTATTGAATTTTTCCTCAGTACTGAATATAGATTAGCCAATTAAAAGGAAAGGAAAAATCCCACACAACAGGAATACAGCAGGAAGAAAAACAAGCTTATTTTTTCTTTTAGAAGCAGCATCTTCCATCACAGAAGAACCAAACTTGCTGGCAAAGCTTTCAGGTTTGTTTTTAATGCTAAAATGAGATGCTGTACTCTCAAGTCTCAGAGACAGCTATAAGTTTATTCTGCTACCCTTAGCTTAGATTCTTGGTCACATTAGACAGTAAGGAAATCACAGCATACAATTCATACAGAGTAAAATAAAATATTTCAAAAATATTTAGGATACAAGTGAAATTATTATGAAGACCATTTAACTGCTCTCATTCAAAAGGCATTTAAATTGGTGAACTGTACATTTCTACCATTGCCAAGGCTCATCCATCCATGTGTAAAAACACAATTAAAATGTAAACATTAGGTATAAATTAAAGCATGTAAATGAAATTATTGTCAATCAGAAACAGATCAGTGAAATCTGGTAGTGTTAATCTTTATAAGAATAATATCAAGCAAAATGTTCGACTGAATGCAGCTTAAAATATTTCTCACATCTAAATTAAACTGGATTTCCTTTTCATGCAGAAATAAAGATAAAAAATCAAACTGAAACAAGCTAGATATGTAGTCATTACCTAATGTGCCTATTAGAAAAATGAGTTTACTTGAAACAAAAAATAATTAATACACAACTGAAACATGAATAGGAAAAAACACACTCCGAGGATGACAAACAGACATAACCAGTTGTATTTTAAATGCAAGCATTACAAAGACCTTATAATGCAAGATTTTTACAGAACTGCAGTAATTTTATGTGGAATGAGAAAAGAAATCCATAATTAGAATTAGAAATTACCATAATTCTAGAATCAGCTACAGATTCTTGTGAATTTTGCATAAGTGAGCCACTCCATTTCATAAAGAAAACTGAAGCTTAAAAATAAAATGCTGAATGGTATAGTCATTTTCAAATGTATTAGTGCTTATGGACCACAAGATCTCTCTTGAAAGTCTAAATAAAGATGTGCCTCTTGGAAGAAATAATCTCCAAGAAACACATACGCAATCTTAGGAAGAATTTACCACTGTGGCTCAAATTATGTTTTCACGTTTAAGAAAGAACTCTGAAAAATCTAAGTCAAGAGTACAACTTGATGTGACATTCAGAGGAAAAGAAATGGTGACTCATTCTTTAAAAATTCCATTGCACAAGCAGTACTTTCAGCATCCATAGACTTCACTGAGCTGGCTCCTGAACTGTTTGCCACATACAGTAGAAGCATTCCATTTATTCAGATGCAATTTCTACACTTAATGCATCACAGATCTCTAACATACATGGAAAACAGCAGTTTCAGACTAGGGTTATTTTAAAAAAAACCTCAGTATTTCATAATGCTCAGACTCATCCAGTTAATTCATATAATTTCTACTCAGCACCAAACACTTTTCAGGTAAGCATTAGCAAAAGAAGGCTTAAATAAGAGTACTTAAAAATGTTACTACTGTAAAAACTCTTTTACATAAATTTTAAAATTAATCTTAATAGATCCTATTACAGTGATAACTAAAACATAAATTTGTAGTAAGAGAAACATATTTTCTACTAAAATATATGAATTTTTCAGATTTTTAGTGATGTTAATTTATAAATCATTACATAACCATTTCTAAATTTATAATGTCAAAGCACTGTAAGAGCTTTGAGATTAAAGCACTAGTGTGCAATCCCTGAACTTAGTCGTGTGCCTTGGTGTTACCCGAATTGCACTTCACTCAGTCAAGCCAAGCTCAGACACCACCAGTAATTTGTTAGTTATTGGACTCCTGAGCCAAACAAGATGCTGTTTGCAGTCAGCATTTTTTGCAGTATTCGCAGTAACTATTTTAGTAACATGCTGTTACACAGCAGTTAATTAATGAACTCCTCTCGTAGCTGTGATGGGGTTTCATGGCCATGGGAAGGACCCTTCAGGCAACCCCAGGCTCAGCTGTGCTGCTGAAATACCAAGGGGTGCAACTTAATGTGTGCATTTCTGTACAAAACTCTGTAGCTCAGGTCAGGAACAGCTCCCACAGAAGGGAAGCAAGCCCCCACAAACAGTTTTGTTTAAGTACTGCAGAGTGAAAAAACCCATCCCCGAGGAAACTGAGGCAATGTACATTTTACTGATATTAAGTAATAGCAACACCTTGAAACTCATGCAGAAATAGCACAATACTTCCATGCAGTGTTGGAAGGAAAAAAAAATTAATTGCAAGAAAATGTTCGATAAATTAGCACCATGGGTATTTCATACACAACCCACAGAACTGGTACCTATAGGAGGGATTCCTTTATCTCCAAAGCGATTTAGCAACGTGGCAGACACTGATGGTACTGTTAGTTAAACCAAAATGCACAGAACACTGTTAAACTGCTTGTTCAGAGAAACAAAGCCTGAGGTACTTACCAGTCTAATAAACTGTACAAAACAATGACAGCATCATAAAGGAGGGAAAGTAAACTGCAGGTATAAGGTAACTAACTGAAAGTAAAGAGAGCTCAGATAACTGACATTAGAATTCATCACAAAGAAAAGTGAAAGACAGAGGTATTAACACAAGTAAGCCCTGTCTTAAGATAAGAGAAAAGAAAACAAAGTACTGAGATATATAAAGATGCATCACACTAAATGGTGCAGAGTTATTAATTATGTAAAATAAATAGAGCATAGTACACTGGTTACATTTGGTTACACTCCAGAAGTCTAGTTTTACTTTACCAGTATTAAATACCACCACATACAATGTAAATTACTTTAGCATACACAACCACAAAAAAAAAGCTGCATTATTACCTTTATTTCTCTTTGCTCTACTGATTTTTCCCATATTTGTTGATCATATGCTCCAATCTAAAAAGAAAAAAAAACTACATTAGCATATAAAAGATATTGATCAAACAAAATCAAATCAACCTTCAACAAGAGAAGCATGAAGCCATCAAGTTATTTCCTTGGGGAGTTTACAAAGAAATTTTTATCTTCTCCATTCCATCTTGGCTGGACAGGATCAAGCTAATCTGTAATGGAACTGTGACAGAGGGGAGAGCTGAGCCTCACACAGCCCCAGCCTCAGCCCAGGACTTGTGCAAGCCCAAACACTGGGAAGATCACACTCCCACCCCAGGTCAGGACTGCAGCCTCCATAGGACAGAGAGCAGAACTATGGCTACACTGAGATAACTTCAAGAAATCTGCACATCTAGTTGAACCCATACTCTCACAATTTATTTTTTTAAACCATCTATAATTCCTATTCCACTCCGCCCACCTTTAAAGGCAGATGGTCGTAGCTTTATCTCTTGACAGTGCACAGCAACCAGATATGTGGTCAGGCTGGTAATCAACCAGCTTATTGTCCAGGGGAAACCCAATAAATATCAAGAAACAGCACTTTTCCCCTTGACTGTCAGGTATTCACAGGAAGGGCAATCTGAAACTTCAGGATTTAAGATGGTGACAAGAACAAGTCAATATATGAGACAACATATCCAGGTCTTGTAAGAAGTTATCAAAGATCATCAGATTGCTTTGGACTCTACACAAACAGTATTTCTAAGTAATGATCAGTAATAATCTCTTTTACTATGGTGATTTTGAAGCCTTGCCATCTCAGCTGTTCTACCAAGACACATAAATCTTGTGTATCTGGGGATTGATTCTCAACATACACTCTGAGCAGTTAAGTGTAAGATCACTTTAAGGTCACCAGAGACAGACAGAAGCAGTTCCTGAGACTCAAAGTTCCTTTTCCAGCCTGCAGAGGTGACAAGCAGCTCAGTCAGACGCCTGACAGAGAGGAGAGAGGAACAGCTCCCATCACCTGTGCAAACGTGCACAAATTCAATCTCACTGCAAGAGTGTGACTCCTCCTCCCAGTTCACAGCTGCAGCAGACATAAGAGACCCAAGCACAAGTGCACACACCTTGTACCAGAAAACATTGTTTTTATTTTTCTTTTAGCATTTCAGCCTTCAGCATTAATTTAGATGTTATAAAAGAAAGAAAGAAAAAGTTATTCTTAGTTAAAAAGGATCTTTTAACCAAGGATCCAACATAAACGAAAAAAAAAAACCTCAGGGAAACCAACACATACCTACATAAACAAAGAAATCTAAAGGCATCTTCTGTGCCTCTAAACCTGACCAATTAGTGGAAATAAATAAACATTAAAAAATCTAATTTAGAGGAGTAAATCCCAAAGCATATCTAAGATTGAAAATGAGAACAACAAACTGAATTACTGTTTCCCAAACTTAAATAATATTTCCCATTCAAAAGAGCTAAACAATTTCTATAGGTTGCTACTTTAAAACTTTGCAAAAGAAGCAATCTACTGGCTTTTTGATAATAATAAATACTTTACACCCCGCATTTGGAAAAAAAAAGAAACTGTGGAAAATAACTAGGGAGTCAGGCACAGTAGTGGGCAGAATTAAGCACTCACTACAATTAAAGTAATTAAACCCAAGGAAGTTTAACAGCTAACTCCACCTGGATAACAGCCAGCAATTAAAAAGTCAATATATTGAATAACCACTCCACCCAGGCATTTACAGCTAATTGTTCTGGCTTTTTCCTCTAAATACATTTCAAATAAAATTTCAGGCCTTTCTGGTTTTCATTAAATTTGCTAAGAAGAGCCCCGAGTAAAATCTTTGTGCTTGCGTAACATTGTGTCCTCCCCTCCCCACTTCCAAAAAAATTTATTTCTACAAGGACAGACGGGCGGATGCAAGTCTGTGTCCCTCTCTGTTAAGCAGCAACCAAATAAGGAAGCCTTTGTGCCAATAAAGCTGCAAAGCAAACTCCATTCATAATTCCATTCATAGCTGAAACTAGTATAGAGTTGAAAGTCATTAAAACAGTGTTCTTCTTTTAGACAAATACCAGACCATTTGTTAAAGGAATTCTACGAAACAGACCCCAAAAGATATCTAACATTAAGAAGTCAACTGATTAAAAATCTTAATTATATTTTCCTACAAATATTTCTTTTCCCTCTTTAGGCAGCAGCTTCCATCTCCACAAAAAGACAAGAAGCAGGGATTTTGCCATTCACATTTCTCTTTTAACACTGCCCTATAAAGCAATTATTCCATCAAGAGGTAAAATAAGAGATCCAGAACTACTTTAAAGGATAGGGTCCTCAACAACTGTTTTACTGGAGAAGTGGATCTGTCCAACCACCTCTGATCACCTTTAGTTACTGAAAGCTGAGCACAGGAGTGTTCAGCAAGGCAGGCTGGTGGGAACTGAAAGGAGTGGAAGAGAGAATTACAGACAGCAAGTACCATTACAGTCTCTCACATGGTTTTTGCTGTTGTTTGGGGTTTCTTTTTTAATCTATTTCATATCACCTCTTTGTGTTTTAATAAAGTTTAAGCAGGTGTGCATGCCACTCAGCACATCAAATTCCAACCTGATACTCAACCTCCCTTCTCAACATCTGCATAAGTACCCCTCTAAACTTCTCTTCCAAGTGTATCAGATGAAAATACATGAAAACAAAGGCAACCTTATAAAGTAGAATACTGGATACTGGCACACTTTATTTCCCACATTAAACAAAACTAGGAAGAACTAGTGTTACTCAAACAAGGCAAGTAAAAAACATAGGCTTTTTTTTTTTCTCTCCCTTATGTCAGGAAAGCAGATTAAGAGTTTGTGAAATGTGTCCTGCAGAATTCATTGAAACGTACATTTTCATTTACAACAAACTTAATTACAACATATAACGATTACCAGAGATGCTAGACACGTGTATGAATTAAAATCAACATAATTTGTGAATGAATTGAAGAAGGTAAGTTAATACTAGCAAACCTTCCTAGTTTTAAATTATTGAGTGCACCAGTGAATTCCAGCTTCAAAGAGTTTGGATTTACAAGTATTTGCATTTGAATTCTGTTTTATGCTAAATATAATGTAAATCTAAAACAAATATAGGCTCTTGGCTATTCATGTATTTCCTTACAACTGCACATACCTGCAGGACACGGAAAAGAAGCCTAGCACCTAGTCTAGCACCAAAGAAATTCAGCTCTAAAGGCAAGTAAAAGGAAGGAATAACCTTCCAGAGATAAGATCAGGTTGGAACCTGAATAATTTAAATATACACAAAACTCGCTCAAAGGAAGGTCTCCCTCAATAAGTGGCTGTCCCAGGGCTCCTCCCAGGCCTTGGCTGGAGCTGTTCTGCCCACAGGGATGCCCTAACCAACTCCAGCACCCATTTACTGCCCACCCACTGTGCCTGGAGCCTTATCCCTCACAGCTGCACCATCCTCGGGAGAAAATGTAAAGTACAAAACACAGGAGTCAAAAAAAGGATCCTTTTTTAAGTACACAACTGTAAGAAATGCTTCTAAAATCTCTTCAAGACCTAGCACAAGACTCTTCATGTAACAGCTCATCATTGATACTTTCAATCCATCAGTCTACCCTACAACAGGCAACAAACTTCTTAGAGCAAACTATAAAACACAATATCCCAATTTCAAATTGATTTCACACAGAAATTTATTCTAAAAAAATTATGAAATACCTAATCCAAACTTGTATTCTATAGCATTTTTTTTGTTTGCTATGACTTGGCAGAAAATAAATTAACAAAAAGTTAGATAAGCCTATTGTCTCACTTTGAAATGTAACTTTTATCACCAAGCATCAACACAACCTTGTTATAGGAAACTTGTCAGTAATATTTACAGATATTAAAAACTGTGGTATAACCTATCTGTAGCTGAGTTAGATAAAGTAGTAGATGTTATTTTATACACAGATGTCATTTTTAAATCATGCATCCCAGGTCTCTTCAATGCCAAGATTTTATCCAGTATATCCAACTCAGCTACCTCTAAAATTCTGAAGATCCCACACCTCAATAAATACCAAGTAAAGACGATAAAAGGGATTGGGTTCATCATGCATTTGCAGAATTAGCAACCATTCTTCAAGCAACTATAAAAATTTTCAGAATATAAGGAATTAAATGCAACTGAAAACTGCAGCCACTCTTTCACAACAGAGAAGCAGGTGTTAAACATCCTACATTAACAGGGTACAATAAACTTTCAGATAGGTTTTCTTGAAAAAAAATTCCTCACAAGTAATCATTAAAAAAATCTAACTTGTATGTAACTTGGCATAGGAAATTACAATTACACATTTGGTAAACTCAATAAAGCCAGCTCTTGACTGAAACATTAAATAAATTTGAGATCCTTTTTAAGTGCAGACTCCTCATAACATTTTCTGGGTTTAAAAGATATGTGCATCTCTTGTAATTATCTAAAAACAACTGCACTTAGTCTTGCCCAATCAAATACGTCAGGAAGCATTTGATCAAATTTCTTCATACATGTGAAATCTGGCACCTGTACAGTTTGGCTGTATAACAGCAATAGCAATTAGCTTAAGTAAAGAGTTAAGCTATTGAAAACACAGCAATATTTAGTTCAAAGCACAGTGGAAAGGGCTTTGGCACTGCTCAGTGTTTCTTCCTGGTGCCTTTATCATAGCGAGCCACGTGTGCATCAAGATTGAATTTGAGCTTTGTGAATGACACTGATATTCACTTTAAGCTAATGTAGTGATGCTATCAACCTGTAGCCCAATACTCACAAGGCCCTTCTGATTCTAATGGAATTGATCAATATTTCAAGAGGCATTTATAATTTATGAGCATGCAGACTAGCAAAGATTATAATCCTAAGAATACATAGTATTTCCTCTTGGATCTTAAAACTTTAATGTTTATCAATAATGAAACTTGTATGCTCAACTTTGCTCTTTAAAACCTCTGAACACTTTTACAAGCCACATCACAATAGTATTACAAATCCAGAATATGTAAGATCTAGAGTTCAATAAATAAATAACAAAGTTGTTTCCTTGGAGTGTCTGACGGCTTATTAAAATATTTGGTGCTAAAATATTAGCTAATATGCTTTATTAACTTCTACAGTCCAACATAATTAAAATAACTATATGATTTTCTGTATCAATTTTAGTATTACAATATCCATATAGAAATAATTTCTATACAGGCAGTATTATTAATTTTTCAATATGTCTCATTTTCTCAAAACTTAGAACAGGATTATTAAAAGTTATTTTGAACTGTTTATTTCTTGCATGAACTGATCCCCGTTGCAGTAAAGGTAATACTCTAGTAGCTCAGCAGTATAATTATCTCTGTTGGAGTAGATGTCTAGTCTTGGGAAGGGGTTTTTTCTGGATATTTTTCATTTTCAAGGGTGGAAGGTTTTTTCAATTTTGTTTATGGTGGATATGTGGACTGGACAAGCTAAACTAAGACAAACTTAGATGATAAAGCACAGATAGAAATCACTATAGGACAGTTGTACACTGTCTGTTAACAGCAAAGAGTTTAGCAACTTTTAGTCAAATGGAGAAGGACAGTGAAGGGATTAAGGTTCTATATCCTAAGGCACAGAATTTATAACTGCTGAATTGTTACTTCTGATTTTAAAATATCCCAATACCCCTCCCTTCTTGTTTGGTGCTAGAGGAGAGCTGAAATCAGCTATTTAGAGTAAAATTAAGCAAGCAATTCAAACTTTAATAAGAGTTATTTATTATTAACTATTTGAATTGCCAACTAATGACCCACTGAAATTCTTTCAATGACTGCAACAGCACTGTATTTACAGCCATTTCACTGAACAATAATTTTACTAAGGCTTACTTTAGAGATACCATCCCTTTTAGAGTCCAATAATAGCTAATTAAACATTTATCAACTACATACTAATGTTTTTTTTCTGAATTACTCTTTACAGATTAATTCTTCTTAAGATCTGTCAGCCATACTTATTTATTGCCCTGAGTAATGGTTTACAAATTTTAAGACATCTATGAAAACCACAAAACATCTCTTTTCATCACACAATTAAACATAAACTATATACAGAAGAACAGCTGGAAACCAGGTGTGTAGGTTAAACTAAATGAGAGTAGAGGAATAACCAAAGCTAGACACAGCACCCCAGGTGCTGTCTGAGGTGAGCTGGCCAAGAGCAATCCCTTTCCTGGGTCCATGGCTACACTACTGCTAACAACACCCAGCTACTCTCCAAGTGTTAAGGATTTAACTCTGAAACATTTCATTTTTTTTAATGATAATGTAGTTGCACAAAACAAAACAGCCTCATGATGTAACTGGGAAAAGAAAACCACTCTGACAGGCTCATTATTCAGTATAACTCCCTAAAGACCACTGAAAATCTAGCAAACTTTACTGATGTTGCAACTAGGATTTTAGAATAGCATTGCCCTGATGTCCCTGATCATTTCCACTTCCCATAGCATGCTTTCCTTGTTGCCCCTGCATTTGTCTGGGTGGCTAAAATATCAATCAGATCACACAGGAAGAGATAAGAAAATGTTAGGCCATAATTTCTAATTAAACAATTTAAGAACCAGAGAACCCTTCCCAAGACAGAGGGATTTCATCTTGTCGCTCCCTTTCTATTAGATACATTCATCTCCTTGTAGACTCACAGTCTTACTTTTAGCTGGATGAGTTTCCTGACGAA
>NW_005054354.1:3924917-3938233 GCF_000277835.1 Geospiza fortis | reverse complement strand
TGGGAGCCTGCAGGCAGGCAAAATGCAAGTCTGCTTCATTCAACCACAACTCCTGCTGCAGTTCTCTTTTGCACATTCAGAATTCAGAGTTCTCAGATTCAGAAACCAGAGTTTTGCCTCACCAAACAAGGCAATGAAAGTAAATCCCCACTACATGAGTACCACATGTGGAAGGAAACTCTATCTGAACACACATTTTCTTCCTCCATGCTCTGACAAATACCAGCTCCAACATTCGTCAGGTTTCAGCACTTGAAGTCAGATGTTTTCAAATCAATGCAGTTTCAGCATCCAAAGTTTTAGGTAAAATAGCCATACAGCCTGTCCATTTGGCCAAATCTGCCTTTGGTGCCAGGGTGAATAACGTATCGTGTATTCAGTGCCAAAAAGGAAATCAGCTGGTTTCAAGGTAGGATATAATCATCACTTAACTCCTACTTTATTAACTTAATACAGGGACCAGGTTAGGAAAGTTAAAGCACTGATGGAGTTAAACGTGGGCAGGGACCTCAAGGGCAACACAAACAAGCTTCTACAGGTTTGCTGATGACAGAAAGAATGCTAGGAATAATGTGGGCCCTCTGTGGAGAGAAACAGGAGAGCTGGTTACCAGGGACATGGAGAAGTTTGAGGTATTCATATTTTTGCCTTGGTCCTCACTAGCAAGTGCTCCAAGTTGCAAGCTGCTCTAGTGGAAGATGTCCCTGACCATGGCTGGGGGGTTGGAAAATGATTAATTTTTCAGGTCCCTTCCAACCCAGGCCATTCTATGAATCTAAATAGGCAAATATAATCTTGGACTGATGAGCTGTAAAACACTGAATATTAAGATCTTAAAGTAATGCCATTAGAACTCTAATTTTGCCCTTTAAAGCCATGAGAGAGAAAACATCTCATTTGTTTTATTGTGCCCTTTAACAGATGTACCCAAGGGACACCCAGAGCAGCAGAAAGCTGCATTGGCAAAGTTAAATGGTATGCAATCAGGTGCAGGATTCAGCCTCAATTCAATAAGTTTCATTCTGCCTTCCCCTACAACCATCCCCAAGAGAAGGAACAACATAACTGTACAAATTTGTTGGTAATATTGCAGGAGAAAGAGTTTCCCATTTTAGCAGCAAGGCTTCTGTAAGGATTGAAAATCAGAAAGTCATTAAGGTAAACTTACATATCTTCTCCAAAAGGGGAAACCAGACCAAAATTCCCTCTATTATTATCTGTAAAACTTGAAAGTATTTTAAGAAATTAATGCAAAAAGTTACAAGCAATATTTTAAATTATTCATAATTTTATTATTTTTAACATCAGTTACTGTCATTCAGGCAATAAATACTTCAAGTACATATATAGTATCAGCATCACACAAAAGTTATGCCACCAGATACTGAAATTGTTTTCAATAAATGTGGGGTGTAAGATTTTTTCCACAGGAAACAGTATGATGGCTTTCTCCACAAAATAATCCATCACCAAGCTGAAGCAATTTCAGTATTGTGGTACATACACATAATCCTAAGGATATTAACCAAGAGATGCATCTATGTGAGAGGCTGTCTGGAACCCTTCCAGAGAGCCATGCAGACACTCCTGCCACTCCCTTTTATTGCAAGAAGCAGGGCAGCTCCAAGGGCTGAAAACAAGCCAGGCAAACCCTTTGTCACACATATCTCAGCACTGTACTCCCCAGTGCACCAAGAAATACAGCAGAGGTTTCCTTTATTTTAATTTCTACTGAGTCAACCTGTATCTAGTCTACTGAGTCAACCTATTTCATGCCTTGCAAAAGTATTTGTGCTGGCTGGGAAATGCACTGGAAGCACTAAAACTCTGTCCTTGCAACCTTGTATCTCAAATAACAAGCTGTTGTAATACCACTCTGAAATCTTACAACCAAACTTAATTCAGAATTGATTACTGTACTTTACGAGGCAGTAATCAGGAGCTCCAGTACACTAAAAGCAGAGTAAATCCATTGTGAAAACAGAAAAACATGTTTACATAATAAAAGGTCTGACCTTTTAAACAATTAAGGGTATTACTAAATCATCCTGGTGTAAGGAGCTCAATTTCAGACAATACTATGAGTCATGAGTAAACTTGCTGTTTGCAAAACTTGCCTTAAGTAGGGTTGGAAGAGCTCAATTGCTTAACTCTTTCCGTTGAAGAGATATAAAAATGTCTCCTGAGAAACCAACAGACCTTGGAGACTCAGTAGAGAGACACATGAAATAAATATATTTTTAAATACATTAAAACTGAAAACTAAGAAAGACAAGGAGTAAGTTATCTGCTCAGTATTTCTTACACAGCCCCAACCTACTCAAATGCTTCTTAGTCATCTATAACTAGAAATACCAGAAGTGAACTTTCTTTTTCAAGGCATTCATATACCAATTTATTCCTCTGAAAACACCTCCCCAGAACAACAGCTTATTTTTTCTCATTTCATCAAAGAGGTGAGTAATATCAATTTGATCAATACTGACTGCAGCCCTGGCTCTCTCTTGCCCCAGGAACAAACTTCTACTGCTGGAATGTGCTACATTCTGATCCCTCCCCACTTTCAATTCCAGTTATAGGTGTAATGAGTCAGCAGATCTAACCAGTGAGACAGCCCTGACAACTACAATAAAAACTGAAATTGAAATTTAAAACGGGAAGCAAACAACAGGTCTTACAGTTCAGTATCTTGACGTCATAAGCAAGGACCAAAAAAGAAAGTCTGGTATCAACTAAACACTAGCACAACTCTTTCTGTTCCCCAAATTGAAATCTTTGGTTTAAATAACAAATCCATGGGTAAAAAATACTGTGCCATGTAAGCGATTTAAACAAATAAATAAGCAAAATCAAGGGCAAAGGTGAAAGAGTCAGGATACTCCCAGGAACAGACAGCACACACCACACTAGAGAGAGAGAGAAAACTCTTTGGGGTTATCAGCCAGATCCAGGAGAACCCTGAATTTGTGGTACCTAAGAAATTACAGTCTAATTCACATGAACATCTGCAACTTTTCTACAATACAGCCATTTGTCTCAAAATATTACACTTCCTCATACTAAAGCAACATAACTTGCTCCTTTGGCAGATCCCAGTCCACGTGTGGATTGCAATTCAATTTTGTTCACACCAGGGAGAAGACCAACACCTGGTTTATACATGATCTTATCCCTCTTGTAACAAAAGCCACCTCACCACAACTCCTTGCCATAAAGGCAACTGTGCAATTCCTGGCCAAGCAGATCTCTGTAAACGCCTACAGAGATTCACCACAGAAATGCTGGTTTTACTATGAACCAAGAAAATTGAGATGTGTGTGAAATCATTGGAAAAAAACGACAGAGCAAGGGTTAAAAGAATGACCTGTACTGATAACAAGTAATGCTGTTAGGAGCAATGTTCTGGGAAAAGTAAAACTGATGAATGGCTGGTTTATATCAAGATCAGAAGGTCTGCCCTCTGTAAAATCACACCTCAGTGACTCATCCTGCCTTCCTAACATCAGGAGGATGGAAAGTTGAAGCATATCAAATGTGCCATTCCTTTTACTGTATGACCAACAGGAAACACATGTGTTTGAAAAAAAACCCAGAACCAACCAGACAACAAACATGAACTTCACTTAAGATTTACAGAGACAACAGGCTCTTTATTGCATCAAAGGACCATCTATATGTAAAGCTGAATATCATGAAAGACCTGTCCAAAGGATAGACGGTGCATCATCACCAACAAAAACAACCTCAGAGACAGGATGAGGATCTGACACCCAGCATCTCTTGCACTGCACAAAGGGATCCTGGCCAGACCAAATACAAACACTTCTTGGCGTTTGGATATCAGTACTCTGATATCTCTACACAGTGAGTGAATTAAGTGTAGGAGAGAATGAGTAGAAGCAGGTAAAATCAACATCACTTTCCCCCTCCATGAGATCCTCCACTGAATTTCATTACATTAGATCTTTCACAAGTCATTTTCCAAATCAGAGTATATGGTAAAAAAAAAAAAAATCATCATTAAACTGTGAATTATTTTCAAGTTTTTAATACATAATTGAATGATTGGTATAGATTAAGTCAGCAAAATTAATTTTTCTGCTCTTTCAACTGTACATTTAATTCACTGTTGTAAAGACTTCAACAAAGCAGACCTGTATTACCTCATTTCTAGAAAGCAACTGTTGCTTTGATAGAAGCTAACCAGAATTTCTGTTTTGAAGACCACTGCATTATTTGCTTAAGGACAAGATGCTCCCTCTCCAAAAGACAGCTATAGACCCAAGGAAAACACTAACTCACGGAAACTAATTAAACCCCAGAGCCAAGACTCTCTCTTTTGGGTAGGTATTATACAGGATTTTTGTTACTGACAGATAATTTGTTTCAATTCTTACTTTCTACTTAAATACAAGGATTCTTTTCTGTGCTATAGAAACAACATTCTCTTGTACATTAATTAATACTCTACTGAGAATACAAAATTTGGTTTTTTGCAGAGCACAAGTAACCAAGGGAGTAAGGAGTTTTCAGCTAGAAGACTATAGACTAAAAGCTATAGACTTAATACTACAGACTTAGCTATAGACTAAAAGCTATTTCATGTCACAAAATACTTATTTACCTATGGAAGAAAAGTTTCAAGCTACTCACTCTCATACAATGCTAACAAGTAACGCATAAGTAATTTATATTTGTTATATTAACACATAAACATAATAGGCCACCATAAAAACAAACAGAAATCTTACCTTTTTCTGGTACCAAACTATAGCATCAGTTACTTTGGACGCCATTTATTCCACTGAATTCACAGAGTCATTTTAGGCTGTTAACAGAAAGAGACAGAACTTTACTTCCACTTCCCTACGAAGGCCAAGCAGGGAATGCAGAAACATTCCCGTTACCTGCAAATCACTGAACAGCTGTATTTACTTTACACATTGCCTCATCTCTATTTCACTAAGAGTTTGGGCTCTCTCCTCTAGGCAAACAAAAAAAAACCTACAAATCTGCTGCTACAGGAAACCAAAAGCCCCAGTTTTGTCCTCCCTTCCCAGTAAAACACACAGGCTGCACAGAGATTATCTGTCATTGTCTCACAGGAACCTCACAAGTGCTTTATTACATGCAGTCTTTTTTTCTCCCTGATAAATTAAGCAACCTATAGTTATTAGCCCAACACAGTACTCTGAAGTCCAGCCATAATTGTTAAAAAATGTAAGAAAAATTCATACACACTATTAGATATACTTGGAGAAGAAAGCAATATCAGTGCTAGAACTTCACTAATCATAACTAGCACCCTCATGAAATCAGTAGCCCAAAACTAAGTCAAAAGGAGAAAACCAAGAAAAAATGATATGGTTCTTTTAGTGGTAACAAATAGCAATAGCATTAGTTAGTCTTTGATGCCACTGTAATCAGCATGAAAAAAAGACCAAAACCCAACCTTCCAGCTTATGTAAAATATTTGTATCTTGAAACTAATTTTTACAGTCTTCCTTCATGTAATCAGTCAGCCAGAGTTCATCAAGAGAGGAAAAAAAAAGGAAAAAGAAAAACATAAAAAGCCTTCAGGTATATCTGTGCCTCTCCTGTACTGGGAAGCCCAGAAGTGGAGCCAGCACCCCAAGTGTGGCCTCACTGATGGCAAGGACGTGGTTAAGGATGTCATAAGGAGGGCAGTGACTTAGTCCCCAAACACCAAACTATACATCAAACATTTTCCAAGATCCATCCTGAGTAAAAACATTACACTTCAGTTGTCAGTATGAACAATAACATTACACCTTATATTTCTTCACTGAAAGGAAGCAAGAATTATTAACCTGTAGTGAGTTTATATAATAGAAGATTATTTGAGATCTACCTCTTGATTTAAAGACATTTGTTTATAGCTTTTACACAGATAAAAAAGCCAAAGAAAAATGCAACATTCAACAAATGGGATAGAAACCAAAACTGTACAATAGATTAAAATTACTGTCTTTATGAAAGACCTAAGCATTAGAGCAACTCATAACACTTTATTGTACATTATTCATCACCAAAAATTCAGGGTTTGGGTTGTGTTTTCTTTAAAGCAGGTATTAACCATATGAAGCTCATCAAGGGAAAGTGCCACATTCTGCACCTGGGACAACCCTGGCTGTGTGTAAAGACAGGGGAACAAAAGGCTGGAGAGAAGCTGCAGAACCTGGGATCCTGGTCCATGGGAACATGAGCCAGCAGTGCCCTGGCTGCCAGGAGGGACAACCCTGGGCTGGTGACATCAGGCACAGCATGGCCAGGCAGGCAAGGGAGGGGATTGTCCACTCTGCCTGGGATGGCCTCATCTCAAGTGCTGGAGGCAGTTCTGGGCACCACAACACAAAAAGACATCCAGCTGTAAGACAGCATCCAGCGGAGGGCCACAGAGATGGGGCTGTCCTGTGCAAGGCCAGGGAGATGGACTTGATGATCCTTATGGCTCCCTTCCAACGCAGTATGACTCTATTTATTTAAAAAATACCCTCCAAAAGACTCAGTTCTGCACTGACATTTGCTTGTTCATTCTTCTCTGACTATATCTTTTAAGTAATGCACAGTATAAAATAGGAACATGTCCATTAGGCATACTCTTGTTTTATACAGTGCATTACTTAAAAGATATAAATAATAGTGCCTTTAGTTTGGACATGCATCATATACACTATAGTACAAACCTTCAACAAATGGATTGAGGATTTCTAAGAGACCTCATGCCACACATGTTCATGCTTCCCAAATGAACTGATTTTTAAGATTTCTAACACTGCAACTCCTGTATCTTCTATGCAACTTCAGATAAAACTACAACTCAAGAGAAAGATATGTCTCAGAGAGCTTAGACAGTTCCAGAAATAAAGTTCTTAGAAAGTTCCAGAAATATCAGAACACTGACAATTGGTGCAACTGAGGAAGCAAACACCTCAATTTTTCCACTGTTGAAAATATCATGTAAGTCACATCAAGTCAGGTAAAGCTGGCAGCCCTGACTGTCAACATCTGTGATTGTTTCTGATGTATTTGCTTCTGATAACAGAGTCTATTTTCCTAAGAGCAACTACCAATTATTAAGAATCCATTGGCACAATAAATATAAAAATACTATCACATAAAGGAAGGAGTCCAAGAGAGACTGCTCTAACCTGATATATCACATGAACTGGTCACCTTTCTATTCTCACCCACACAAAGCTTACAACAGCACTTGCTTTCTTATTGGAAAACCTGTTCAATTAAACTTGACTTTAAAAATCCTTTGCTCCATTGGACTCAAAAGTGACATAAAACCCTTCCCCACACACACGTGGCCTCCACACACACCACCCACACCACACAGTCACAGTGACAGCAGTGACAGGTGCCAGTGCAGGAAGGGGGCACACAGATATTGATCACATTTGCATCCTCCCTGCTTTCATGACCTCATCTTGGAGAACCTTTAACTCCTTCTCATTTCTCTCAAATAACACTCCTCTCAAATACAATGAACCCAACTTCCTACCAGCCTAATCACAGGATGAGACAAAGGTTGGAACAACTCATTACCAGCAGTAAAGAACTGGTGAACCTGGACAGAAGCCTCAACAGCTACATTAACTTGATGTCCTTCTCCAAGGCCAATTACTTTTTAGGAAACCAAACATGAACTCATTAATCCAAGACCTTGAACTGTGTTGAATATGGCTAAAAGTGGATCAGCCATTTTAAAGGCAGTAACCTTTCTTTGCAGTAGCTTTTTAATTCACTCAAAAATCCTTTGCCTCAAGAAACAATTACCCCACAAAACTATAAACCAAATATAAAGTGACTTTCTTTGATTTTGATCAACAAACCTGTTATTTAGATTATCCATGGTTTTCATATTTTTAAGAAACTCTGCATTAAATCCTCCATAAATCTATTCTGGTGGCATTTAAAGCTTATTAGCATATACATTTGCATAAACAAATGCAAAGATTATGCTTACAAAAGTAAATATGACAAAATCATGGGATTAATGTCTCAAAACAGAGTTTGGTGTGCTAACTAAAAATACCTCTACTAGGAAACATCACATGCTTTCTTCAAGAGCTACACAAGCATTTCTGAGACAGCACAATAATGAAAGGTGAAAAAGTTTATTTAATTATTTCTGTGTTTCTGCTTGCAGGAGCTGGGATTTGTCTGTGGTTTGGTTTTCAGTTTGTCTTTAGGTTTTGGGGGGCTTAATGAGACATTATGAGTTCAATAGACTCAGCCTGAAGCTAGTTCTTCTGGGTGAGGGATGGATGGAAACAATTCAAGGCACGTCAGCTGCAGTCCTGGCTCTGACTATCTGCCCAGAGCTCACTGAACACCTTAGACTGGAGACTAAGTATTTTAGCAATTTCAGAACTCTGCATATTCATTACAACTTACCCTGCCATTCGTGTTTCCAGCTGACATTGATCCTGAGGTCAGCCTGTAAAAGCCTGGCTCTAAAGCACACCAGGATCAACTGGGTAAAAGTGAAAACAGCTGATAGACAAACACAAACAGAGCAGTGCCTGTTCTCCTGCCTGGTTCTCCCCTCATACTCTCTGGACCCAGCCTTCTGCTCCACGTTCTCTGTCAAATACCTGTATCTAGGATAGCCACCAGCTTTAGCACTCAGTTGTACAATGTCCTCTGCAGAGTAACTACAGCAAGATTAACTTAATCTTAACTATCTGAAGATTTCAAAGCAACATAAAAAATACTCCCAAGTTCAAAGATTAGCTAGAGCATCCAAATAGAAAAGCTTGATCACAACATCTCTGTAATAGTCAACAGAACTTTCATTACATTTCCATCAAACAGTTAATGCTATGAATAACCAGCAATATTTTTAATCAAGATTTCATTACTTTCTTAAAGGTTAATAGAGAGGACTACCTAGTTTTGGTGATCCCTATTCAAAGGTGGGGTTGCTTAGCTATTTCCCAGTTCAGGGCATAATCATATAACACAATACACTTTGCAATCAAAGTAGCAGTTTCTCAAAAGCCACAGAAATTTATATTTAGACGCCTTCAGGTAGCTAAGAGCTCAAGCCCCACAGTACTGCAGGGCTTACTGAGTAAGATAGGATTTAAATAAATTCAAAGCATATTTAGAGATTTTACTCATATCCACAGGGCTTTGGCGACCCTAGTCAGACATAAATGTATATATTCCTAAATAACAGTCTAAAGCAATCTGAACTGACAGAATAAAACTGTGCTCTTCCATAGTGACAAAGAAAAAACATAGCTTTTAAGAATATACAAGACTAAGCAGTGTCTACTAGCAAAAGGACATAATTAAAAATACAACACAAGCAAGGATGCATAGGTAAAGAGTTGCTGTCCTTGCCTGTAAACACTGTGAATCACTCAGTATTTCAAGGAACCTGTTCCCTTTATAACAATCCCAACCTGAATGGTCAGGATACCATGCAGCTGTTGAGTCAAGACCTGAGTGTCCTTCTCAACTCGTTATGATCATAGACTGATGATGCAATGAAGTTGCATGTTCACCATACATCATCAGAATTAAAACTGCAAAATTTAGGTTGTTTTTGTCTCAAATGTTTTTTAAAAAGTCACTGATTTTTCGTACCTTCAGGAAAATAAAAGCCAGTTTTAAAAAGGCTGTCATACAAAGCCATGAGAATACTACAACCTGGTTTCTTCAACTGCTTTCCAAGCTAGAACTGTTTTACCATTATGTTAGATCCTCCATATTGCTGTTTCACAATCACAGGTGTCTTTTCACCAAGATTCCCCAGCATGTAGAGTAAGAAAAGACAATGAATCTAAACAGTAAAGACTACGGCTTAAACTACTAATTTAATTGCAACACTTGTATCACACAAACTCTCTTAAAGCATTAAACTTGGTTTATGCACAGCTAGAAAGCAATGATTAAAAAAATTAAAGGAAAAACCCTTCACTTTCTAGGTTCAACACCAAAATACAAGTTAACACGAAATTGCTGACATTATTTGATACTTTAAGTTTAAATTAGCCCAATAAACAGCTCAGTCATTGGGCATCTGCTGTTGACTGAAAAGCTGCTTCTGCCATGACATAACAAACCAAGGGAGGCATCCCTGTACTGCAGAACAGCACTAAACTTACCAGGAGTCATCCTTCCTCCACTTAAACCCAGGGGAGTTCTGCCACTGCCACAAAACAGGATGAAAGCCTTAAAGCAATGCTCCAAAAGAACCATTATTTTTCATGTGCATTACACATAAACCATTAAACCTACATCTCCTTTTTGAAAAGAAACATCAAATACTAAGCTATGCACTCACTGTTCTTTTTAAGTACTTTTAAGTACTTTATCTACGCATCACTGTTCTCAAAACAGCATTTCAGAATTGCAAATTGTATACCAGCAAATGAGAAACTTGTCACTCCTAGGTTCACACCTTTCAGTGGAGGTTTGATCATGTTCTTTCCAGCTACCCTTAAGAAAACCTGCAGCAGTCAAAACTGAAGGAAAAAAGTCAAGTTAAATTAAGAAAGCCCCAGACACTGCTAACTTAAGGACAACATCCAGCAACCAGCATGAGAAGTACTCTTCCTGCCACACCTGCTGAGCTCCCCCAAGCTGTCTTGCAACCCAAGGTCATAACAGTTTGTAAATAAAAAGGAATTAACATACTTGCTTTCCCCAAGGAAGACCAAAACTCTGCTAAAACTGGATACCAGCATTCCTAGGATGCTGCTCATGAGAGTTAATTTTCAAACTCTGCCCTTCACTCCATCTCAAAAGAACCCCAAAACCCCACAAAAAAACACTGAAAACCCAAAATGCAATCACCCCCAAACAACTGATTTTTAAAAATTAACATCCCTAAATGTCTATTTTGGGAGGTTTTCAGTTGTTTGAGAAGGCCTCTCTCATCAGGCCAACAGCAGCCACAATAAGACATGAATCAGACCCTGTGCTGGCTGCTGGGTATCAAACCCTGCTCTTGAACACAGATGTACCAAACATGTCATACATGATGACAGACACAGACACAAGCCAGGCCTGCCTGTGCCTCCAGCGAGATGTCAGATGCTGAAAGGCTGATGCCTTCTCAGGCCCCAGTATCCTGCCCACAAACTACACCTGATCCTATTTCTGCTGCTGCCTATTTCCTTATAAGCCCATGCCCTTTATCACCCACCAGCCAAGCAGGAAGGTATCACAGACACAGCACAGAGCATGCAGTGAGAACCAGCCTTCAAAATCTGATGGGAAGCAGACTCAGCCTAGCCATCCTCACTTCCACAGCAAACCCATCAATATCTGAAGCAAGGAAGTGCCACACAAAATAACTGTCACCCAAGGAATACTTGTTTTGTCAGTGAATTACACAACTGTCTGAAATAGCAACAAATGTTGACTATCAGGATTTCTGAGATTTATTTCAGGTTATGGTAAAAAGAACATTGCGTGCAGTTGTTGCAACTGCTGCAGACATTTCTGGAATCTCTGCCTTAAGATCTGTGCAACTTTCCTAATTTTGTTACATAACTGGTTCATGACTTCATTTGAAGCAATTTGACACAGTCTCATAGATACCTTACTCTATAAAAATAGGGGGGAAGGACTCTGAACTGAGAAGTCCACTATTCTACACCTCCCACAATTTACTTTTGAGCCTGCTGCAGTATTTATCAGTTAGCAAAAAGCTTATAATATTTAAACATATTCTGCTGTTCAATAAAGTAGAGACTCCAAGCCCTTAAAGTGAACTATACTCAAGTTAATTTTGCTTCTTATCTACTATGAGGTTTCAGTTTCAAAATTCTCACCAAATACAGTAATTGCTGTCAGCACACTGGATCTACAAGCCATTTCTGAAAGTGCTGTATCTTTAAAAAAAAAACAAAAAAAACAGCACATGGTCGATCTGAAGTTCTTTCTATTCCTGTTTTTTGTACTGAATACTACACACACACACATACATATCCCATTAAACATTTGCAACCTTATACTGAGGAAATCCCTGAAACATTGCATGTACACATCTGCTCTTACAACTGTAACAACTTTATTAAAGAACAGAATTTCTATAAACACCAAGTTTTTAATTTATATATATAGATAGATATAGCTACCCTAACAAATATTTGAAAAAAAGACCTCCAAACAAACAAATACAGTCACCACCTTGAAATAAAATGCCTTTCTTCTTTCTTGAGATTCCTAAGGCAATAATAAATCTTGCTCACTGGAAATACTGACGTGTGTTTAGGAAGACATGTTTGTCTGTCACCAGGCACTGCACAGCAGAGTTGTGGCTTCTTGATGACTACAGTCAGGAAGCTGAAAACCACTCCTAAATCACCAAGTCTGCATCATGTTCCACAAATAGTTATCCAGCAAGTTTTTGAAGCAGCTGAGGCATGAAGTGGCTGAGCTGTCGGAAAAAGCTGCTGCCTCTGGTAACAGCCACTGTTCTGTAGGAACAGAGTTGAAAATGCTGAGCATGAATTTTTAAATTCTTTTAAAAAAAACCAAAAAGGTCTCTGGAGTGATCCAAGCAAGGAATTGCAGAGTAACAAGCCTTACATGTGTATCTGGCAAGGTCCTCAAAACAATCATTAAAAATGGAACACCATTATACCCGAAAGTCTATCTGATAGGGTCTAATCAGCAGTTGCTACACAGGAAGATCATGTCTCAGTCTATCAGTATTTCTGGACATGTCAAACTAACTGATAGACAAGAGCAAGTGGTAGAACATACGTGGACTTTCAAAGAACCTTTGGAAAGATGTCAAAGACTTCCAAAGAGTGTATGAAAAGCAAACATTGTCACAGATTAAAACCAGCCAAAACACAGAAGAAAATATGGAATCAACATTCTTCACTGCAATCAGCTAATTGGATAATGCAGATTAACAGCAGCATCCAGTCTGCATAGAGCAGGCTATTGATCACCTATGGATACCAGTGCCCAGAATCTCCTTGGATCACAGATCACTGGCCTGCAGCTCTTCTGTTCAGCACCAGTCCAAGGCAAAGCGCACACAAATCCCCATTCTCCTTCACGCAGAACCACCCTAATCCTGAAACCAAACAGACTAAATTTTCCTTGTCTGGTGTGTCTATGTTCCACTAGCTTTCACATACCTCAGCACACAGCAGTGACAGAGGCAGACATTCAGCATCCAGTGTGCCTGGTGACTACCTTGTTCAAGAATGAGAGCATCCAGAAACAGCAAATTCCACGTAAATATTCCAACCATCAGACTTTTACTAGAGAGATGAACACAGACACCATGTCATTGCTTATCAGGCCCT
>NW_005054354.1:3924400-3924843 GCF_000277835.1 Geospiza fortis | reverse complement strand
AAGACACGTCCACATGACTGATGGCGAAGGTCAGGATGGCCCTGTAAGGCTCCACAAGGGTTTTAACCACTCTAAACCACAGGACACTGTCCTTAGTGACCAGCTGCCAGCCCCAGAGCCCACCACACAGGACACAGCTCCCAGGCTCTGGCTTCCCCTGCTGAGCACACGAGCAGCTCTCACAGGATTCACCTCTGCAGAGTGAATTTCCAGTACAAATGGCACCAACAGTGAGCACAAATGGCACCGAGGCAGCTCTGACCACAGCCAGCTTGAACACTCTGCATCTCTCCCCATAAGCCTCCTCAAGCACCATTAAAACAGTAATCTCGACTAATTAGGGCTATTTCCCCTCTCCTCCTCCTATCTGGACCAGTAGACTAGCATTTTTATGAAGTACTGCCTAAATTAAGTTCTGAAATAGAGTGAACTGAACCCTGTCC
>NW_005054354.1:3919807-3924354 GCF_000277835.1 Geospiza fortis | reverse complement strand
CTCACTATATTTATCTTTTCTACTGCAAAGAAAAAAAGAAAACCTGAAGCAGTAACATTTCTAGATGGCAATCTTAAACTAGCAAAGCTTAAGAATATGAACAAATTTTAACAATGAAAAGGCAAAATAAACGGAATTCAACATCAACCATGTCAATGTTATCTGTAAGGGAAGGCAGGGGGAGCAATCTATGAACACCACTAAAAGCCTTAAGAAATGATATCTCAAATCCAGAAAGGAACTTCAGCAGCTCAGGGACCTCTGCCATCCAATACAATACAGTCAGAAGAGCAGGGAGACCTGAATAAAAGGGGGATGACAAGGAAAATGACAGTACAGCTCTGTTCATCAGCTGTGCAATCTGATTTGAAATACACCTACTTTATTGGGAGAAGATTATTAAAGTATAAGGGGGAGGGGTTCTGAGAAGGGCTATGAATTAGCAACAACTTGAAAGACTCTCCTATTGAAACAGGCAACCATGAACAGAAAAATAAGGCCTTATAATAAATTAAACGAGACTTCAAGAGAAAAACAGAAAATAAAGTCAAGAAAACAACAGCTTCCTAGTAATACAGGCAACTTCATTTATTAACTAAGCTGAGAGGACAGCAAAGCCAAATTTTTAACAGGGAAATATTATATTACAACACATAAGTAGACTGTTAGACTCACTGCCACAGGAAGTCACTGAAGCCAAGATTTTACTCCTATTCGAAAAGAAAGCAGCTATTTAAACACACAATAACAATAATAATAAGGGGAAAAAATAAACACAGAGCTGAGGAAATCTCAAGCTTCATAACCCAGGATGCAAGAAAACATCCAAAGAGATCACTGGGCTGTGCTGGGCCATCCAAACACTGCCCTGAACCCGACAGCAGGACGGGCAGAAGCCAACACCAAGGAGAGCATGAGCCACACACAGAACAAACTGTCCCTTGGACACATCAACACCAAGGGTGTTCAGTGCCAAGGCAGCATCTGCCAACCACCTAAACCCCAAAAGCATCTGGCGCTGGCCAACTTCCAAAATGCGAGGCTTGCACGATTTCACGTTTGATGGGATACTGCTCTCATTTCTTCTCCCACTCTGCAGTTGTACTTTATTTTTTAAGAACAGAACCACAAATTATTTGCAAATAGGAGTCCAATGCTTGGACTCATTCCAGAAAGCCATCTAGGCTCTTTGGAGAACATCTACCAAGATCACCTCAAATGAGCAAAGAATTAAATACTGAACATTACATGTATTCCCAGAGGAAACAAATTTGGAAAAAATCCCATTCACACGCATAAATTAAGAAATAAGAGAATAGTTCTAGGAACTCCCCGATATCCTACCCTTCAATTAAAAAAAAACCAAACAAAAAAGCCCACCACAAACACAAGCTGTATTTCTAAATTTCCTGACAACACAATGGCTATCTCTCTAGATGTACATGTGTTTGCTCTAACTTTGAAGCTGCTCTGAGATGGGGCTGGGCCAGACTGATGACCTCCAATGACCCTTTCCCAAATTATTCTATGATTACAAGTAGAGCATACCCAAACGCTACACAGCAATACATTATCACTCTAATCAGTGTTAACCCTTTCTTCCACTGTGGCAATTTATTAAGTCCTTTGGGTTCTTCTTAAAAATTCTAACATAATTTCTTCAAAGAGTTAACCATTTCCTCCTCTGCACCCATCAAGAAGGACCTTTATAAATAACAGAACAGTAAATTCAAGGGAGAAAGCATGATATTAAAAGCTTTCAAAGTCTGTTACTTTTCACACCACCACATATCTTTTAATAGGTGGTGATCAACTGTCCTCAAACAGGAAGATGCAGCAGTACCTCTGACAGGTACCCCAAGAGTTTTGTTTTGTCTCCTTCATAAAACAAAAAAACTTCAGAGAAAAAACAGGCCTACCTTGCTCTGTGGGCAGAAGCAATTAAGTCTGCCTGCTCTTACCATTGTCCCCACCCAAAATATTTTTCCTGCCCCCCACCCATCATAACAACCATCCCAAGAGCTTGGCTGGGCCAGTCAAAGTAGGCTAGTGCTGATGGCTCAGAGCTTAGCACACACACTGCCCAACAATTGCTCACTTCTTGGAGAAGGGAGGGACTCAATTATGACTGCCTTTTTTGGGTAGGAATATTAATTTGGGACACTACCTATCAAAAGTTTTATAAAAATTTGTCACAGTGTAGGTAGCTAATGTCTTTCAGGTGCCATTAACTTTGGTTTCATCATCTGAGTAAGAAGTGACTCAAATGGGAGAAGAGAGACAAAGGAAGCAATTGTACAAGCTTTGTGCCCTTAATAAGTCTTGCTAAAAATCCACATAAACTGTCTGATGATGAATCCCTAAACAACACCGTTTATTATGAAAAGAACTTCCTCACAGACAAAGGAAAACCCAAAGCCCAATCTTTGACTGGTATCATTCTCATTCACGGGGGTCCTGAGAAAAGACAAAAAATTTCTTCAGCAGTATTTCTATTAGAAATAACTAAAGACAGATATATAGAAAAAGCCAAGGAAGACAGCATATGTAACTCTGGAGAATTAGGAAAGAAATAAAGTCCACTGCTTTCCAGTGACCCCTGCCAGCTGTGACAGGAACAGCATTGTTCAACTCCAGCAGCATTCCACCCCTCACCGCCTGGTCAGCTGCCTCAAACCAGGCCGACTGGAATTCTTTAACACACCTCTGTCCCCCCTCTAAAACACACCAATACTGCTTCCCCTTTCAAAACCTACAGGACTTTGATTGCTCCCAGAATTCACACCAATGCCCAGCAGCTATGGATACAGCCGGGATCAACTTTTTGAGACCAGCTGAGCTAACTATGCTTTCGGATAAACCCAGAATACTTGAAATTCTCCATAGAGTTCCCAACAATTACTGACAACTTATTTGTATGTCACGTTCCACACAAGGCAAGGGGAAAAAATTATTGTGCAAACATTGAATTAAACCAACCAGGTTTCCGAATTCCTTTTCTGGTGACTCAGGCTCATGTTTTATCCTTGGTAATATTTATATCCAGAATAAAAACATACATTGGCAGTAAAACATAGCAACAGAATGTGTAACTGCACAAATATTCTACTTCAAACATGGATTGGGATCTTAAATACACAAATTCCAAGCACTACTCTCAACCTTTACCTTCAGAAATGAAAGTTGCTTGCAAATACTGTACAGCGGAGTCCATCAAGGTGATGCACATACACACATTCATAAACACCTTACTAGAACAGAAATAAGACTTCTGAGAAAAGGATTATCCTTTCCAGGGAGTCACAAGCAAAGAGGCAAACCAAAGAAGATCACCAAAACTTCAGAGCTACAAAAATAGCCAAATGCATACAGCTATTTATAACCCAGAGATTTACGCACAAAACACTTTTAGCCTCTTAACCTCAGGGAAACAAAGTCTGATGCCAAGCACTAATGTATGTAACAGAAAGACAGAAATACATCCTTCTGCTGCTTACTGACCACTCCAAGTGCAGCTGAAGATATTAGGATTCACTTACTAGGATTAACAGGTTATTTCAAATGATGCACTTCTCCCTGATAAAACAGATACCACCATCTGTTTAACATCATCAACAGGAAGATATAAGCAGACAAATTACTGATGACACACCATCCCTAGTCTCATTCCTATTAGAGAACTCGTGTCTCCAAACTGTAAGGCAAGCTGTATTTTCTGTAGGAACATTTCATCACAAAGAATTTCAGAACATTAATTAAAGTACTTTCAACAAGTCAGGTTTTCCAATTAATTACTTTTTCCATTTAATTATATGACAGGTGGATAAAACACTGGCAAATTTGGAACAAAATGCAAGACTCGGCAGCATTGCTTTTCAAGTGACCAGTAACATGTAAAAGCAGTAAAAGGCAAAATACCAGGCACAGAGCTTAACACTACGGACTCAAAGTTTCACTGAATCTGATAGATCAGGGTAACACGCCCTCAGAGGCTAGGGTATGAGAAACATTAGTAAAAGTAACAAACACCTGCACAGTTCTACTACCGTGGGATACATTCTCCTCAGCTCCTTTGTTTCCCACAGAAAAGACAGTAAATAAATAAAACACCAAGAAAATGAATGTGACAGCATAAACTTTGAGTGATGAGAAGTTCCCTAATATTTTGATTCCCAAACGGAAAACCAAGGATAAGCTGTAGTCAGGTTGCCACTTTTTTAGGGTGGAAAAGATGGGGAAAAAAAGGTAAAGCAAAAGAAAACACAAACGTATGTAAAACACAAGAGACACGAGAGAGGTCAGAGACGAACATGAAGATGCTGAAATTCAGGAGCTCTGAAGGGAAGCAGAAAAGACGTTCTATCGTTCTACCACCAGACACAGGCGCTGAGGCAGCTCTCGGTACGCTCAGTGGAAGCAGGAGCCTCACAGCAGAGCCGGAGCGGGCAGCCAGAGCCCCGAGCACGGCAAGGGCCCCGGACCGTACCGGCACATCTCCGCCCGCACCGGAGGACACGGCGCCCGGACACCGAGGGCTCCGGGACGGC
>NW_005054354.1:3908713-3919016 GCF_000277835.1 Geospiza fortis | reverse complement strand
AGCCGCGCCGCCCCCGCTGGCCAATAGCAGGCGCGGGGCGGGTGAGGGAGGCGGGAGGTTCCCTGAGGCGGAGCGGGCGGGGAGGGCCCCGCGCCCCCTCAGCTGAGCGCGGGCCCCGCGGACCGGGGGATGCGCCGGGATCTGCGGTAGGTGACGGGCAGCGAGGGGGGCTCCCGCCTCCGGGACCGCCGGCACGGCCGGGGAAGCGGGGCCTGATGGGATAAGGCCGTGAGGCCGAGGGAGGGGCCGAGTTTGTGAATGCAAAGCGGTGTTTAATTGGGGTTTTAAGCCGGGCCTACCGCAGTATTTCTTTCGAAGTGTTAAATTACCCCTACGATCGGAATAGGCTCTAAAGTGGTATTTAATCGAATTAGGGTTCTGTTTAGTATGGTTTCACCATAATACGAATTTCAGGACTTTTTTAGGCGATGCTCAAGGTTTAAATCTAAATGTGTAGGTTCATGTTATTACTACTGAGCTGAGTGTCATGTGTAACTTGCCCTCTTTATTTTTTTCTCCTAAACAGGACAGTATTAGCTATCATAATATCCTCGTTATGCAGATCATCCCACCAAGGTCAGTGATGCTCCTTGGATAGTTTCTGCTCACTGAAAATATTCACTATCTAATTATGTCGGTCCTTTAATAGGAGCCAGGAGCTTTTTTATTTTCACTCTCTCACATCCCATCAGTGTTCTCACTGAAGAGCCAGTCCAGGCCTGTGGCACAGCTGCATCCTTTTCCCAGTGTCACCCAGCTTGCTGGGATAGCTGGGCTCTAGCAAAGAATCTGCCCATCATCTTTGTTTCAGCATGAGATCATCAAATGCTCCATGCAATCAAATCCTTCATTGTTATGTCAGCTCTATATCCAGCTCTCAAATCTCTCTTCAAAATCTGGTAGGTTTCTTTACTTAGACTCTTAAGATCTCAAAAGTGCACTTGGATTTTCTTGAGTTTTCATCTCAAAATGCCTCTAAAACTGACTGGAGCCCTGCAGTCCTGCCCAATCTGGCAGGATTCTCTGTTAGGTCAGAGAAAGGCAGTGTAACTTCTTCCCATGCTGAATTTTCTGCCTGTTTTTTCCAGTGGTTCTTAGCAAACTGAAAGTATTTTCAAGTGAACAACCTTCAAATTGAGTAGCCCCATGTAATACATCTTCAGTAGCTTTGTGTTTCCTCCAGAGACAGGTGATAGCACCTTCTTTGAGTATCTGATAACCTGATACTTCTAAGAGTGTTGAGTTTCTTTTTTCCTTTCAGACCCAAGTTTCCAGTCTGTTTCTGTTTGGTTTCTGCTTTCTCCAGTTTGCTAATAAGAGAGTTGTCCTTCTTGTAGTGTTTGTAGCATTGATTTCCAGAACTGGTTTTGAAAAACATTCTCATGGAAAGGATGTTGAAACTTCATTTCAGACCATGACTCCTCACTTTAGCTGCAGACTTGCACTTGAGAGTATTGGAAGTGTTTTCAAAATACTGTAAATGCTTCAGGCCAGACATAGCAATTGTTCTGCAATCCCCTGCCAGCTGGTTTAGGTTTGTTTCTGTAACAAGAGCAAAACAATGCTATCTAAACCTCCTCCAATTTTTTTGTCCCCTTAACTCTCGAGTGCTGCTTCTGAGTTTCCCCTCTTCCCCAACACAGAGAAGGCTGGGGGAGTTGGTTCCACCCTGTCAGGAACTGCCTTTGACCAGACCCTTTGGTGATCTGGGCAGAATTGAGACTGTGAAAAGCAAAGCTACAAAATCCTACCTTAAACTTTCTCTTTTTTTTCTAGTTCAGCTCAGGGAACTGGCCTGATTTGGACACAAGTGTCAGCCCCAAAACAAAAAGGGGATGCACTGACTGCAACTCCAATTTAGATTATTTTAGGCAAAACTGGATCTTCTTACAAGAAATCTTACTAAATCAAATCCACTAAATCAAATCCATTCAAACTTCAAACCCAGAGTGAACAAAATAGTACATCTGTTTGTTGAACAGTGTATCAGAAGATGCAGATTTAAACTGTAGGATGATTTTAATGATGTACAGAATTGTTATCCCCTCACTGTAAAATAGGTCATCTCATAACCAGTTGAGACAGCAACTTTTATTTCCCTCCTTCCAGCAGCAAATCTTATTTGAGCACAGAATTTGTTCAACTTCCTAATCTGGCAAAAAAACTATTCCAGTAAAAAAAAAAAGGGTGGCAGTAGATTTGTAGATTTCTGCTTGCTGGGTGAGTTTAGCAGCCACAGTCAGGTGATGCTGTGTGCCTTGGAAATAACTCACAGGAAGCAGCAGCAGCTCCTGGGCACAGAGGGAAGCAGCTCTTGTCCTTCCCTCAGCATCTGGTGCTCAGCATTCAGTGCTTCAGAACACAACATCACACTTCCAGTAATTCAAATATTTGTCTAGTCTGGAACAAATCAAAGCTCACTTTCTTATTTCAGGTGAAAGGCAATTTGTGTTCTAAAGGGAATTAGTAAAAATTTTAACTCAAAGTTTTGAAATAATTAAAATACATATTTCAGCACCATTTCACTGGTAAAAGTTATTCATTTTTGTAGCGTGAAATCTAGAGGAAGATCACAGTCCTTCACACTTCTGCTTTTTACACCTGTAGTGAAAGGCTTTTGGCAGATGCAGTGGTAAAAACTATCCCGTTAGGAAGATAAAAACTTCACTTTCATGACTGCAGCAGCAGATGCATTTATCTTACTTTTCTTTTGTCATGACTACAGAGAAATTTAAATATCCTACCCAGCCAATAAACCTGTCAGCCAGTGTCTGAAATACTTGAGATACCTGCCAAGAAGCAAACCTTATCTGTAGCTTTTAGTCATTTCAAGATTGCTGGCTGACAGAAAGCTGGGCAGTGCTCAGTGGCTCAGTCTGAGGCCAGATGAGTTCAGCTGCAGCTCTGCACACTGCAGGATCCCTCTGAGGGTTTTTGAGCTCTTTGTGCTGGTTCAGGTTTTACTGTGGTTATTTTGTTACAGAGACAGAACTGTTATGTTTTGTTGTCAAGTGCTGGCTCTGAGTGCCTCAGTACTGATGAAAAATGGATCTAAACATATTCTTAACATTCAGAAATCCCTAAATGAGTCTGACAGCTTGTTTAGGATTAAAGTACAGTTTGTTTCATAGAACAAATTTAGATGAAGGCACTTACACAGCTGACTTAAGGCACTCCAAGGGAATGGTGGACTGGAACAAACACTGCTCAGCTGAGCATGCTAATTATGAAAGTGCTGGGAAGCAGTATGTGGGTGAGGCTAGGAGTGGGAAAGCAAGAGCAAGGAATTGGTCTCCTTTATGGAATATGCCTCATGGTGGTGTAGAGCCATCTTTTGATGCCTGCCCTCCCCTTTTTGTTTTGTTAGCTTGTTGCTGACAGCAAAGGCCTTCCTCTCAAAGCTGTTTAAATGAGAATGTCCCTGGCTCAAAGAGTGCTGCTGACATGGCTTTTTACCTTACTCTTCCTGATCATGCTGGTGCTGAAGTTGGATGAGAAAGCACCGTGGAACTGGTTCCTCATTTTTATTCCAGTGTGGATATTTGACACAATTCTTCTCGTCATGTTAATTGTAAAAATGGCTGGACGCTGCAAGTCTGGCTTTGACCCCCGCAACGGCTCCCAGAACATGAAGAAGAAAGTCTGGTACCTCGTTGCCATGCTGCTGAAATTGGCCTTCTGCCTGGCCCTGTGTGCCAAGCTGCAGCGCTTCACCACCATGAAACTGGCCTATGTGTTCATCCCCCTCTGGGCCCTGCTGCTCGGGGCCATGGTGGAACTGGGATACAATATCTTCTATGTACGGAGAGACTAGGCTAGGCCAGGTGCTTTCCAGGACCAAGACTGGCACCAAACTACTAGATTATTACCATTTTGCCACAAATTTGATCTTCAAACTAGAAAGCCAAATGAGTCAAGCTGGAGACTTAAGCTAAAGCAGACTGAAGACTGAAAGTAGACATGTTTCATTTTTTTATTTTAAAATTCACATATGCTCTTGTAAATAAAAGTATTTGTTCAACATAAGCTGTTCTAATATGATTGCTGATACTTGTTTCATGGAATAAGATATGGGTTCTTCACATGCAGGTAGAAGACCTTGTCAAAGAAACCACAAATGGTCTACCCAGAGTATTCAGCACATTGAGTAATCCTGGAGTAACATTTTCTGCTACTTATGCTGTAAGCCAAGAAATAACCAGTTAACAGTAATTTCCACAAGGAGCTACATTTGCTTTAAAAATCAGTAACAACTGACGGCAGGCAAATAAGAGCAAGAAAAGGAACACTTGCTGGTTTTGATTTTTTTTTTGGACAGTGGGATTCCATTACCAGTGTAAAAATAAGCAGTTTTGTAAGCTGCTGAAACAGCCCATAACCAGTATGTTAACCTTAGGGAACACAGTTGGTAGCTGAGCTGTGCCAGCAGTCCTGAGATCCAGAGAAGAGGGAGACAGTGGTGATTCTTTTCCAAGTGAGAGATCACCAATGCTGCAAGAGACTGAAAATACAGGGTGAGTATACAATACTGCATTTGTACCTGCCTCAAAGTGTTACTTGAACAAGACAGTCTTTAATAGCTGAGAATATGAAATTTTTGGGGGTGAAACCTTGGCTTCATGGAGCCAAGGTTTCACCCCCAAAAATTCAAACTCAGATGTGAGGAAATGACCTTTTCCAGGTAACAAGTGAATAGGACTTGAGGGAAGAACTGGAACTACAAGTGTATTTTGTGGCCTAAAGTGCTCTTCCAGGAGATACAGTAACACCAAATTCAAATGTAGCAGTTATCTGGGACATTATTAACATGCATACTGAAAGTACTGATCCATTCCTAGAGACAAAAAAATGTCAAGTGAATGAAAAACAGTCTAGGGAAACCGGACATACCTAGACAAATGTCTCACTAATAAAATTTTAAGTATGTACATTCAGCTGTACTTGTCTGTGGAAAAAAGTCTTCCTGAAGTGTTTGGATTTACTCTTGCTGTTTCATCACACAGATGTGGGTAAAAACATAGAGGAACCATATTGTGGGAGACTGCTGAAAGAGCTTTATCTTAAAAACCATGTTCCATTCTAAGGCAATGAATCCCAATTCAGAACATCAGATAAAAATTGATCTATAAAATTAATTTAAGTCATAATTATTTCAGAATGATTGACTGTCCTACCTTGCTAATGGAGAAGCCAGGAAAAGACAGAGACAAAATAACTCTAAACAGTAGCTGTTGTTAAAAAATGTAAAATATTAATAAACTCTTTATTTTTGTAATAAATCATGGGTGTGCTTAGCAAAAGCCAATGTACCCAGCCCCAATATATGCACATCAGGTCATTTATGGGGAGTGCCTGCCAGGAGCAGTTGTTTGGAGGAGGTGTAGCTATGCATTGTGTAGTTCTGAAAAATACTTAATCTTGCTCTGTGTTTGAGACTTCTTGTCCATTCATGTGAGGTTCCCATGGAGAACTGACTTCCTTCAGTCTTGAGTGATTTTTCAAGTAAAATTGGCACTTTTGATTAGGATGAGCTGTGGAGAGGGGTACATTAATGTCAGAACATGCTCTGAGACCTGCTGGGAGCTGTGAGAGAGAGCACACAACTGTGGGTGCCACAGGTGTGTGGGGTGGGGAGAACAGGTGCTATGTGTGGGGTGCAGGCTTCAGCTGCATGTCCCACTGGTTCTGTTCTGTAAATGGGATCCCAAACCATAGAGCCCCTGCCTGGAATGGAATGCCACTCCATGGCAGGCAGCCTAGACCTTGTGCATTTGTTATGGCTGCTTTCAAAATTTATGAAGAGTATCTAAAGGCCTACCTCCAATTCAGGTATAAACTTTGAGGACCCACTTAACAAGCAGTGATACAAGTGTGTAACAAGCTTTCAAGCACCTCAGACAAGATGATTTTATCTGCACACACACACACACACACACACACACTTACCTGGGGTAGGTATGGGACCAAGCATAAAATAACACCCATAGTCCTTTCCCATCTGATGATTCTGGAAGAATAGAATTCCAAACCCCCTTGTTCAGAGGATGCCAGGACAGCCCTGTGCTGCTCAGGAGAGCAGAGCAGGTTTCCTCAGCCAAGCTGACAATAGTAATTGATTGTTATGACATAAAACAAAAGATGGAAGAATAAGAACTGGCTTCATTGGAACTTGGTGTATTATTAGCAAGATAGGCCATGAATGGTGACTCTGCCCCCTTAATAAACCCCTTCTCTTCCACAGATGTAACAATTATCGGGAAGTTTGGCATCTCTAATTAACTACAATCACACACAGTCCCTACAAATCTCCTTGTAATTGTTGCCTCCAATTCAATAGAAAAAGATCAGCAATATCAGTTTTGGTTGTGGGTTTGGCTTTCTTTTTTTTTTTTTTAAAGGTTTACCCACCTTGAAATAAATGATTTGGAAAGCTGAAGCAGATGTTTCTTGCTGGTGTCATACAGAAGTCACACACAGCCAGACAGAACTGCTCAACTTTCCAAGTTCCTTGTCTTTACAGGGCAGCTTGGACAAGAGCATATCCCTTTTGAGAATTTTGTATCATTTTTAACTGACCTGAACAGTGCTGACATCTTTGTGCACACATCTCTGCCTTATTAGAACTTCATTCAGAAGGATCTGTGACACAAAGTACACTACAGCTCACTGTGACCTCTCCAGAAACAGCTGCAGGAATTAATTACATCTGTTCATAATTATGCTGTTCTCAAAGGTGCCGATGACAGCTGGAAGTGGAACCAATTTCCACCAATCTCCTCACACATTTTCCTAAATTTACCAACTGATCTTTGGTTAACAGGATAAAACAAGTGAAAAGCAAATTTGCTGAAGGTGGCAGGGAAAAGGAGAGCTCCATGCTGAGATGGCTCACACTGATTTGTGATAAAGAAGGCACAAGGATGTTGTCTCAGCTCCCTGCAGCAGCTGATGGGGGGCAAAGGAGAGAACTTGGCCTCTGGGAGCTTTGTTTTAAACTGCAATTCAAAAGCTTTTTGAAACTAAATGGAAGTATTTCTCTGTACTGATGATATATATTGGACATGGAGAGATACATTCCACATAATTTCTCTCTTTCCATCATTTATAGAAATTTGAACACTTCAGCATGCATTGCAGGTGAGTATCTGCTTTTGTCTGATTACAGAAAATCATTAACACACACACACACACACGTGTGAAAGGTCATGAAAATGAAATTTTCAACTGCCAATTCTTACTGGTTTTCTTGATTTGTCACCATTTTAGAACAGTATCCAGTTTTGTGTTCTTTTTATACTTGAAAAAGGCAGTTCTGTGACATGTGCATTCCCACCTATAACAAAGTTTAACTTGAATGCTCTGAGAACATGTGCAGACACACAAAATGCACTGCCAGGCACACAGGGCAATATCAAAGCCTGAACTAGCACAGGACAGGGGTACACAACCATTTGAGAGATGTATTATCAGTATTATTTCCTGACATATCTGTATCATAGTACAGAAGCAAAATGTTTGCCTAACCTCATGAAAATTTTCCCATATCCACAGTGTAAAAAGTTGGGTGACACAAAGTGGAATTGAAAGTGAAAATTATGAGACTCCTAGAAACTCAGAATTTTAACATCAGGTGTTCCCTATTTTAACATCAATATAATTTTGGGAAAAAAAAACCCCATGTCTTTTCAGTAATAAAGCTCCTCAATAATTTCATCCTCAGAAATAAGTTGAATTTACTAGCATGGAAAACATAGCACTATCATGTAACACATTATGCTTTTTAATTAGGATTGCAGTAAAAACAGCTATGCTGAG
Organism: Geospiza fortis; assembly: GCF_000277835.1. Taxonomy (NCBI): domain Eukaryota; kingdom Metazoa; phylum Chordata; class Aves; order Passeriformes; family Thraupidae; genus Geospiza; species Geospiza fortis. Next base: position 3,911,201 of record NW_005054354.1, on the reverse strand, counting down.
TTGTGAAAAGAACATTTGCACCTTTTCACTGTAACTTTACTGGTTTTAAGGTTTTGATGGAGTTAATCTCCCATAAGAGCCCTGTAGACCTGAATGGGCCTGGGTATCAACTTCCTGCTGCAAAGCATCAGGCTTTGAGAACTTAAGGCATTTCTGCAGCTGGACCTAGAGTACTGTTCAATATTAATTCTGCATTTTCTCCTTGGATTTTACTGAAGTGGGATAAAGAACAGGAAAATCTGCAACTCAGTGACACCATTCCCTCTGATCTGCCTTTCCTAACAAAATCAAGCAGACAAATATAAGAAAAGTCTCCCTAAAGTGCAGAACAACAGCCTAAGAGCAAGAAACAGGAAAGCAATGAGAATGTGAGCTTAGTTCATCCACCTTAATTTTTATCTCAGTGTCCCTTCTGAAGTTCATAAAAAATCACTGCTTAAAGATGTTTTTTAGTCTAAAAATTCAATTTCTGTGATTAATTAAAATTCTCAATTGCTTCAGTTCACACTGGCAAGTACCTGGGTGTTACTCTTGCATGCTAAGAATAAAGATTTAGCAGCCTTATGTTAACATAGTCTCCCACACAGAGGTCTAATTCTCAAGATTTTCATCTCCAGACACCAGGACCAGCTTTCTCTGCTAAGTGCCCCACTTTGTCTCAACACAACCAGATGAAAAAGCTCCCATAAAAAGCACAGTCCTTAGAACACAGGCCTGAGCTGCACCCAACATGGCACCATCATTCCAGTGGATGGCAAATTCAATGATAAAACATAGTATCAAAATAGCTATTGAAAAATCAAACTTGATAAAAATAGAAGTTTAAACTGCTGTTTTAATCAATGTTTGTATCAGGTAACTGTACACCAAATATTAAAGGACTATTTAGGACTAACGCCCTCATCAGTAGGCTCATCTATCAGCATGACCAGAACAAGAGAAGATCAATGTTTAGCTGGCACTCAAGTACAGCACGGCTTCAAAGCAGAGATCATATCAGCATCAAAGCACAGAGAAAAACAGTGGTTAGAATATAATACACTAAATTTGCAATGTCAGTATCCCTGATGAATCTAACAGAAACAGCAACCTAAATATTGTGAAGTTAATCACTGCTTCTGAACAGAACACAAAATAACTTGCATTTTTAAGAAAAATGAAATGAGTGACTGATGGGAATCAGTTCCCCAAATATTCCCACATATGCTGCAAATTCAGTGGGATCTGCACAAAATATCAGTAAGTTCTATACAATTTTAAAGTGCATTTCATCTGTTTAAGAAAGTAATAAAATATCAGCTGAACACAGTGACTCATAATCAAATCAAACATTCTTGACAGTCATTCACAGCAAAGCACAAAGCAGTGAAAATTTGTCTTTTCCACTTCCAGCTTGGATACATCCTGCTAAGGTACAGGCACTGTGCGGCCTAAACACAAGGCTCTCTACACACCTGACCACTACAAGAAAATAAATAAAATGACACTTGAGAAGCTTGAGGAGTTCTTTGATCTCTTGATCAGAATCAGTACAGCTTTCAGCCTAGCAGGGTCACGTGGCAGTGTGCTATCTCACAACAGTTCATTCTGCCAATGAGCAAGGGAAAATCATGGATTTATTTTGGTCAATTCAACATCTTATTCACATGCAGATACTAGAAAACAGTCATTTTGATAAATGAATACCAGTCTTGTGTTTCTTGGAAGACTTACTCAATTTTCCAAATCTGTAATGTTCGGATCGCTTTCACAGCATTCTACTATTTCAGATTTCCATTTCCTACATCTTTTGCAATTCCAACTTATTTACTGTGCACATGTATATCCACTTAAAAATCAACTTTATTTATCACCAAGGAATTCTTTCACAGATGAAGAATTAAATCATCACCCTCTAAAATAATACTTTATTTCTAATACTAGATAGAGTTAATATTTCAGTTAAAGTAGTATTGAAATATTCGCTATAGTAACAAGGACGGGAAAATCTGCATGCCAGCAGTACCTGTAATGAAAATTCTTTCAGAGTCAATTTTCAGGCATTTGGAGGGCTGGGGGTGACACAACACTGAGTAACACTTGTATGTAACACATGAAGTCAGTTGCCAGTGAAATGCAAAAGATCCAGTAATATTGAAAGAAAAAAAAAGGTAGCTACCCCCCTTGAAAGCTTTTTTAGCAACTGTAACAATGCAATTCTTTGCTACTCAAAAATATGTACCAGGATCTAGGAAAACATCTAATTTTCTGCACATCATGTTATTAACTGGAACACCACTGCACGTGCAGGGAGACAGGAACAGCACCAATGGCCTCGGGCAGCTCTCTCCAATCTGCCCAAGAACAAGGGCCAGGAGAGACAACTAAAACACTGGAGATTTCAGCCAAAATAACAGAGATTTCTGTATCACCAAAATCCAGAGAAGGGGGAAAAGCAATAAGCAAGGACTAATTTCAGTACAGCAGAACACACGGAAGATTTATTGCT
>NW_005054354.1:3907710-3908676 GCF_000277835.1 Geospiza fortis | reverse complement strand
TGAAGCAAGGCCTTTGTCAGATTAATGAACAATTTGGGAGGTGACATTCTCAGAAAAAGTACTCCCCTCTCAAAGGACAACTTCATTAAAATGAACATACCACAGGGAGAGGACACTTCTTTTGAATCTTTTCTTTAAAAAGCAAGTAGAAAGTAAACAGTAATGCAACCAGACAGCCCAGACTGCAGACATCTGTAAATGCAAAGGGAGGTCTGGTAGCCATTGAAAATTCCAATATGGTTCAAATTCTGTCTGCAAGGAATTCTGCCTAAAGTAAGAACCTAGTCTGTCTCAAAAAACCAAAAGAATACATCAAAACTGCAAAAAAGCTGCCACTTTAAAATATCTCTTGAAATTCTGAAAGTGGTAAGAACAAAATGGGTTGAATATGTGAGCACTTCAGAAGCAAAATCTCAGGACTAAGATACCTGAGCAGAACTTCAAGACCACATCAGCCAAGACCACTGAGCAGGTCTCCAAAAAGAAACAAAGTTCTCCTTATAAGTGTAAGGTTGTATTTGCTCATCGTTTTCAAAGGTTTATTATTTCTGTCTGGACAGGGCCTATGCTGCACAAAGTTGGCAGCTGTCCTGGGGGATGTGTGTCCACACTTCACTAAAATATGAGAGGTTACCAAAAATGACTTGAATGAACCCAAACGAATGGTCAGCATATGCATGACCAGCACACCGGTAAGATTTGTTATTCTGAGTCAACTAAATAGTTTTGGGAGTTTTTTTAGTGTGGTTTTTGTTTTAAAAAGCAGTATCTGGCAAGGCTGGTTTGGCTGAAGCTGGAGCCCTCATCTATCCCAGCTGCAGAGCTGAGTGCTTGGTGCAAGCTGCAGCTCTGCTCTGGTGCTGCTCTCCCATGGGCAGCACACAGAACAGGGATGGCCAAGTGACTATGCATGGATGTTCATGAAGCCAGAGATTACAGGTGGAAGCATTATTTCCAGAAAATCCA
>NW_005054354.1:3865152-3907678 GCF_000277835.1 Geospiza fortis | reverse complement strand
ATTTTTTCAGATCAATATCTGCTAGAGCAATAAAATACTACATCACACATGGATCATTTGCTCACAGCAAAGGGGAAAGAAAGATCCCTGAGGCTGGAAAACTGGTAGTAATCTCTTAGCCAGCATTAAAGAAAACAGTAGTAAGACTTAAGGACATATTAGCCACATCCAAGAGACTCACATTTCTATTGCTTCTCTAATACATATTTATGGCTATGCAGGAGTAATGTTTAGCAATTCAAATATTGATTTAATTAATAATTTTCTGACAGACATATTTTGGATTAAACCAATCAGGGCACTCATCTAATAAACGGCTGATTTTAGTGCCACCTGTGAGTATGCAGTAATATTTTAAATTTTAACAACCTATAAGGAAAAAAAGCATTTACAACAGAAGGACCTCAGGTAGCTGAACTGGACAACGCCTGAAAATCACATTTTTCTATTGCTACAAATGAAGCCAAAGTGACCACTAATTGCATCAACATTTATAAACTGGGTACTTAAGGATATACAACTTCCCAAAATGTGGTACAGAAAATTCCTAACAAAAATCAGAGATACAGAGGGCTTCGAAAATAAAAGGCCTTGGATGTGAAATTTTACATACTTAGCTGAAGGACAGGCTGTAGGGCAGTTCACTGCTGTGTGCAGCTATCCAAGAGACACGTATCATTTGGCTGTGTTTGAACTACACAGGAGTACAATACACAGAGAATAAATAGGTTAAATGACAGAGTTACCAGATCAGATGCTAGCTAGCCTTGAAATTCTTTTCCCTCAGAACACAACCTAAAAGAATCCAAATGTTCCATAGATGGGGAAAGAGAACAGTTAACTTGGACACTGCTGTTATTTCCTTAATGAAACACCTCTTGCTTCCAAACTGTGACTCATGAGGAACCTTCCCACTACACATATTGGCAACACAGCCTCTTTAGTGCCTGGCACTATCAGCACAGGGACAATTCAAATCCAGTATGTCTCTGTGAATTACAGGTCACTGCCAAAGTTGAGGCTTTTTTAGCTTGGTAAGTAATGACTTAAAAGTTCTTTTAATTGCAGTCAGATAACAGATTTGAGGGAGTGGTTGCTTTTTTGGCTTGTTATGTGGGTGTGTTGGTTTTTTGGTTGTGGTTTGTTGTTTTGTTTTTTTTTAATGTAAAGTGAAATTGTCTGAATTGTGCCCTGAGCTGGGCCAAGAGACAAAGCCCAGGAGAGAGTCTGCTCCCTTGCACCAGCTCATCTAAGAGATGCAGGCAGGTACTGGCAGCACTCCTGGAGCCCACTGTGTGTCCAAGTGCCCTCCAAACAGCCAGTCTGACTCCCTGTTCCACATGAGTATCTGACAGCAGGAGTTTGGGGAGTGCCTGGAACGAGCACCCATAAGGAGCTGTGTGAAGGGAGAACTGATTCTGCCTTCTGACTAATCTGCATTTACAGAGATGCCTCAGCTCTACCTCAGTTTGCTACAGCTCCTCACCCTCAAGGCGTAAGGGCATCCTATGCATTAGTGGCAGATAGAAACATAACCACTAAGAGAGGCAGTTGAACTGAATTATTTTTTGCAGACCCAAAAATAAAACCAATCTGTTATTATGAACCTTTATTAAGCGGCTCACATTTCAGTATAAATCACACTAAAAAGATTCTTAAAAAAGATATTTACACTACAGTGCTGACACATTTAAAATGAAAAAATTGGTATAAATAAGCTCTATGGAAAAGCCTGGAATTGTCAAAAAGAATTCTGGCTCATCTTACAAAAAATATATATGTTAAATGTCAGCTCTACTCTAAAACCTACAACTCAAAATTTTTTAAAGACTTCTTTATGTTAAACCTGCAGTGTTTACAGTGCATCTGGCCCTAAGTGCTTTGATACTTCACAGTTATGGACAGGCACTGAGGAATGTTACAAAGCTACATAACTATTTTCTGTAACAGATGCGAAGACAAGTCACAAACTTGCCTCACAATTTATGATCTTTACATTATTACATCATTAAGTTTAAAAAGGAATTTAAAACCATATATACAAATTTAGTACAAAAAATCATCCTCTCTTTGTCCATGCAATTTTGGATATGATGAGCTAGGCTGTCTTGTATCATCTGGATGTACGTGACCTCCAGAGCACAACTTGCCTTGTAAGTCCTTGTTGCCAGTTTCAAATTTAGAATCCATTTCCAACTTTAGTGATGTCAACTCAGCGTGACCCAGCCTAGCCTGAACATTCTGTCCCCCGACGTCATTAGGTGTCACTGTCTTTTCAGCAACATCAACATTCATGGGCTCTTCTTTTACTCTGAGAGATGCAAGAGGTTCATGTTTTATGGGCACAAACTCCTGCTGCAGGTACTTGGTCTGCAGAGCATCTGGAAATTTGGTGTCTTCGGAGGTATCTTCGCTCACGGTACAAACTCTGTCAGTCTGAAGTCCAACAACCGAAGACTTGGGGTCTTCAGAGGTCCCTGCTTCTACAGGATTTGTGTTTTGAGAGAGTTCTTCCTCTGAATGATAGAGCTTGAGCCGGATGTGCCAAGCCAAACTACACACGGCTGAAACTGTTTTGAACTGGTGCACAACATTCCTCGGGATGAAATAAATGTCATTATCGAATAACTGGATTCTGGCATAGCGAATGCCTTCCCTTCGCAGCTGATTGAGCTTTGCATCATCAACCCACTGGACACACTGTAGGGAAAAGGTGGGGAAAGGTGAAAACTCTGACAGCACTCAGAGAACACTGACCATCAGTTCTCAGTGTGCTTACCTGTGAGAGTGGAGGCTCATGCAAATCTAACTGCATTCGCTGAACTACCTCCAGGAAGTCCTCGGCATGAAAACAAATTACATCTTTGGTTATACGAGGCTGCTCAGACCTACAGAAGAGTAACAAGTGCACAGTCAGAGGCTGAAACTACCATGCTGCAGAAAATAACAAAAAGTCAGCAAGCAAGGATAAAGCAAATTTTTTAACTTAAAAGATGCAACAACTCTACCATAACCACCAATAAGAAAAAAAAGTTGATCAGAACAGTTAATTTTAAAACACAATCTCATTAAACTGGTTAAACAAATTAACTACAATTTCTTTGTAAGTGGAAGTAAAGGCAGCAATAAAAGGCCAACAAAACACACTGTTTTCCATTTCTATTTTTAGCTGGCCCCTTGGTTACCTAGATGCTGAAAGACAGCTGTCCCAGATACACTGGGCTCACTCTGTCACCACTCCAGCACCATCAGCTACCTGAGCACAGAGAAGTCTGACTGGGAGCACTGTGGCAACCACTGCTCAGCACCTCAGCCTCCAACACCTTGCCCAGAGTTAGGAGTAAAAGCTGAACCTACATTAAGCTACCACAATGCCAGTAATCAGGCAATACTGGCATCCTCCACAAAACATCCCTCAAAAATACATCCCTATTTATGCTCCCTAGAGAGAGCTACACAAGAGCAAAATCTGAATAAGGCTTTGTCTCCGTATTCAAATTGTTAGGAGAAACATCTCTAGTTCCAAAGCATCTCCCCCAAAGAAATACACACCATTAATACAGCTCCTCTGGAAACATCATCTAGAATCAGCTCACAAAAGGCAAAAGCATCTACAATTCCTGATCTAAAGGTCAAACTCTGTTCCTCATTGAAAACATGTAAGAAATAAAAGCTCTACATACTCACTTCTGAGGGATGTTTCCATTTTAGAAGGATTTTTAAAATTTAAATGTGATTACATGAAGATTTCATTTATAAAGGATAAAGCTCACCTTGGAGTAGTTTTGCAAGGACAGTTTCTCAGCCAGAAAGAACCTGGTTAGAATTTCTGTGCTTCCCCCTCTGTAGCCCCCCGGGCTGATGGGAATGCAGCAGGGAATGCAGCAGGGAATGCAGCAGCTCCTCAGTGGGCACAGGCTGCACATCCAGGCACTGCCCATGGGACCAGGGAGTGGGAGCAGGGATCAGAACCCACTGCTGCCCTCCCGCCTGTCCCTCCTGCAGGCAGGGCTGGCATCTGCCACCCCTCCCTGCCATCCCTCACCCTGCCTCCCCCCCTCCAAAAATAGGGTACAAGTCAGACATAGGGGGCCTGGGGAGCAGCTGATGCAGCAGAGCTGAAACATTTTCTTCTGAAATATTTCAGAATCCAATAGATGTTCAAGAGCCCTTTTTTAAAAGCAAGATGAACATCTATTTTTATATAAAGATATATACGTGTCCTGTTATTACTGTTCTAGGAAGCAGGCAATGATGTACAGTTCATTCAGGCTTTTTAAACATAGGAGACATGTTTATTTTATTTAGGTCATGGCCTCAATAAAGCAAAAAAATAACCAGTCTGAGGCTATTTTCAGGAGGAAAAAAAATCCCAGATCAACTCCTGAAAGTATGCTAGAGAGACTTTTCAGACTACATATTTTACTTATTAAAGATTAGGATGTGTCTCTGTATTTTGATCCATATACTCCCGATTTAAACACTGAAAGCAAAAAGCTTCAGAAACACTTCTAACCAGTGGTGTTACAACCATTAACTACATTCATCTACCTTTTATAATGCAGGTATTTATTTTTAAAATATAAATTTGCATTTGGAGTCCCCAATATTTGTAAATGAAGTTGAGAATTAAAATCATTTTGCACACTTAGAGAACTTCAATCGAAATTGATGTGCTCTCCCCACCAGTGTCTATTCTGCTTTATGCATTGTCATTCCTACTCTCAGTCCATGTGTATCTGTCCAAGAGGATGATGGATCACCAGCTCTGTACTGCAATTTTGTCACAGAACACAACATTCCTTTTGCAAGCAACTGAGAAAAAAATACTATCAGATACTTTTAAATTCTGCATTTACAGATTTTATCTTTAACACAAATTTGAGATAATATTTTGCAAAACCTTTATTTTAGGTATCATGTATCTCCCCCCAAGCAGAAGTATAGCACAGAAGTTCAGTTAATGTCCAAAAAGACATTAAATTAAAACAAAACATAAGATAACTTCAGAAAAATCCATTTAAGCCTCTAGTAGAGAATTGCTAGAACTGGTTTTGGCACTATTTTTTACCCTTAACCTCATTCTTCAAAAGGATCGGATTCCTTTTGCTGTGACTTTTCAAAACAGATTCAAAACTAGAGGTTTCACCATTAATATTTCTGGCCAAATGCATAAAGACAGGCAATATATACAAAATTCCTATGATCATACAGAGAAGCTCAACTTCAGTGTCTAGAACACAAACCTGAAAGCTGCTTGCTGAAGCACAGGTTTCGTTTTGCCAACAACAATGCCAAGAAATGCCTTTTGCTGTCCCTGTAAAAACCCACCCAAATTTCCCACATAGAACTTTTATAAATTTCCATAATTAAAATTTCATTGGCATTTCATAAGTTCTAAAGCTCACTTGGTATCACTGATGAAAACAGCATTAAGTAATCAGCACAATCACACCTGCATTTATCAGATTATAGTTCAATCCTTAAAATGTTTGCTAGCAATAGTCAGAGTTCTGTAAACTGTAAATACTCAAAGCAATAAAAAGATCATAATACATTAGAAAATATCTCAAGTCAAGATCCTGTCACAATTGGGAAAGGACAAATTTTTTTCTTCTTCTTCAAAATAAAATGTTTAGTTTCAATGTCTGTCCTGTAACACCATAACCTGCTTTTTGCTTTTCAATAGTTCTGTTCCTTTCTGTTCTTAAAGACAACATTTATCCCACCTAGCATTAACATTCATCCCTATGAACTAAGAAATAAATCCTACTTTCTTTAAATCTACAGCAACTTATAAAGCTTATTTTTGCCCACTCGATCCATTTTTATGGATTTAGTTCAGGCAGCCCAGGAATTGTTTTATTTTCTCCTCACAGAAAGCATTATTTTACATAGATGATCTCATCACTAGAATGTGTACATTTTTACTGCCATAGTGCCTTAATCAGTCCAGAATATCTTCAACTTTTCAGATTTGTTCAACTACTCAAACAAATTAAAAAAAGAAACAAACCAAAAATAAAAACTATATTTTTCAAAACTTTCATTCATGTTATTTCCTTTAAAATAAATCCACCCACAGATTGCAAATTATGGCAAAACTAATACCTGAAATAATTGTAACATGCTACATTAATCCATGATGCTTCATTTTCATAAGCCCTGATTAGTTCTCATCATGTAAACACAAGTGGCTTTTCAAAATTACATAAAAGTGGAAAGGGAAAGCAGGAATTATATTTTAGGCCAAATCAAGCCTGAAATAAATAACTTTTATTGTGTTACTCGTGTTGTATATTTTATTCCTCTCCATACATCAGTCACAAATTTTTTATTCTGAATTAAAAGATACATTCAGTCTTTACACTGAAATGAAATGCTGATATTTTTTTTATTCCTCAAACTGAAGGACTTTCAAATATGCTATAAAGCTATAAGATGAGAACGGGAAATTCCCAGACTTAAATTATTATCAATTCAACTTCTTAATCTCCACAAACATCCAAGTTCAGGGGGTGGGGTTTTGTTTGGTTTCTTTACTTCCTTTGCAAGTCCCTCTCTCAAATGTGCAAAGTGTAGTTTAAAACACTCAGATCTACAGAGTTAGCTCAGCTCTTGCCCTGCTACTACTGCTCAGTCTTAATTCACCACAGCACAGTCAGAGCAAGCAGGAAGTTGAAGGCTTCCACTGTCATCAACCTGAAGAGAAAGGAAACTGAAAACCTCAGAGCCCAAGAGACCAACACATTATGATCTGAACAATCCAGTTCTTCCCCAATGACAATTATTCTACTTTCTATGTCAATGAACTCATGCACTGTAACACAAATTCACATCATTTTATCCAAAGGGAATTCACACTTCTAATTTCTAGACAGACACAAAGAAAAGGTATTTATAGTGTTTACATATGCAAAGGTAACCTCCAAAACTAAGGTCATTCTTCATTGTCTGAAGATGTTGCAAAATGCCTCTTCAATCTGGACCAGGAAGCCCATATGGTCATGGGCTCTTTATTTAGTTAACATGCAAACACGCTTCAGAAGAGGCACATTTCACTTCCTGAATCTCACACAGGAATTCTAAGGACAGACACCAAAAAATATCACCCAACTTCCAACAGGATTCTTCCTAGGTGAGCTTCCATAAATAAATCAAGGTTGTAACAACCATGACTTGGGAAGCAGAAGCATAAGAATTCTGCTCATCTCCAGACAACACAAAGAACTGCCAGAAGGTCTCTCCATGTGCACCTCTGCTGCAGTAGCAGCTCAGTCTCTATGCACCACTTGAAGCAAAATGAAGTGAGAGGTGTTTTTACATCGACCATGACCTCAGTAACAGCAACTCAATTATAGCAATTGAACTGTCACTGCCAGGAACCTTTCTGGTTTCAACCACATAGCAAAGCCACATGCAATTAAAGAGAGCAGACAAACATCTAATGCTCAACCAGCACCTATGAAGTCTTCATTGAATCTTTAATCCTAGATTAACCTACTCCACACTCCCTTCCAATTACAAATGGCAATTCAGGCAAACATGTTCCAGACACCTAGGGGAAGCCAATCAACACCTACCACTCCCCACAGTGCACAGCCTTCAACACTCCCACAGCAGCTGTGGTCTGTCGCTCAAAGCCTTGTCCTATGTGATCCGCATGGGCTCGCGTCCGGTCCTCAAAGAGCATCTCACGGGGTTCACTGGTTCGAGGTAGGTACTGCAAGTTTTTTATTTCATTGGTAGTTCTGCATAAGAAAAACAGTAACAGTGATATAGAAATTTCTCTGAATTATCTAATTCCCATCATAGCCAATAGGACTGCTCATCTACGCCAAAAAAAAAAAAATCCCTCTTTTCCTTATTTTAAATGGATTTTTTGTAATTTAGTTTGTGTCCATTTTCTCTGTTCATGTCACTGGGCACTGTTGAAGTAAGTCCTTTCTACAACTTTCGGTGAAGTGCTTAAACACATTAATATGATCCCACTGAGCATTCTTTTCTCAAGAGTAAATCCCAGTTCTCGCAGGTCACCAGACATACTCCAGTACGGCTGTGTCTGTCTTAGCCTGGTGAGCTCAGGACTGGGCAGATATTGCAGATGTGTCTCACCAGTGATGAGCAGAGGGGAAGAAACCTGTCCCTCCATCTGCTATGCTGCTCATGCTTGAAATGGCAACTTCCCAGGATGAAGGCAAGACTGACTGGCCTGCAGTTCCCCAGGTTTTGCTTCTTACCCTTCTAAATGACAGGAGCGTCATTTGCTTTCCTCCAGTCCTCAGGAACCTCTGGCAATTGCCATGATCTTTCACAGACAGTGGCCTTGCAATGACACTGGCCAGCTCCCACTGCCCTTGTGGGATGGGACCCATCCCAGTAGGTCCCACAGGCTTGTGTCTGTCTAATCTGCCTATCTAGGGAGTTTGTTAATCTGATTTTCCTCCACTGAAGGCAAGTAGCCCCAGCTCCAGACACTCTTACTGTCTCCACAACAGAGCGTTTCCTGAAAGTAAATCTCACTAGAAAAGACAAGAGCAAAAAATGCACTATCTCAGCCTTTTCTGTGTCCTTTGTCCCCACCAGGCCCTTTGCCCCATTCAGCAAATGCCTTCCATTTTCCTAGTCTTTCTTCTACTGTCCATATGCTGTGGAAGTCCCTGCTGCCCTTCACATCCCTCGCCAAATTCAACTCCAGGTTGTCTTTGGCTTTAATTGCATCCCCTCATGGTTGGACAATGTCTCTACACTCCTGAGGCACCTGCCCCTGCTCCCACTTCTCATACACTCCTCTTTGTGTCCTCGTTTTGAAAAGAACTCCCATGACAAGTCCTTATGACATACAATACTAAAGTTCTGCAGAAGCTGTCCCTACTCTTCAGCTGGTTCTTACACCCAATACCACACCAAAGCTTAAAGATTTCATTTAATGTTAGAGTTGTTACCTTCAAGGTGAGAGAAAAGTTCTTGACCCCAGAGGTCACAACACATCCACTCACATGTAACAACAGGGGCATTGATTGCAGTCTTATGGCATATATCAGTAATTGCATGTGTGTACACATTTTCCTGAAGTTTTCACCTTATATTTCTACTAAACCTCCAAAAAGGACCAGCACCTTATTTGGCCAGACAGTAAAAATTAAAACAAAAAATTCCAGATTCTTACATTAAAAAAACAACAAAAAAAGTGATTTGGAGAAAAAGATTTACAGTAACTTATATTAACATATAATATCAAACAGTACAAGGTTGGGGATAAAATGAATTTGTAAAGGAAACACTACTAACCAGACATTTACCAAGCAAAAAAATTCAACCTACCTCTTCCTTTTGAAAGGTGACTTTGGCATGTCAGCCACAGGGATCATCTGCTCTCCTGGCCGTACCCACATAATGGGACCATCATCACTGTCTTTACGACTCTCTAATTTTAAACTAGAAAGTGTTCCCCATGGCAGTGTACACTAATGGGAAATACAAGCCACAATTTTCAAGTGAGTTACTTTGAAAAACTTGTTAAAAGCAGCCTTTATCTCTCATGATGAAAGCGTTTATGAGAACACTCAATTATCTAAACAAGTATCACATACTCTCACTTTATTAGTATGACAGCACTACAGAGCATGGTGTCCCCCTTCTCCCAGCCCATTCCCTTCTGTTCTTACTTTTAAGAAGGGTGATTCTTCCAACATATCAAGGAATTCAGGGAAGTAATCCCCCACTTCCTCATCAACTGCTCCAACCAGGCTGATCTGTCTCATTGGGCCAGCTCTATACGTACCATGAGAGTATGTTCTTTTTACCTACAAGTAGAATATGACAACAGATTATACCAAGCCCTCTACTGTGCAAAATCCACATTCAATGAGCATGTGTAAACTCTATGCTTACGCTTTCTGAAATAAAAAGATTTATTTTAGTCCTTCAGTCTCCAGTGTATTTAAGATTATTATGAAGTCAATTACTACAAACTAAAAGACAGATCTTATTAAACATCCACAACAATTTGTATTTTATTTAACACCTGAAGGTAAACTGGAGTAACTATTTATTGCCTTTCAAGAAGACAACATTCCAAACCAGTAACTCTAAAAAGTTATCAATGCATGTTATGCTCAGTAACTAGTCAATAAGGATTCTTACCTGGATTACTCAAGTCTAGCTGAATTTCTACCTTTTCTTTTGCAATAGGCAGAACTCTGAGTTACAAGTAATTTAACTCTAAACATTTCCTCTGCTGCTCATCCTCTCCAGTACTGCCTCTTTGTGAGCACATTAACTAGAGCAAATTAGTGAACACAAGGCCCATAAAGAGTTTGTACAAAAAGTGAAACAATGATCATCACTCCTTCATTTTAACAGCTGTAGCATTCACCTCTCATGAGAAATCTTCTACTGTGAAATTTGAACAGAAACACATACTGTTTTAAGGTTTTTTTTCCAACAATCTGATCTGTTATGTTAGATCACCAAAATACTCAGGCATGAGATTGATGAGGGTCATGTCCACTTTCAGCTTCTGATTTCCTATTTAACAGGCTGAAAGATGCTGGCATTATGAGATGAAATATGAAGAGACCAGAATGGAGGACAGAGCAGGTGGATTACTGCACACACCAAGTAAGGCTCCTGTATGACACCTCTAGACATTCTGCACCCAAAGCAAGAAAAGCAAAACAGTGCAAGGAAAACAGTTAATGAAATACTGCTTAGCTATGGTCCTCACCCAAACAGACCATTAACATTCCTAGCAGTTATGGCAGTGCAGAGGAGAATTCACAGCAGTTCCTGAAAATAAACCATGGAACAACACTGTGCCCTTCTGAGACACTCAACTAACGTAACCAGATCTTTCCAGAAATGCAGAACCAAACACTGTTCTGATCATCCCAGTCATCTGTTTCCTCCCAGTCCCTGCGGGGTTTTTTTTTTTTTGGTTTTTTTTTTTTTTTTTTTTTTTTTTTTTTTTTTTTTTTTGCAGAGACAGCTGGTGATTTTGTGATAAAATATCACAAATCATTCATTTCTGCTGAATTTGCATCAGCTCAGTCCTCAGCTACATCTGCACTGGCACAAAGCATCAGGAGCTTGTACAACTACAGCAATGAGCAAGGAGGAACCCTAAAACCACTTTCTGAAGCTACAGACACCCACAAATCTGACACTTTATTAAAATGCCTAACACACAAAAGGATGTTCTTCCACTGACATAAGTAGCTTAGTATTCCACTACTCCAGTCCAAGATATTGGAATGATGTTTCCATCTACATCCCTGATTAAAGAGAACCATTTTTCTGCCTTTTCCATGCTTCTTCATGCTACCACTCTCCCAAGTAACAAGTGATAAGACAAGAGAAAGTGGCCTGAAGTTGTGTCAAGGGAGGTTTAGATTAGATATTAAAAACATTTCTTCACCAAAAAAGTTCTCAAGCACTGGAATAAGCTCCCCAGGGAAATGTTGAGTCACCATCCCTGGAGGCATTTAAAAGATGTGTAGATGTTGAATTTAAGGACATGGTTTAGTGATGGATTTGGCAAGACTGGGTTAACACCTGGGCTCTTAAAAAGGTCTTATAGGTCTTTTTCATCCTAAATCATTTTATGATTCATACAGAATATGATAAACTGGTTGTGAAACTAGCCCAAGCAAAAACTATAAAAATTCTCCTAAAAATACTAAGTTAAAGCTTGGAAAAGCTGTGAAGCTTCCAGTTGGATCAACCCACCCATCTGACTTATATACCACTAGATGCTGGTAAAGAAACCTGAAGTCAGCAAGTATTTAGTTGCAGCATAATGCTGGCATTAAGAAGGATCAATTAAGAAATTTTTAATTTGTTCCCAAAAAAAAACCCCTGCCACTGAAAGTTAAAACTGAAATATGAGCACAACTTTTTCAAGCATTGTTTGTCCAAGCCCTTTCACCCCCAGCTTCCCAACCAATCACCCTGCCCTTGATCACAAGGCAGTACAATTGCTTCTCAAGATCCAGCTTAGGTGAAGAAATCCAACATGAATGCTTAAATAATGTCAAAGTTACAAATGATGAGTGGTTTATTCTGGCACCATATTCAGAATCACATCATTGCAAATACAGAATGAAATGTCTGAGTGATTATGAACTCTGTAGTGGCCTAACCCCAGGCAGCAGACACTGATCTTACAGCCCCTGCTCACTCACCTCTCACAGTTGTGAGACATGGGAGAGAACAGGAAAGGCAAGGAAATGTATGGGTCCAGATAAACAGTGTTTATTCAGTGAAGACAAAACTGAAGAAGAAAAACCACCAAGTGCTGCTCTCCACCACTCACCAACTCCCACAAGCAGACTGATGCCCAGCAGTCCCAAGCAACAGGCACCTTCCAGCCAACCCATCAGTCCTCTCAGGCTTTTTTTGATGTCCTACAGCACAGAATACCCTCAAAGTCACTTGGGACCAGCTGTCCCAACCATGTCCCCTCCCAGCTTCTTGCCCACCCCAGCCTACTCCCCAGGGGGGTCCTGGAAGCCTTGACCCTCTGCCTGTGATGCTCAGCAATAGCCAAAACAGCAGTGTGTTACCAACAGTTTTAGTCACAAACCCAAAACACAGTCCACAAAGAAAATTAACCCGTCCAGACCCAGTATAAGCAGGAAATAAATCCATGATGGTGATCAAAGGACATCTGCTCTCTTTCCCCTTCTCTCCTGAGAGGATTAGGTCTTCTGAAGATGGACAGGGAGCAAGCCTAGGGAACTGATCTGAATTTAATCCAGGAATTACCTAAGAATTTTTCTGTTTTACAAAATAATAAAAAATAAATAAAGACATAGGCCATAAATACTAATACCCGGCCAGAAAGAACAAGAGAGAGTTTGAAAGATGAAGCAGCTGTGGGCAAGTGAAAAGTAACTCCTATTTCATCTCTTCCATGAACTCGGTTGTAGCATCCCAAACTCTAGTCTTGGAGAAGAGGGTCATGCTTTAACTGCATTACCTTAGATTAGGCTGAAGGCTTAGAAAAGCATGCATAAAAAGGTGGGGTCATTCTTGGTGAGGAGCTAATTTTCACTCATTCCCAACTTAGACTGCTACTAAGCAATGGTGTGAAAACAACAAAACCTCCCATTGATGTTTGACCAATGGCAAACCTAAAATTAATCCCAATAAAGACAACAACCAAACAAATATAACCTATGGCATATTAGATAACAGCAACATTTTCCCTTCCTTTTACTGTCAGTATCCTTTGGCTGGTTTGTTCACAGGAAGAGAAATAGACTGCTCTGTGTATTTCTAAACTCACAAAAACAATATTGATGTACTAAAACCAGTACTCATCAAATTCTATATTAAATTATGCATTGACTGCTAATAGAGTACTACATATATTAAGTATTTTATATATATACATATACCCCTTCAATAAAACAATCTTCCTAGATGCAATTTCACAGCTTACAATGTGACTAGGTTTTTAGAATTTTACAGACTTGCTCAAAACTGGAACAATTTAAATCCATAATAAAAGGAGAAATCAAGGTCATGCTGCTCTTCCAGCATGTGGTCAGGAATGAACACACACAAATTACCAAATATATGCAGTATAATACCATGGACAGGTAAAAGAGATAGAAACATAAAATAATAAATACGACATCCTAACTTCTTCTCATGTAGCTTACATTTGAAGTATGTCACCTAAAAACACACAAAAGGAGACTGTGTCATTCTCTGGCATCACAGTAATGGAAAACTGTTACAGTAAAACCACCACTGAATCCACAATTAGTAAAACTTGAGAATTATCTGCTTCTGTGACTCACATGGCCTCAACTGATTTTTTAATGCAATAGCAAATGTTTTGACACAAATGTCTTGGTGTCTGACAAGAATCTGAAGACCAAATGCAAAAATACATACATATATATATATATATATATATATATAAAAAATACCAAAAATACATTTAAGCAATGTCATCCTACAAATGGAAACATTTTAGACACTATATGTTAAATATTTTGTGTTTGAATAAATCACAAAGTGGAGGGAACAATCCAGAGAAACCATGCATTTCAAGAGAGGAATTTAAAAAATGTAAACTGGGGCACATAACAACTGAATTCCTATTTTTAATATAGTAGGGTGTGGGTTGTTGTGGGGTTTAAATGGAGGAGGGTTTTTTTCTTATTTGAAACTTTATAATTTTCCTGCTAGAATTTCAAGGTTTTAATTTCTTTCAATTTTTCACCTTTAAAACCAAGAATGTCTGGAAAAAAGGTCTTCAGAGAAAAAAAAACCAACAAAAACAAACAAGTTATCCACCAACTGAACTCAATTTCAAGAAACCCATGAAGTTCCACCAAAGACCAACGGCAAAACCCAAAAACATTACACGACCTAAAAACATGCAAGGACATTGAGGGTTTTGCTACAGTAGTGCACAAGCAATGCACTTACACACTGGTATCTCAGAACAGAAAAATCTCATTTCAGAGTCAGGGTTAATCCCAAACACTGCAGCCATGAAGAGGCCATTGCCACTCCTGCTAACTTGGTACATTTCAGTGAAGTGCCCAAGCGGTTTTCTGTTCCTTACCAATTTTATTCAAATCCTTAAATGCCTTCTTATACTTTCAGTTTCAAATGGGAGCCAACACTGAACAAATATTCATCAAAATTGCTCTGATTTTACAAATACTCCTTAATCTGTTTGGCTGCTTTTTACTATTAAACCACATGTACTTCATACTCCTTCCTTCACCTTTTTTCCCTTTTTTAGGTCAGGGCTTTGGTATCAGAATGGGATGTCTTGACAGTTCTGGCATTACTCAATTGTCATTAAAAATCTAAATTCAAGAAATAGTTTTTCCCAATTGGAAGTTTCTGGAAACACAATCTCAAGATTTGATCAGCTTAAAAGCAAGAAGCAAGTTCTATTGAAAACAAAGTTCTACTGAAAACTACTTGAACACAACTGAAAAGACATAGTTCCAATATAAAAGAATTCTGTCTAGAACTCAGGAAATTAATATATGGAAATAAATACTGCACAAATCTTTAATGATAAGGAAATGAAGCACTAAACAATTATTTGAGATTTTCTTTTAAAAATATTTTCAGCAATTCCCCTCAAATACTAAAGGAACTAATGATTTCAAGCAGGATGTCACAAATTATTAAAGAGCTAAATAGCAAAACCTCTCTGCAAAAAAAATGTCAAAGAGCTATACAAGGAGGACAGCAAGGAGAAGATAATATTAAAAGATGATAAAAGAGAAAGGGGATTACAAGCTCTGTGCGCAGAACCTGAAAAAGTGAGGACAACCCCTCACAAAGCCACACTACAAACATGAACTATCATTACTATCACTGGTCTTCCTCTAAAATACTTATTCATTAATATTTGACTATTCAGTGTCCATCACAGCTAGCATGGGAACATGAATTTATTCCAAACAGGGAACAAAACTGACAAAAATTGTTTCTCTGAAGATGCAATTGCCTGTTGTTATGGAATGGGGCTGATTGTGCAGACCCACAGTCATCCTTGAGCTACCTTTGACACACATTTCAACAATGTAATTTGCCAAGTCGGTAATAAAACCAATCCCTCAATAGTATTTAAGAAGTTCTGCTGAATTAATGAACCAAGCTGAACTCACCAGTTCAAGAAGCACCACATCTTGGCACTAGAACATGCAACTGGGAGGAAGGAAGGAATGAGGACATTTTCTTTTGGCAGAACATCTTCTTTAGATGGGCTCTGGCCATTTGTCTAATTGCACACTGCACAGTTAGAGTGACCTTTTCTAAAGTGAACAGGCTGAATGATGTGCATCCTCTTATACCTACAGCACAAAGGCAATGAGGTAAAACAAGACAAAGCTTCAATAAATCAATGAGAACTTCAAGCTGTGTGGTGCAGCTGACAGGAGGAAGAAGTGATACCATCCACAGGCTGGAAAGATGGACCTTGTGAACCTCATGAAGTTAAGCAAAGCCAAGTGCAAGGCCCTGCATGTGGGCTGAGACAATCCCAAGCACAAAAGCAGCATGGAGAATCAACTGAGAGCAGCCCTGGGCAGAAAGACTGAGAGGTGCTGCTGGATGAGAGGCTGAGCATGACTCAGCAATGTGCACTGACAGCCCACAAAGCCAAATGTATCCTGGGCTGCCACCCCAGCAGCGTGGGCAGCAGGGCATGGGAGGGCACTCCGCGCCTCTGCTCTGCTGTGACCCCACCTGCAGTGCTGCAGCCAGCCTGGGGTCCCACAGCATCAACCTGTTGGCACAAGTCCACAGGAAGGCCATGAAGATGATCAGAGGGCTGAAGCACCTCTCCTATGAAGACAGGCTCTTCACAGATAGACTGGAGTTGTTCAGCCTGGGGAAGAGGCTCCAGGGAGATCTTAGAGCAACCTTCAAGTACCTAAAGGGGACTGCAAGAGAACTGGAGAGGGACAGTGTGCAAGGGCATGTAGTAACAGAGCAAGGTGGAATGGCTTCAAATTGGAAGAGGGCAAGTTAGCTATTACAAAGGATTTCTTTGCTGTGAGGGTGCTGAGGCACTGGAACAGGTTGCCCACCAAAGTTATGGATGGCTCACCCTTGGAAGTGTTCAAGGCCAAGCTGGATGGAGCTCTGAGCAACCTGGTCTAGTGGAAGGTGTCCTGTCCCTGCTCATGGCAGCTGATTGGAGCTACACAGTCCTTAGGGTCCCTCCCAAAGCAAACTACTCCATGATTCTAACTCAAAACCACAAAACAAGTTCTTCAAATCTGGAAGACAGTAACACACCATCTTAAAGAAACAGGTGTCAACAGAAGACAGAGGAGCTAGAGACTATTTAGCCTAATTCCAATTTACAGGAAAAAAAGACACTTAGCTGGATAATTGCTACAACTATCAAGTACCTAGAAAATAAGATAGTAAGAACTAATAAACATGGTCATGTAAAAAAAATTGAAAATCAAGTCAAACTAACCTTTGTTACTATGACTGGATAGCTTGTTCAGAGGACCAGTAGATATCTTAACATTTGACATGTCCACTATATTCTACAAACTGCTACAGAAACATGGTCTAATAAGAGCAAACTGTGGGCAGTTTAGTCTGTGCTTATGTACCTATCTCATTTTGAGGCAGGAAGCAAGGATCCTTCCTTTGAAGGCAGTGTATCCTCATAAAACCCACAGGCATTGCAACACTGGAAGTCATAGGAAAGGATCAAAATTAACAAAGCTTGAAACTGGAGAGGGGGTCTGAATGCAAAGTATATAATTCAGTTTAAACAAAAGCAAGAACTACACTCACATACATATTTAATGAACTGCATGAACCTGAAAAGGGGAGAGACTCAATTAGCAGAAGCTGCTGCTACAGCAGATCACAAACTGCTCTGAAAAAGGAAGAAATAGATATAAGAGCAATAATTTGCAAGACACTTGCAGCAATCTTCTCATAGTCTTTGACATCAATACACCAGGCAGACACTGTCAATTTTTAGTATCATATATTAACCAAAAAATATGGATGACTGAATTGAACATAAGGGGAGATCACTAAGAGTAATGAGGGCATAACATGCAATCACAGACAGAAATAACTCAAATTACTTGATCTAGGGAGAGGGGGAAAAAGAAGTTATTAAGCAATCTTCAAATATAGAGAAAGCTGAATGAAAAGGATAAATTGTTTGCCTTCTCCACTAAAGACCAGAATAAAAGGATAAGAGGTCAAACAAGGAGAAAATGACTTTATAAAGGATTTCTTTGTAAAGAGTAAAATCACCTTGATATCTCCCGCAAACACATCAGACAAGGACTTGTCAAATACAGCTTTAAAACAGTCCATCTTGTTTGGCAGCAGAGGAATTGTCTGGTACTGTGTCGCATTTTACCTCATCTGTACTAAGAAGTTGCCTCTGATGCAAGACAGTAAAATCAATGCACTCAGCATTGTTAAACGTCAGCTGGGAGCTTTGGGGTTTCAGCACAGCAATAAAAACTTACACTTGCCCAGCACCAGGAAAAAAAATTAAAAGTTCAAAATATTAACATTTGTCTCAACAGCACTGAATAGCTTAAGTGAAGTGATGTAAGCTGCAAGTAGGTGGCAAAAGCTGATTATTTACGTTCTTTAAAATCCTCCTAAGAGTCTGACGAGATCCATGGCTATCGGGTAACTGATGCAGCTGTTGCCATCTACACGAACACAGAGGCCAGGCAAGATGGAGCTACAAGACAATTCTTCACCACCTGAAGGACTGATTTAGTGGCTACAAGGATATCCAGACTAATTTCATTTTGCCCAGTTACAGAAACTGTCTCACTAAGCCTTGCAGTCAGTTCAGAAAGAGCTGTTACACTAATGCAAAAAAATTTTAAGGAGTACTCAGGCATAGGCCCAAGCTGGATGATGAAAAACTTCCCATTTCCTCTCCCTGCAAAATTTAAAAGCTAATTCCCATTAGAAAGAGCCAGTACCAAATTCCTCTCTCCTGCATCTGCTGCAAATATTCTCACAAATCTGTGTCCTTTATCTTCTAACAAGTAAAATTACATTACTCCTATCTGACACAGGTGTATTGGGGAGCAAGCTGAAAGGAGTTAGTTTCCAACTCTACAATTGTGAAAACTAACTAAATTACTTGAGAGATGCAGACCTTCCAGGTAAACTTAGGAGGACCCCAATTTGACCTCAGCAACAGAATTTACTGTGCAATCTGATTCTTGTCACAGAATTTGATGACTAAGAAATATGCATTACTTAAAACCAAAAAATGACAAACCCATATCTGTCACAAAACAGGAGGTGGAAGATTGAGTAGTAACAAAAGGACCAACTTGAAAAAAATTAATAAAACACTCTATTACACTTTCCATTTCAGGCTTAGCTCAACCTTCATTCTCCTTTTTATAATACTTTTCTTGATCTTTTTAAATACTTACATTTGACAGATTGATTACATGTGCTACATGTAATCTGAGAAACCACCAAAGAACCTCTTGTACCAAAGTGAGCTTCATTTCAGTGTTTTAGTTAAAATTACCAAAGGAATACCCAAGTTTCTTAAAGCTGATGAAGTCCAAGATACATACTCAAAGCAGGTTTGATAAAATCAACTTCCTCCTTAGACCTCAGAAAACAAATCCTTCCTCAACTAAGGCTGTACAACAGCTGCTCAGGCTGCCCAGGACAAGGAACACCACAGCACAAAGCTGGGGAAATGTAGGAACAGAAAACCAAATATATTTAAAGTTTCATCAAAATATACTGCAACAAGATATTAGAATTCCTTTAAAAGATTCACAAAGAACCTAGAGAGACAGGATAATGTTCTCAGTCTGCACAAAATGTAACATGTCAAAAAGGAGAATACGAAGCTAACAAAACATTTTAACTGTAGCAGACCACATTAAAAAAACCAAAATACAGAGCCAAAGTAAAACAGAAATAAGAAAACCATAAACAAAATTAGAATCAATAACTAGGCAACCAAGATACTGACTTAAATATTCCAGGAAACAAGAACGCTGCACAGAAGACAAAGTCTGATGTTTGCCTGTACATGTTATTTATACACCCTCTACCCCTTAGTTAGCAAAAATACAAGGAGCCAAGCCTTTTCTGTCAAGCAACCAAACTGAGAAGTGATAAAATGCCATGAAAACTAAGGAAAAAAATGAGGGAACACAAAGGAAAAGATACCAGAACTAAACTTCCAGCCAAGTAAAATACAGCTTAGACCAAGGAGCTGACCAGCTGAATGCTGTTAATAACACACTTCAGCTTCTTTCATCTACCACAGCCTCTCTCTGTTCCTCCTTCACTTACACAAAAATGGGGAATTAGGATTTCAACCCCAAAGAACACAGGACTGGTTTAACTACAGATGTTGATGTTACCATTGTAGTAACAATCTATCCCTCTAGTAAAATAATTCTATGATAATTCACAGCAATAAAATTTGGGCTTTTATTAACTATTTCTTTAGGGCAGGCACTAGCACACACACTATGCCTGTGTTAATGCTACCCAAGAGAATCAGCTGGATTTAAAGAACAGATCCAGCTTTTCTTATCTAAAATGGCCAAACAGCAGCTCTGGAGAGCTGCCTGTATGTTCTGTGATTTTTATTAATAATGATTCAGTATACTCATACTCAAGAAAAATAGTGACTGTAGTTCACAGAATATTCATATTCCATGGCAGTAGATATTTTCTCAGCCAGCACTGCAAATGTTCTCTTGCAGCAACATTTTAGTTCTGCATATCCTTGTGCATTAACGCACACCTGAAATTTGTCAATACAAGCAAGTGTTCTATGCAAATGTCTATGCAGCCAAAGGGAAAAAACAGGCATGGTTTTCATGAAAGAGATGACAGTGCAACTTACACTTGAACTCTACTAGTCTTCGAAGTGAAGATTAACTAGTTTAAAGCTGATCCATACAACATCAAAGTTCACAAATATGGGAGTTAAAAGGGTAATTGTGAGATAAAGTTGATATAAATAACAGGACTGAGTTTCTGCATAAATTGTTTCATGCTCACTGTAGGGGCTTTTTGCAATAACCTCATCACCAGGGTGAAAATCGGACAGATTTTTTTTCCTGAAAACCAGTGCTACAAATAATTTCTGTGCAATGGAAATGTATTTTCTACAGCAACTTAATAAACAGCAGAGGTGATGCTTAATCAGCAGCTGCTGTTAACAGAGTATACAGTAATTTCTTTCCAAAAAATTTAAAATAAAAGAATGTTCAAAAGCTGCCAGTCATTCTACCATTTAACTTAAGAGCTTTCCAGAAAATCTAGCCAAGTGAGGAGAAATGCAAAGGCATAAGGACCAAATCCACACCACAACAACCCCAAGTTTTTCTTTGAGGATGGATTTAGAAAACCCAAACTACAAATACAGCTAATATAACTGTGCCCTATGCAGGTTTTTATGTATAACACTGTATTAAAGCATTTCAGTTTTATGACAACACAGACATACTACTGTTCAGAAACCCAGAAAGCCACAGCTAAACCATTTTAACCCTCCAAAACTCATGGTTAATCTTCAGCTACAGAAACAAATCCAAAGAAACCTACATACACAAGCATGCAAACACTTGCCCTCCCACCAAAAATCCAATTTGATGTCTCAGTTAACAATTTTATGTCTCTTCTCATCTTCAATAACGCAGAACTGACTTATTGAAGAAATCCCTTGTTTCTATCTTCTGTGTCATCCACATAGCAGAGCTAACAGCAACTACTCTAAAAAAAACCCGTTCACAGTTGTTTGAAACCATTATATGACTTTAGAAAGTAAAATGCATAACCTCTTACCTGAGCATGAAAATTTGACATAGTCGTTGTCTCTATATCTTTCTTTCCCAAAATCTCCATTTTCACTGGTGAATTGGGAAAATTAAACGAAAAGTAGTCTAAAAAGTCAGGTAAATAAGTAGCTGCCCCATGAACAATACCCATTACATAGTAAGCTGCACAGTTTTCATTTTCACTAAAAACCAGACCCACAAACTCTTCTGCAAATCTCTCCATCTCCACAGGAGACAAGTGGGAGAGTTCATTACTGTAGGCATGGATAACTGATGCACCTCCGTTAGGCTGGTGCTCAATATGAATCAGCTGTTTGAACTCCAATGTGTCCAACCTTTTGAGTTTATTTTGAACCCGTGGCTCCTTTAACGAGACAAATGGAAACTCACTGTTCTCTGGTATCTTGGACTCACAGTCCTTCTTGGGATCCATATTTTTCCCATTGAAATCCTTAAGATGATCATCTATGATGCCTTTGGCTTCCTGATCCTCAATGTCAGAAACCAATCCTGAGCAGATGGTCTGAATAGATTTGCTGTACATTTTTGGACGCTTCCTCTTCTCATTCTCTTTATGTTTCTTTTTCTTTTTCTTCTTAACTTTTTTAATCTGTAGCTCTTCTGCATTGGTTTTTGGTTTCTCCTTCCCACCTGTTGAGAGTTTAAAAAAAAAATCTCTTGAGGAAATTTTTATACAAAATATATAAAGTTTGGGATTCAAAGTCACCAAAACCCTCACCATGGCACACAAAGACCAGAGACCAAAAGCAAGGGTCACAATATGTATGTTACCAAAAGTGAGGAGGGTAAGAGACACCTTCCATGTGCAATTGATAAATAAGCTGAGACAGCAAAGGAAAGACCTCACAATAACCCAAATTACCCAAGGCTGCTTTCATGATGAGCGGCAGTCCATCATTCCCTTTAGCTGGTCATAGCAGTTGCTGTCCCATAAAGTCCAGAGACACCACAGGACAGCTGTCCAACACTGCCTACAAACCATGCCTGGATATGAACAGCAGCAGCAAGCTGCCCATGAGATGCCACTGCCAGAACTGACCTTGTCTGATGGGCTTCTTCACATGGTCATTCTTTCAAAACTAGATAAACTGTGTTGAAGAACACGTGGGAACAACTAAAAACTCATCCCATACATATTATAAATAAAATTAAAACAAAAGACACATTAAAGAAAACGCAAAAAAGAAACTAGCCTCAAGTTCTCTTAATATACAAGCTGACATGAAAACAAACTGTCCTAAATGTCCAAAATGTCCTAAAGGCAAAAATTACTCATTTGGGGATAGCACATTCAAGTGATTCCCAAGGTAAATGTTTTCACTTGTTTTAAAAAAGTGAGGGGTTTTTTGTTGCAAGTAATAGAAGTGGTAGCCAAAAAAACTTCTAGCACTACACTGCCCTAAGATCAAGCAGTCAAAATGATTTAGCACATCGTAAAACAAAGTTAGTGGGTATGTTTCAGCACAAAATTAAATTCCCACCAGCAATTCAAAACCAGCATGTTCAAACACAGAAGCTTTCAAGTTTAAAAATTGTGTATTTCATTGCAGGACTAAGTAATATGAAATCTGCAAGAGTTAAGTTAGCCAGTCTCTACTACAACGTTGCAGTAGATTATTTTCAACTTGCCAGCCTGCATCTAAGCAACTTAACAAGGGTCCTTAAAGAAAAAAAAAAAAAAAAAAAGAGACCACAACTGTTGGTGCATGGAATCACAAATTCTTGCTGCTAAATACCTCTGGGATTCTTGAAGTGGAGGCAGATTTAGTTATCTCCCTGGATTATATTTTCTCACAGAGAGGGGAATGAGAAGTGCCCTGAGGTCACCTCATTTCTTATTTAGTCCAAACAAGGAAATGGATTCTAGGATTTCTTAACCTAATCTACACAATTGATAACTACAAAGACTCCCTTCACTCAGAATCAGATTTAACACTGCACACTCTCTAAACACAATTTCACTTTTAGCTAACTAAGGTCAACTGCCAAAAGTTCAACTGCCAGTATCTCCATGGAAGTCTGTGCTTTCTTAGGCTAAATTTAATGTAAACCCAGCACCAAACCTCAGCAAGAGGCCTGCTTCATCTGGTAGATGCAATATTCACCACTTCTTTGTTAATATCCTCTTTCTGTCAGAGTCTTTAGTCTAGTGGGCATGAGAAGATCCAGAAGAGCAGCAACAGGTGTTAACAATTAAGTACCTCAACCTTAGAGGAATCCTAAAAATGGTTCATTCAGGGTGGCAGAGTCCTTGTGTGTAATATCATTACCTGGCAAAAATCACCTACTGCTCCGTTCTGGAGTATTGTAATGGTGTCATTATGGCACGAGCTCCAGTCAGTGGGAAATAAAAAAATGGTATATGAGAGTGGGAAGTTACATATTGCAGACTTTGAAATCTCAATACAAATCTCAAAATACAGACTCAGACATGTTTCCGCTCCTCCTGACTGCAGGAACACACAACTACAAAAAAGCATCCACAAGTATATAGGTATTGCAAACTCTTAACAATGCTTTAACTTAGCATTTTAAAATTGTTTCGCTCTAAATATGATTTTTTTTTTGCTGTGCTCATGGATATCACAAAGAAGTCAAGCATTCTGCAGATATTATATTAGTCTGAATATACAAACTATGGAATTGTAGCACCAAATGCTGGAGCAAGGTGATGCAGGGGGAAGCAGGAGTTACCTGCCAACACACTTCACTTATTTTCAAATGGAGATCAGAGTTTTTTCCAACTAGTCACTCAGATCTGGGACATTATGTATGGCAGAAACGGATGGAAATTTGTATTTACTGGGGTTCAATTAGAGTAATGTAAATGGCATCAAACTTCACAGCAACCAAGTGCTGCAGTAAGAGCCAAATTGCCCTCTCCTACTTGAGCATGTTTGCTATCACCAAAGAAAATCTTAAGACAAATGAAGATCAGCATCTCTATGTTCTTGCTGAGCATCCAGCTATTAAATTACATTATATCATTACTAGCTGAAATGTAAAGTGCTTCTATAATAGATGGGTATGAATTTGTATCTGTGAAAAATGACAAAAACTACTGACTTCCATTCCTAAAGTACAAGAAGGAGATGATCTGATTTCCCCTTTCAACCTGTACCATTCCTTTTGAACTTCTGAGAAGTTTTATTAACAATCAATTTCACTCAACTGCTCCTGTAATATCTGGTGGCAGTTTCTTTAATCCCTCACTTAACGTATTTCAAGGACGCAGCTATGCAATAAAATTTAAAAAAACTAACCAAACAAACAATTCCACTATTAAACAACAAAGCAGACTTCCTTAGAGAGGTGGTCAATGCCCTGAGTCAGTCAGTGTTCAAGAGGCATTTGGACAATGCCCTAAACAACAGGTTAAACTCTTGGTCAGCCCTAAGGTGGTCAGGCAGTTGAACTGGATGATCACTGTAGGCCCCTTCCAACTGAAATAATTGATTTTTTCTAATCATCAGTGAGCAGCACTCAAAAGAGCACAGCCATGGTCTTGAAAGCTGTGGCGCCTTTAAGACAGAAAC
Source organism: Geospiza fortis (assembly GCF_000277835.1). NCBI lineage: Eukaryota > Metazoa > Chordata > Aves > Passeriformes > Thraupidae > Geospiza > Geospiza fortis. Next base: position 3,882,795 of record NW_005054354.1, on the reverse strand, counting down.
AAAATAGATGGAATGTAAATCAATCTCAAATTATGCAAAGTTCTTGTGAACATATCCAAAAAGTGTTTGTCTTCAAACCCAGTTGTAAAAGTAATTCTTATTTCACTTGGTATACATCTATGGAAGCACTTAAAACCTTAGAAGGAATTACAATAAGACATTTTTTAATGAAGAACATTTATCATTCCCTCTGTTTTCACATCATCGCTACAAAGCCTTCAGAAGAGATAAAAGTTTTTAACCAGAGGATAAAAATAATTCCCTTTTTGGGAATATAAAAAAAATTTTCTGCTCAGCTTTAAATACATTGATTTTAATACAGACTGCTTTTACTTCTGAACACAAGATAAAAGGGTTATGCCATTTACATACATATCAAGTATACAATTAATCATTGCACACTTTCTCAAATCACACCAAGTTGCAAAAATGATGCACACAATTTAGAACAAAATAAATGTTTGCTCACAGCCCCTCACTTCTGTGCACAACTCTCTTCCACTGAATTTTTTGGATCTCTATATTTAAGAAGGATGGAACTGAGATCAGTTTTACTTCTGAAACACTTGGAAACCAAGAGAGCAACAATCACTGAAAGAACAAAAGGCTGTATAACAAAAAAAAAACCCCAGAAGATCTGTGATGGAAGGTAGCAGGGCCCCCTGAACTGCTACTTGGTAAGTGTCTATCCTTGGGAGACAAAACATCAATCCCGTCTTCAATGTCTGAACTACTGATGCCACTGAAGCAGAAAAAAGCCTTAAAACACAGATATCAGAAGATAAAGAGGATTCCAAATGGGCTTTTTTCAAAACATTACTAGAATTAAACACTTTGAAAAAAATTGCACACCATCAAGAGTAAAACTTAGATCTCTAAAACCACTTCAAGCAGGAATTAGGTAACACAACTTCAAAAACTGCTTAGTTGTTTTGAGCCTTTTTAAAATTCACATGAAAATGACATACATACAGAAAATTATTTGTGTAGATACTTCATACACCCCACATTGCAAAGAAAAAAACATTTTAAAATCAAATTGTATATTGGAAGACTGAAAAAATGTGACAATTATTCGGCCTTCAAATGGATATGACACAGCTGAGCAATGTATCAACTCACTGCCAGATGATCCAACCTCCCAGTCTCCTCTGTCACTGCTCCTGGCACAGGGTCCTGCACCACTGCTGCTACTGACTGCTGCTCATCAGCTGCACAGCAACTCAGTGGCTCAGCAGAAAGCTGTTCACTCTGCTGCTACAACAGGGAACCGCTTCCAGTCAGACAGGAATTAAAGCACACAGGCCACTGAGAGCAGGACACAGGGGGTACCAGCAGCACCCACCCCTCCTCAGGGCAGCAAACCACCTGGTCTGCTCAGCTACTCTGTCCCCCACACCTTCTCCATCCACCCCTGCACTGAACAAAGCTGAATTTTTACAGATTGAAAAAGTCCCACCACCTCACCCAACAGTACATTTATGAGACAGGATCAATTTCTTAAGAAACCTTAATAGAAATTTTTGTAACTTGAACACTTGAACTTTTAAATTTAACAAAGAAGTTATAAAATTTACCTTTTAAAGGTAACACTTTAGTTCATTTATCTGTAATACACATCAGATTACAATTTCCTCCATCTATCCTCTTACAATGAGTGTGGGTGGTGCTTGGTCTCCACACTGCTTTGCCACCTTTGACACCCAATTTTAGAATACTTATGTTCAACTATTTTAGCGTACAGACAGTTCTCCTGAGGAATACAAACACAAAATGAAAAACTGATTTCTAGAAGTAAACAGTATTTCTCAGTAAAGCTTGAATAGAATATAACAGATAGAGAAGGAAGCACATTTCTAGCCTAAGGCTTTTGCTCTGATGGATTTCAAAGATCCACTCTGAAGTAGATGTTTAAAGCTGCTAAGAAGCTGCAAATAGTTAAGAGCAAAAAGAGTTGGCTTGCTGGAATACTGGAATTGCCATCAGCAATGTTCAATAAATAATTTCTTCTTTTTCTTCTTCTGTATTAGCTGTAGAGAGGACCAGAAACACACTCATTCAGTCACTTCTCTGCTGTATATATCAAAGTACTTTAAAATAAAATGAGCTGCTTCTTCCAAAACCAGTAACACTGCTTTGACACTTCACTAATGGACACCAAAAAAGAAGAGCAGCTTTCCTCATCTCTCTAGGGCAGTAATCAAGTTGCTCCAGAGCAGACAGGCAGAACTTCATGAAAACATAAATAAGCAATCCAAAAGTTTAAATAAAGATCCCAACAAAAGGGTGAGATATCCAACCTACTTTGTTTTAAGTCGGATTTGGGAACAGCACTGCAGTACTTGTTACAAGCTAACCGGATTCACCTCTTACTGCTGAGGCACACACTGGCAACCCAAAACTCAAGATAGGTGTATCAGAGAGTCTTAACCAGCACACATAGTACAGGTGTGTACATACATACATATACATACAACTCTTGGAATCATATTTCACACATTTTGAAGTGCATGGCATATTTGTCTCTATGTGACCTGAGATCCATTTAGACACAACAGGTATTGAACCTATGAACAAAAAGCTTTTTCCACAACATGGTTTGGAAACACGAGACAGAAGTTAACAATTTTAAGTCGCATTAAAAACATTTCATTTAAAGTGACTCACTGCCCTAGGACCCCAAGAATGAAAAATAACAGGGACATGGGGTAGATAAAAAAACTCTCAGCATCCGCATTTACAGGACCTTTTCCCTCTGACCTGTTGTTAAAAAGCAGACTGAGCTCACACTTTACTGGACTATAAAAAAAGCAAAGAACAGCTTCTGCTCTTATTTGGCCTAGCAGTATCTGCACGAGGATAGAGCTGCAAAATCTGCACTGTATCAATAAAGAAATCAGAAGAATGGAAGTTATGTTCATTCTGTTCATGCACGCACATACTCAGCAGTATCAGAACTAATGCTAAGTAACTTTTAGCTATCTTCTAGGCACCAAGCCTTATGTACCATAAATAGAAAAATAATTCTCACATGCACACATCTATAGGACTGGTAGATCTTTCAAGGTAACTCAGCACACCTTATTTTTTATGGTGCCATAATATACCTGTCAGTGTTAGTGATATGGGACTTACTACTAAGGACTGACACTCAAAACTGCTCAAATTTTATGCAAATAAGCCAATGCTCTGTTATTACAAGATGACACATACTTGTAATCAAAACTGATGCTAGACAGCCTAATATCTGGTTTATCTGTCTAATGACAGACACCTTCCAAATGTAAGTTTTTGCAAGAAGTCAGACACTACCTGAAATTTATTTTATGTTGTGTTTTGTCCATTTGTTGTGCTGGATCATTTGATCTGAAATTTTAAATAAGCAGAGACCATGAAGTTGAATACTTTATTCAGTTGTTTCAACTAGAGTAGGTGTTTCTCAACTGAGGTCACAGCCAGAATTATTAGAGGGATACTTAAAGACATTTCAAAACAAAAGCCAAAAATTAGTAATGCTTAACTCTTTGTTTCCCACAGTTTCTAGCTGACAGCTAGTAGCAGGAAGGCACAAACATTTTTAACAGCACCCAGTAATTTAAATCGGTTTTCACTTCCTTACTTTAGGAGAGCCTAGCCACCAAAATTTAACATTTTCATTTTGATGTACCAGAAGCCTTTGTTTCAAGCTCCAGATCCCCAGCTCCAGCAGAAAGCTTTCCAGCACAGCTCTCCCTCCAGTTGTCACTTGCTCCATCTCATCTGACATCTGTGTTTCACCCTCTACTCATATATTTTATTGATAAAAGTTGGTAACTTGGTGCATAAGGACTGTGAAGCAAACCCAGTATCAGACAAATCAGTGTGGCGGATTGTGTGCCCTGCACTCTTATCTCAGTCTTACTCATTCTCTCAACTAAAGTGCACTACATAAAAATACTTGAACACTTTCCCTAAAGATACATGAAGGCTCATGTCTCATGTTCAATACGCTGATTTTATAAATACTCATGTAAAAAAAAATCTATAAAAAATTTTAAAAGGTCATAAAAATGTACAATTAAATGTCATTTCTTCCAGAAGAATAATTTTTAAAAGTCTTTAGAAAACAATTTGGATTTACGTATGTTCATACCAGCAAATAAAATGTTCATTTTCAGTTCTTTCCTGAATTTTGGCATTCAATAAAGCAAGGCATTTAATCTTGCAGAAACACATACTAAGAATTTCTCCTACTGCAATTTTAGCAGTTGTTGTGCTCAGATATAAATAATCAGGGAAACAAGACTGACTTTTTTTTAAAATGAAAAACAGAAATGGGACTGTTTACAAATAAGCCCATTAATCATCCTCTTTTTTGCAGAACCTCCAGTAAGTTTGTCACATCACACTGGTGCAAATATTTTGCATTAAATGCTTAATATCTAGACAGTAACTATTTACAATGCAGATTCTTCTTAAAAGTAAATTTAAATCACTTAGAGTTTCTGGATTTTTAACAATACGCATGTGCCAAGCAGATTTTGTCTGAAAACTGAGCTCATCCTTCCACACAGCAGAGACACAGAGGCAATTCTACAGCCTTATCTACAGAGAATACAACTTTTAAGTGCAAAAGGATGACAAACTTTTTAATTCTAGGTTTATAAAAAAAGCCATCAGGCTCTCTGAAAAGCCTCATTTCCTTTGGTAGCCTCAAGCACAGCAGAGAAACTCTTTTTCAGAATCACCCTTCTCCAACACGGGCAAGTTTTATCACTGCTTTCAACAGAATGCCAACCCAAGTTTAGGCAGATGAACAGCTCACAACTCAGAGCCTCCAAGTATAAATAAACTCTTCCACATTCAGCTTAGAGCACCAAAATTAGGCTTATACACCAGCTCTCCCTCAAAAGGCATCAGTCCCTCGGCACTGACCTCTTCTAGAACTCGTCACCTCTGACCTTGGACAGCCAGTTGAGCTGTCTGAAGTCACGTAGGCTGTTACCTCCACCCCCCCTCAGCCAAAGGCAGTCACAAACAGATGGTCAGAGCAATATTTTACAACAAGATATAGATCTAATACCTAGAAGAAGGAAATAAGCTGTCTTTAGGCACTGTAGTCTTGGTCTCTAAACACACACACACTAAAAATAGAAAAAACAACCACAAAAGCAAAAGCCTGAAGAAATGGAAAGCAGACTCATTCCAAAGCCCACACAGTAAATCCTGAGCTCAAAACAATAGGGCTTGAAGTTTAACTTTTCTTATACAGGAAGAAGACACTCTTAAATAAAGAGCTAGTAATTGAAAAGGTCACAGAGACACTGACCACTGATATATACATGAAGCTGCATCATAAAGCACTTCTGCCTCTGCTCTCTCTTGCCCAGGATGTATAAGTTAGATCACATCAGCAGGACAGCTCAGGAAATGTTATACAAACCTCACAGAACATATAAGCACATTCAGTCAGATTTTGGAGGCCCACAGAAGACACCAAGCTGCTGTTCTGAACAGGATACAAAGCCTGTGGAGATGATCTGCCTGCTCTAAATAACTGCCCTCCTGACTCACCCCCTTCTTTCCCTGAAATAGGAGTCAATTTTGCAGGATACTGGCAAACCAAATACAGCCTCTACAAAACACTTAACAGCCAACACCTTAAAGAAAATATAAAATATACTTGAGTGATAAAAAGTCAAATAAAATAGGGGTAAAGCATCTAATGCACTTGTAGCACTGTTTGCTGTGAAATAAGCTGTCCTGCTTCTCAAAAGAAGTCTTTTAACACAGTCCCTGGGCATATACATTTGAACATTAACTTGAAAATAAAGCACTATTTTAAGCTCAGCAGCCCCATTAGATATCATCTATTAGACTGGGGCAAGACAACTTGCTGTCTTTGCAGATTGCACCTCATCTGCTGAATGGCAACAGAAATAGGACCCAGTGTAAAAAAAGGCTGCTACTCAAACAAAGCCTGAAGAACCCACTGTTATGGCAGTTACATGCTGCCCTGTATCTCAACCATCGACTTCCTCCCACATGCTCAGCAAGGACAAGTCACACCTGCCTTTTGCACAGGAAGTCACCAGCTTACACAATGCTCAAGTTCAAAGCAGTACTTTGAGATCTGATCAACACAGGTTTTAAGCTGTCATTGTTGTTAATACAGTTACTTGTGTGTAGAGTATAATACGTGATGCAGTAATTAAAGGGCTCTGTGCCTCTGACCTCTTCTGAAGTTCAAGATTTAATTTGAAAGTTTCACTTTCTGGTTTGTAAATTAAATCCTACAGTATACAAAGTAACATAAAAACATATCAGGAATTTGTTCCTAACTTCAAAAGCACGGACTGAAAATAACAGATTAAAAAAGCATTTGGTCTACTCAAATAAGCAACACCCTCACAGAAAATCTGATGCAGCATGACCTAAGTAAAGAGTAAGGTGGTTCAAGTACTGGCTTAATTGCTGTGCTCAAAGGGTTGTGAGCAGCAGCACAAATTCCAGCTGGAAACAGTCGCTGCTGGAGTAATCCAGACCTTAATATCTTGTGTTGGTATTGTTCAGCCTCTCCATTAATGGCATCATAGGACAGAGCACACCCTCAGCAAGCTGCAGCTGATCCAAAACTGGGAGAAGGAGTTGATGCACCACAGAGTTGCACTGCCAGAGAGAGGGACCTTGAGAGGCTGCAGAAATGCAGAAACTTGGGGGACTCATGAAGTTAACAGAGAGGTGGGTAAAACCCTGCACCTGGAAGAAATAAACCTGTGAAGCACAGGTTGATGACCTTCTTCATTCCCTTTCATCAGGTTTTTCCACACACTGATAAGATCCTCCTTGAGCCTCCTCTTCTCCAGGCCTATCAGTCCCAGCAGTCTCTGCCTTTCTTCATAGACCATACAACAGACACCTAGCTTGTGGACCTTTCAAGACCATCTAGTCTAACCTGCTGCAATAAGCAGGAACAATTAGATCTGGTTGCTCAGAGCCTAATTCTTGACCTGCCCTTGAACACCACCAGGGATGGAATATCTGTCACCTCTCCGGGCAACCTGTTCCAGTCTCTTATCATCATCATTACAAAAAAAAAATCTCTGTATATGTAATCTGAATGTAGTTGTCCAGTGAGACTGTTACCTCCACCCTTGGAGATAAAGAGTCTGATAATCCTGGGCAACCTGCTCTAGTTGATCATACCTGGAGCAGTTGGACTAGATCCCTTCCAACCTCAACTACTGTACAGTTCTAAGATTCAATGGATGTACAAGCCACATGAGAATGTAACCTTAACTACCTTTCATTACAGAAAACACTTGAACAAATTAGCCAAAATTAAGACTGCATGTTGCATACAATTGCCTAGTATTTGACAAAGCTCCTGAATTATAACTCCTTAATTACTCAGTCTTGTACAATTAATGTTAGACATAAAATGTAACATGCATTCATTTTTCCTCTCCACAAGATATAAAATGATAACCTACATCTTGTCAGCAGTTATTGAAGAATCACTAATATTGTTCCTTGGTGTACTAGTCTTTCCTATTACTACTATTGTATATACAACGCTGTGATGATAGTTTTATCTTTAATTTCCAATACCCAGCACAGTTGACAAAAAAAATTAACATCTATATCAGGTTTTAATTCAAAACCTTTGTACCAGCTAACCAGGAAAAATGACATAAGTTAAATGAAAAACATAGTATTAAAATACAGCATCCAATCACAAATACCTCTAGCACTAGAATGAAAAATCACTACACAGTTTGAACCTACCTTTCTGCAGCAATTTGATCTCTCCATTTTCTTTCTTGATTTCATTCATTAGTTTGTGCTTCTTCTTTTCTTTTTGCTTCTTCTCCCTTTCTTTAACTTTGTCTTTGATTTGACCTGAAATGCAAATATTTCACAATTAAGCAAGAACAGAAAAGTAATTGTAACATACATGTTTCCTATTACGCTTATGCAAGCTCTATTAAGAGGATATAGAGGAGGAGTTACAAGGAAATCCCAGTACTTACAATATGAAAAGCTAATATTTATCTGTTGCATAATCCAACATAAGCTTCTTAAACTCAGAAAAGTTTTGTTTGTTATGTTGTGGCTGTATGCAACAACCCAGCAAGTTAACTGTACAGTAATTTTTGCTTACTCCTATACCTCCTGCTCTTATTTTGTATCTGCAGTCAGCTCATTTGTTGAAACTGGAATTGCATACATGACATAAGCATTGAGGAAAAAAAGAATACAGTTAGCATTTTCTTGGGTGCACACCTACACTGAAAACCTCCTATCTATCTATCTATCTATCCATCCATCCATCCATCCATCCATCCATCCATCCATCCATACTCTGAACTTAAAAGCTTTTGCAAATACCTGGGAAAGATGGTTTAATCTGTCAAATGAAAAGTCTTTTATATTACATGCACGGGCTAATGCATCAATAGCAGTCAGATATAATTAATAAAAATATGAGACGTGCTGTATTCACACAGCAGATTTAATTCACTGGTGCTTCCCCTGCTTACCTACAATCAGTAACAGCTTACCTGAGCAGTCTCATTTTTCATTTACTTTCTTGTCAAGTCACTCCAGGTTTTTAAATCCCTGACACAGGAAAGCAGAGGCTTTAGGCATGCTTTCTGCATGTAAAATACTAGACCTAGAGGAATCCATAGTTTCAAGCAGTCATCTTTGCAAGCCAAGTTGAGATTCACTTATGAGGCCAAGCATTAAAGAAGTCAGATTTTACTAGGCTTATATGCAATGCAGCCAGCACTTCACGCCTTACTTTCTGGCCTGAAGCCAGTACCTGCTCCAAGAGTTCACTGGGCTTTTTAACCTCCACAGGGAAAGAGGAAATCTGATTTCAAGCTTCTACATAATGTTATGCTTCAGTAATACAGCTGAGAGACAGCCCTGATGTTTTATTCATGGTACTTGCATTATAAACCCCAAGTGGAAGCAAAGAAATCCAATTACTCTTCCTTAAGCATTCACATAAAATAGAAGTAGCGAGTATGTTCACTACTAACAAATGAGAAATATTTCAGAAGCAAGCCAAAGAAAGCCCTCAATTCTAGAAGGTAATGTAGAGTGACCTCTAACCAAACTACTCAGGAAGCATGTTGATAAAGGTGCAAAGAGCTGACAGTAACCCACACAAATGAATGCTCTAACAGTGATTCCACAGCGTTCCTATCTTTCCTCTGAGGAGTATTCTAATGAGGATACAGAACTTAAACCCTCACAGTTCTTAAAGTGAAGCAAAGGATGTATTTTAGGGACAGTCATAAGAAAATAAGTCAAATAAAAACCAAAATAGATGGCAATTGAGATATGCCTCTTGCCTCTCCACAGATCATAAGCAGCAGGGAGAGAACAGAAACTATACTGGCACAAATATAATAAGGTAGCTGCACTTAGAGGATGTTTTACTTCTAAGTGACTGAAACAGCCATGTCCAAGAACAGCCTCCTCCTAACACCTCTGTGGGAAGGGATGGATGACAAAGCAGATTTATGTGTACAGCAGACCATGGAAACCAAACAAGCTTTCCTAAGCAACACAAACCTTTCTAGGAATAGGTTAAACTGACATAAATCTTCCTCTCCAACCTGCTTCTCCCCAAAAAGGAATCTCTAATTTGTAAATCCCCTGCAATTTAAGTATGAAGTTGGGTAAATTGTCCAACAGGAGTTAATGTAACACTTCAAAAGCAGACACTCAGCTAGCAGGCAGCAACACCAGGCTTGATTTATAACCTTGGCTGAACGATCAACTCAGCCAGAACTACAATTATCATGGGAAGACCTAGATTTTATCTCAACATTTTTCTATGGTTAAGAGGCACACTTGACTTCTGCTATCACTTACAAATCAAAGCAAGACTGAAGAGCATATACAGATGTTGAGTCTTGCTGAAAGAGGACAAAAGACTGAAAGAATCTTTTACTGCCAGCTCATGAAAATGAGGCCAATGAATCTTCTAGTTTTGTCAGAAGCAACATATAAAGACAGAGAACCTCTTAAAGAGCCTCTAGATTATTTTCACATCTACAAAGCAATTAGACTCAATGGTGAAACTTTCCCAACAAAAGAAACAATGAATGTGTTCCGAAACATCCCCCAGCAACAGCCAAAAGTAAATCCTACCATAAGTGACTGCAAATACAATGTAAATGCAGCTGAGGGAAGTTTGGAGTAAACTTTCCCTTCTAGAAATCACAGAATTGTAACCAAAGCAGTGTAGTGCCTGATGCAAGTAAAAAACAGTTGAGAAGCTCAATTTGAATGTACAGATTTTCTGATTTCCTCCTTCAAAGCTCACAGAATAGCTTAACAATAGCCAGTAGTTCACCTTAAAAAAAACCACACAAATACTGAAATTTTAAAAAAATCTTGGTACATTAAAAAAAAAACTGTCAAAATGAGTTACTCCATGGATTAACACTTGAACTTAATTCTCAGTTGAAATGTCTGAAGTTTCTGAGTATCAGTATGTGTTTTCTAATCTGGCTTGCAGAATTCAAACACAACTCTCAAACAAAAGTCTGCAGATTGTTCTCCTCAGGGACATCCAGAAACATGAACATTCTTCATAAAATTCCTGCTTTGAAATGAAAACCCCCAATATTAAGTAATTTACAACCTACATATCACAGAATAAACAAGCAGTGAGTGACACTGGCAAGGGAAAACAAGAAAATCTTCTTCTGTTGAAATTATGAAAACCTGGAATGCTCTTGTACAGCTTTTTTGAAATTTAACAGTAGAAGCTACTACTGGTCTCCATTTCACTTGTAGGGCAACAAGATCACAAAGTAGTAAAAGGTAGGAAGATGTTTATAATAAGCTTTCCATGTCCACAGAATATTCTGCAGTTAGCTTCCACCAAGACTACTCCTAACAAATAAAAAAGAAAAATAAAAAAAAGCTTTTTGAGCTGTTGTGGATGAAATGAGCCTCCACAGAAATAACATAGCCCAAACATGCAGGAGGGAAGGCCTTTACATACCTCCAAAGGTACTAAAACTAAAAGCCAATCATCTGAAGTAATTTGTGTCCCAGGGTAAAAAAGAAAGAAATCTATCTTTTCACTACACTTGTCCTACCTATTTCTCCAGTGTGAGTCCTGCCAATGGGCTCAGCTCCTCACAAACTGCTGCAGTGTGGGTCCTTTTGCATGTGGCACAGTCCCTCAGTCACAGCCTGCTCTAGGTGCCCCATGGGGTCACAGGTCCTGCCAACAAATCTGGCAACCTGCTCCAGCAAAGGGCTCACAGGTCCTGCCAGCAAACCTGCTCCAGCATGGGCTCCTCTTTCCACAGGTCCTGCCAGGAGCCTGCTCCAGCAAAGGCTTCCACAGGGTCACAGCCTCCCTTGGACACCCACCTGCTCCAGGCTGGAGTCCCCCAAGGGTTGCAGGTGGATCTCTGCTCTCCCAGGGACCTCCCTGGGCTGCAGGGGCACAGCTGCCCCACCAGGAGCTGCCCCAGGGGCTACAGGGGAATCTGCTCTAGCACCTGGAGCACCTCCTGCCCCCTCCTTCTACACTGACCTCTCTCCAGCTGCAATTGGTCCTGTGCAGTAATTTTTTCCCCCTCTTAAACTACATAATCCCAGAGATGATTACCACCATCACTGGCAGCTTCTCACAGAAGCCATCCCTGTATCTCCCCTGCTACCTTGCCATGCAAACCCAATCCAACTGTAATAAATAAACAAGTGTATACTTTTTAAAATACAGGGCTTTGTAGGAATAAGTATCTCTGTTTAGAAAAAATACAACACCTAAAGAATTAAGAGATTTCTACATGTCTCACTCAAATTTACAGTAAGGAGTGTCACCATAAAGTCCATATTCTTTGCTTTGCACGTCACGAAAACTGTACACCCACACCCAAAAAAAATGCTGCAACTGCAGTACATTAAAATAAAAGAAGTGCTACATATAAACAGGAAGACAGTTATGGTGTGTGCCATCTCACCTTTCTAAACGGCATCTGAAAAATATCTTCACTTTACAACAATTCCACACAATGAACTGAACTAATTAAGAATTATATGCATACTTCATCCTCAAATTCCAAAGCTACTTTTTCTGGATGATAGGTTAAGTACATAAATGAAAGAAATGGATATACACTGTATTTATACATTAAATAGCCATTTACAACTAACGAGTACAGTAAAAGCTCTTTGTTTCCCAACTCAAGAGATACTCATAGTAGTCATTCTCATGAGAATGACTGCCATGATTTCCTAAGCAGTAAATACAGGAACACAAATTCACAGATCACACCATCCTGATTTCAGAAATCTACTCAGATCTTTGCCTCTACTGCAAGCTTTCTACAGACAAAAAGGTAAACCATGAGCATAGAGAGTGAGTACTAAGTGGGAAGTGCTCTTGAGTGGATCTTATGTGCAAAGTGGTGGCTGTCACTTGGGAAATTTGCACCTTGAAGTCCATGCAGGAGCTCAAACAAGCAAGTCCATTTCAGCACTAAGAGGAGAGCTGTACAGCCCTGTCAGATGCCAAAAGCTGCAGCTGCTCTGCATCATTTTCCAGATGGTAACTCACATTAGTAGTCAGTCATAGATTATGTTCAAAGTATTCTGCCTCTCCACTGTTTGATTTAAGGGCTGTCACTGCACATGAGGCAAAATATTTACAGACTACTGCTAAGGGACACCATCAATATGGATAACACCACCAGCAGTGTAACTGAAAGGAAGGGGAAATAAGGAGGGCATACAAGAGTATCAGCTACTATCCCTTCCATCAGCACTCTCCTCACTTTGAACAAACACCCATAAAAATAAAACCTCAAGAAGCCACGTTTAACTGGTTATGCAGGTACATGAAGTACATTTAACATCACCATGTTAACAGCTTTGACACCTGCACTTATTAAATCCTATAATGTACACTGCAGAGCAGGTTTCCCAGCTTAATGAACACGGAAAAACCCATACAGCATGTTCAAGATAAAATACAAACCATCAAAAAAGGGACAGGTTTCACATCCCAGCAACCAGGAACATATGGCTCACACTCCTTTCAGTAATTTAAGTTTAAAATCCAAGATATGACTAAAGAAATCCCTTTATCAGGCAAGAATATTTCCTCAAGCTCTTCAGTGAATGAAAGGAGGACAGATCCCTTTCAGAATTAAAACACTTCGAAAAAACTGAAATATGATCTTTACAGTTCCCAGTTCCTTTAAGCTTCTCACTTCTAAGAAGACCTTCTACATGCAGACCTGAATGAGTCAAGTTTAAGCTCAAGCACTGGGGAGTTGGAATCAGTAACAGAGAATGTGAGAGCTGCAAACAAGGTCTCTTCAAGAGGCTTCAGATCAAATGCTTCAGCCTCCTGTTCCTGTGTCAACTATGGAAAATCATTTGGTATTCTAAAATCAGAGTTAAGATTCTACTGCATGAATTACACACAAAGCTGGATTCTGGGTTACAGGAAGGGCATGGTTCTCCAGCTTAGAAAGACTTTGTTCTGCCTAGCAAATGTCAAGTTAGCTTACCAAAAAGGGGCCAGGGTCCCTCAAGAAAAAGATGCACTGCTCCAAATTTATCCCAGCATTGCATACTTACATTAATGTCACTACCAGCTCTGAAAACTGAACTGCACGTAAATCTCAAACAGCAATAGAAATTTGAGAAGTCCTTCTTCCTCCTGAATACCATATTTAGAACCCTAAACACTTTCTAGACATTGCTGCTTGCAGTAGGGTATCTAAATAGAAATATATTGAAGAATTCAGATGAAAGTGGTCAAGAGGCCTCATAAGCATGAAAATGATTGACATATTTAAAAAATTCAACAGGATGGAGGGGGAAGTGAGTCAGGCCAGAGAGTCCAAGGAAAAAGAAAAAAAGGGAAGCAGTAGTTAACAGAAGGAGAAAATGTTTAGCAGAAGAAAAAAGACAACCTTACAAGCAAGATGCATGGCCCCAGTTCTAAAGAAGGGAAAAAGAAGATTCAAAACTTTCTTCAACCTACTTTGGTAACAGAGACTATGAAATGAGCATCCCACTGGATGCAGACCAAAATTATTAAGACTAAAAAGTGTAACTTCTTGAAAGCTAAAATCCCAGAAGGGTCACATAATACAAGGTAACTGTTACCAGAAGAATCACTGCTAAATGTTCATCTGAAATCTAATCTTACCTATCCTTCAAAGACAGCAGGAGAAAGAAAGGGGGTGGGAAGGGGGGGGCAAAGGAGGGAGAGTTAAAAAAAATAGACTAATACTAAAAACAAGAGCTACAGTGCCATATTCAGCTTTCCTGCTCATATGGGGAATCCCCATCTGCAAGTCAAAAGGCATCAATCTCATTTTGCAACTGCCTGCACACTGAGGCAATCTAACAAATGGATCACTGAAGAAAAAAAAAAGGAAAGAGAAATTGTACACAGAAACAGCAAGAAAAGCAGAAAAGATGGATCATGCAACTGCATTATACCTTACAGCAAATATAGGGACCAAAACCAAAGATTTGGACAGGCGTTGTCTAATGAAGAGGGGAGTGGCTGAGCCGAGCTTTGCACTGTTATGAAAACAATGTCAACTATGAACTGCTAGAGCAGAGTACCAGTTAAATGACTAACTGAATCAGCAAAGTCATGGCATGAACAGCAATCACTTCTGTCAGACTGACACTGTGCTTTAAAAACAAAAACATTGCACAACTTTAGTTCCACTATCAGAATGTTCGTGACAAGTGAAATTTAAGCTCATTTTAAACAGCCTAAACCTCGTTATCTGCAGAATAAATCATGCATCTGGCAAAAGGCTCTTTCAGGCTCTCTGCATGGTAGATCATCTCTGAAGGGGTCACTGAACTCCATTCATTTAATGGAATCACAAGCTGTAAGGCCTGCTTATGACTCTGCAACTTAAAAGCTCTTTGCAATTAATTAAAAGACCAAAGAAGTCTTTAAACAAAGACTTGAAGAAAATATAAAATTTTTTGAAAAGCTTTAAACACATCATCCATCTTGGCTACTACCAAGCTTAACATCTTCCTACCACTTAGGAAATCAGGGTGCCTCAGAACTAGGCTCCTTTACCTCGTAATCACTACTGCAAGTAAAGGACACACATCAGCTCCTATCATCAGCTTTTCTGAATGCAAGGTGAAAAACCTCACAATTTCCTCCACAGTGTCAATACTCCTATCATCATTACTATAATTAAACTAAAATTAGGAAAATTCATCTGCTACTACTCTCAAGGTCAGATTTCACATTCATTCACTCCACATCACTGCACACCCTCATTCCCTGTATTATTTTGTCTATACCACAGTCCTAGCAATCTCATGAGATTTTTTGCCATTCTCCTCCTGATCCTCTAGCTTTGCTTCTCATTTTCTCTAGTACTGAAATCTGTGCAGGCCTCAGTCTCTCTCACACCCAAAGAGCTCTGTGCAGCAGAACACACAGCTCCCTGACCAGAAACACAACTCCTCCTCATTTATAGGTACTGGAATGACTGGGAATTCCACTCCATCCCATGTACCCACATGCAATGCATCTCCATTTTTGGCTGCAAACAGCAGGATGGACTTTTTCCATTTTCAGAGCCTCAAAACAACTCAAGGAACTCTCACCCATTCCACCTGCTTATCTCTTAGTATTCCTGCCTCTATACCTCTAGTCTCTCCATTAGCACAACTTCCCTTCTGGCAGGTGCAACACTGGCATGCGTATCAGTTATGAATGCTAGCAGAGAAAAACAATCAATACCATCAACTCCACATTGCTGCTCCTTCTCCACTGCACCAAAAGCAGAGAAGCTCCCTAACTGCAGAATCCAGGAGCAAGAGACTGCACTTGCCTGCATGAGGCTGATTTTTAGAATGCACTGATGACAGCTTCTACAAACTCAGCTCGCTACACCTGAAGAAGAATATTTTATTCCTATTCCTGTTTTATTCCCTCATATATCCTGTATGTGCAAGCCTTTCAGTTTTCCATAATTATCCAAAATCATCTAAATTTACCCATGCTGTTCAATTCCACCCCATAGGCTGCCTAAAATTTTCATTCTCCTTCCATCCTACCTTCCTGGCCTTTTCTACAGCACCTAAGTATAATCTTTCACCCCAAAACAAGACCAGAATCACCTCCACACTGCTTCTGCCTGCTATTTTCTTTTCCTGTCAGTATTTCAAATTCATTCCACATTCACTCATTTATCACTCAATATATGCTGCAACCACAGTCCCTCTGGTATCTTTTTCCAGTCTGTAGCTTCAACACTCCCAATGCACAAGTCCTGACTATTCCACCCACCCACCTTAATGTCATTCTTAGCTCTCCTCTGTACTTAGGATTCTATGTGCCTGCCCCCCAGCCATTCTTTTCTCCCTGCATCATAACTGCATTTTTCCCTTTCCTCTCTGCACAGTAAATTATTCACAGGATTAACAGCACAAACCTGTTCTTTAATCTACAGTCAAATACTGAATCACTTTTGAAAGGCTGGCAGCTCTCAGCAGAAGATTCAGTGCATCCTTCACTTTTTCACAGCCCTCTCTGCAAAAACACACAGTTTAATTAAAGTTTTTCTTTTATAGAGGAAAATATGCCACAAAATTTTAGGTTTAGAAACTACTTCCTCTAAATGGAAATCTGTAGACTCAGATACCAATCAGGTATCATTTGCCTTTGAAAATTTATTTGTTGCATGTAGATAAGTTTTCAAGGAATAAATGTGAGGTAAAAATATCTGTTCTGAGCACTCAGCAACTAAGCAGCTAAAAAAAAAAAGAATTTGTGTCTGTGAATAAATAAGCTCTGAGAAAAGTACCTTTTCCAGATACAAGGTGCAGAATCTCTTTAAAGACAAATCACATAAATTATTCAGTTACCACTATCAGTGTCAATTTCTTTAAGCAATGTGAGAGAATATTTCATCCTGTTATTGCAATATGGTTCCAAGATTTACTAACATGACTCTTTAACACTGGTAGGACACTACAGCAATCAGAGCAAATATGGTTATTAATTACACAGCTTTGCAAGAAGGATATTGGGTGAGTTTCTTAGCAGCTATCCTTGAAGACAAAATTACTTCACCAACACCAAACAGGTAATGAGCATCATTTCTAAAGGCTTTTTCCTAGACACCTTTTGGACAGGAACAAAGGGGGGGAAAGCCCTAAAATGGAACACTTGAAAGCACTGAAATTACATACTTAAAACCCATTTGGACACTACCAACCTAGATCCAAGTAAATAAAAAAAAACCCTCAATGGTAAGTGAATCATAGACTAAGATACTCATGGAAATCAGTGAAAAATGAAGTAAGGTAGCCCAGACAACCTAATCAGTAGACAAAAAGGCATATTGATATTTCTCTACAAGCTTGACTGATCCTGTAATTACAGGTATAGGCCACAATCAAAGTAACCTAAATCTACACAACAGCTGTAACTTATCTGTCCTTTAAAATAAAAGAAACTTGATTAAACTAGGTAATGGAATGTACATTTCAAATTCGTCATATTTCAATGTAAATATAAAAGCATCAACATCTGGTTTAAGGTCACTGGAGACTGGGAAAGGACACACTAGAAATAAAAGCATGTATTCTTGTACTGTCATCATATACTCATGT
>NW_005054354.1:3864666-3865087 GCF_000277835.1 Geospiza fortis | reverse complement strand
TACCTCGTATGGCCATTTTTGTCCAGCACGACTAAAGAACTAACCCAGCATTCCTCCCCTTATCCTGAAGGCCTCGAGCATTCCTTGGGAGATGTGATCTTCAAAAAATAAAAAAAGCCTGGAGCAGCAACTACATGAGATTTCAAAAGTCTAAGTATCTAAATTTTACCTGCATTTTAACTAATACTGAATGACTTAGCCTGTAAAAATTAACAGCCTAAGAAATGAGATTATTTACGATTTAATTTTTAAATTACCATTTTTTGCAACACGTTCTCGGTTATTCCCCAATTCAGTTTTGTTCGCACATTTCTAATAAATTACTCGGCATCCTCATTTCCCTAATAGGTAAGAAAACCTAAGGCCTCTGGCAGCTTCTGGCTGACGCCATCGCTAATTCCACACCCCCTTTTTTGACAGG
>NW_005054354.1:3858378-3863584 GCF_000277835.1 Geospiza fortis | reverse complement strand
CTGCTCTGGGAGCGGCTGACGGGATCCTCGCGGCCCCGCAGCCCGCGGGCTGTTCCTAGGAAGGGCGTTTGTTCGGGAATGAGAAAGGTCTGGACTAGCGCCGTTCCCGGTGGATGTACATCCCGGGAGGCGATGAACCCGTCCCTCGGGATGGTCCGGCGCCGGGGGGTTGTTCGTTCGGTGCTCTCCCAACCGGAGTTCTCTACGCTCTCCCGCATCCTTGGAGGGACTCAGGTGAAGCTTGGAAGATCCGGAGGCCCTGGAGGGAGGAAGGCAGCCCGCCGGGACAGTCGGGTGTCTGTCACCAGGGGATCACTGACCGCCGCGCCTCAGGCAAGGGATGTGAGCTCAAGTGTCCCAAACAGGAGTCCCCCACTCGTGCCTTTGGCCGCTAAAGCTGCCATAGCCACGGCTCAGAAGCAGCCTGAAAGTCACCCCAGGTTCTGGTGCCAGCAGGAAGCGTCGTGGAAGTGCATGGAAGTTTCTTTGGAGTGTTGGCATTGCCGGGCTCCTGCCCAGGTCAGTCACACCTCAGGTCTCCTGGTTGCCGCAGGGAGAACAGAGTCGCTGCCACATTAAACCGAACCTGGCAGATGGCAGCCAGATGAAAGTACTGAGAAGTTCTGTAAAGGATGTATCAGCGGGCAAACAGGGTTTTGAGTTTCGATTTTTTTTGCTCCACAAAACATTTTCATTTGAGCAGCTGCTGATGAGCCTCAGAATAAGCTCCTAGCACTTGGGCTATCTCCTTTGTTTCTTTTGAAATGGTAAACCAGGTTGAATGCAGTTCAGTGTTCATCTCAACAGCAGCGAAGAACAGATTTCCTGTATCCAGACAACTCTGCCCTTTTCTCAGATGTTTCAAGTTGCACTGCTGTAAGAGTGTATCCTCAAACTGTATTTCTGGGCCTGATGGGGGAAATGGCACATGTGGTGTCAAAGGAATTGTCAACTCACATCCAATCCCGGACTGAAATCAAGGTACAAATCTACCCATGTGTACACAGGCTGGTAAACTACAGTGAGCCTATGAGTGTGAAGGTCATCCTCAGCTCCCCTCAGAAATGTTTATTTGTATCAGTGGGTGAGGAAAAACCTGTGCATTTTAATGAACATCTCTTTTCTAGGTTAAGGGAAGGTGACCCATCCACCTATGTCCAAATCAGTGTTTTTGCCTCAATTGATGTTAGAGGTGCCACAATATGCACACGAGGCCATTGGTATCCCTACACCTAATGGAAACTGGATTCTGGTGACTCTAGAGTGAGAATTTGAGGCACCTCATGGCACTGTCTCAACTTCACAGGCTTTACAACCAAGTTCATCTTACTTCTATGCCAGTATTGATCCCAAATCAACAGTATATTAAGGTCACTCAAACTTCAGATAAGTCACAATCATATTTTCACCTTACACTAGAGGCTTTCAGTAACAGAAGAGCAGCGTTTCTTTGTTCCTTAATTGGAGTAAGTCCTTGGTTTTGGTTCAAGAAGCTTGACCACAACCTCTGTGAAGGAGTACCTCACTTTTGTCCATGCAGCAGACTTAGCAAGACCTATTAGGCTAATGAGGCTGGACAGCTGTATAAATAGCTGAATATCTTGATATGTGCACTTTCATCAACGTTAATAATTAAGACAGTTCATATTTCTGACCTTTGTACTGGACATGCTTGGATGTCTTAAAAATGCATTGAATTTATAATGCAACCCAGCAATATGAAAATAAATACAAAGAAAACTGGTGAAAGAACTCATAGCCCAACACTTGATTTAGAACTGACAAATAAACTTATAAATGTGCAGCAAACTTTAACAGCTGACAATATGCTACTAAACTCAGGTCAAGCTGAAGTTGTTTCCTGTGCTTTCTGAAGTAGCATATTGAGCTTGTAAGCATAAGCCAGGTTTTTATTAGTGAATTCTTTACAAAATTCAGCTGGAGCAAGATGACAGAGTACCTATTACATGTAATTGTTGCTTGTTGGAAAGCAGTGTGACTAATGTTTGGAGGTTTGCTGCTGCTATCTCATACCCATTTGTCAGCAGAGGAAATTGCAGGGTGCATGAAATTCAGAAGCCAGCTCTATTTCAGCTCCCATAGTCGTGCTGCTGTATGGGCATTAGAGGGAGGGGTGTTGTCCCTGTCACTTGTTTTGTCACACAGATACATTAAAGTCTTCCACCATACCTATGGTGAGCACACATTCCAAAGCATTAAAACTAAATTTCAGGGTGTCTTCCTTACTACCTGTTTTTACTTTGATTAAATCTCTGGCTGCTGGTGCACATATCCCAAGCAGATGCTCCTGAATGAGACAGACAAGATGAGAAACGCCAAAACTGCTTCAGAATAAAGAGTGTCTTTAAAAAAAGGGGGTAAATACAAGCAGTATAGCTTGTGTAAAATACAGAATCAGAAATTTGTTCTGATGTTAATTGAAAAGAGTGAAGTATATATGAAGTGATACAATCTCGAGAAACACTGTCAAAACAGTGCCCCAAACCAAGCTACTGCACAGAAATACAGTAGTGTCTCATGTCACAAGTCCAGTCCCCCACAGAGAGAGAGCAGTGTGAACTGGGAGTCTGTGGGGATCAGTCCTTGAGGTGTTGGCAGCACCCCACACACAGAGACCAGAGAGCTCATCTCTTCCCACAGAAGCCTTGAAACTGACTATAGAAATTACATGAATGTACTTTTGTCTATACTTTTATATGCACTTAGGGAAATCCATGAAGACTTTCTAGACCATGGAGGCCAAAATGAGGCAAAACCATGACAGTAAAAATGTCAGACACAAAGCAGTCCAGTATCCAACATGCATTAAGAATAAACTTCCCGTTATTAGCCTGCTTATTGCAAGTGTGTTGCCATTTTAATTAGGATAATTATGAAATGCTGATATAAATGGGTATTAATCAAAGCATTTATTTAAACAAATTAGTGTATATGCTTACCTAAACTCAGAATCATTTCAGACATCCTCTATAAAATAAAAAGCTGAATGTAAATGCTGTACACAAGTTGAGTTACAGTGTTCTGGCTTTGCACTCTTAACTGCCTACCAAAGTGATGCTTTGTAGCTTTACTCAGATCTCCAAAGAGAAAAACAGCTTTCAGAAATGTTATTTAATCTTTTCATAATTCCAGCAGTTTGCTCTCCATGTGCTTACTTCCTTGGTTTGGCATCTGCTCAGTTCTTAAGTCAAGCATGGAAATAATTGTGCCCAGTGTAAATTGAAAACATTTGATAACACTTAGACGTCTTTATGCTGGTTTTTGTCTGCAAAATTAGCTAACTGTAATTTTTAATGTTATTCATTTTTTCTTCAAATTCATTGAAAGTCAGTTAATTCATCTTTGGAAACGGGGGTGAAAACTAGCCTTAAGTGCACAGAACTGTACTGACAAAGGTGATCTCATCATGTAAAAGTGGGATTTATTTTAGAAAAGCTTCATTTTCCATAGTCAGGGTTTTCAGAACAACCAGTAACATCCAAATACTTCTGCAATTACCACCCAAACAATTGAACTAAATGAGACCCTGGGGACTAACTTGGCTCATAACTGGGAGCTGCTGACAGCATGACAAGCCTTGCTGCAGGGGGTTAAGAACTGCCCTCTCCTGCCCTTGTCCTTCACAAGGGACAGCGTCCCCACGCCTGAGCAATGGGAATGTGCAGCCCAGCATCTTTGATCAAACCAGTAACCAAGGCAGCAGTTATCCCCAAAAGCCTTTTTTCCCCTGAGAAGCAGCAGATGTCTCTGCTGACTGCTCAGGGGTGGTGGGTTAGACATTTGGCAGCGTGGCAGAGCAGACAACTGGGGACACTCATGGTTTTTATTACACTGTTCTTCTGCCAGCATTTTACAGAATCCATAAAAACCACAAAAAGGAGTTTACACTTCAGGGAGGACCTACAGTACTTGTTTCTTGTTCAATGTTTTTTCAAACAGCTACAGACTACTGCTGTAACAGCTCTTCAGTCTTTAGAACTGCTTTTCTCACTTGTGTTTAACATGTGAAACACCCCAGCTCCAATATTTCTATTTTGAAGTGTAGTAACAATCACAACAATGGAGCAAACTGGAAGGTCTTGATATGCACAATTTTAAATTATATCTGCTTGCAGTTGAAAAGGTAATTTGCTTAGCTCTTATCTTCATAACTTCTTGACTATTTGAAAGATCTTTAGAATTTTTCAATACAAAAGATACATAATTACTAAAATCAGTATGAAAGCAAGAGGATGCAAGGCAAGCAAAACTGTATTTCCTTACATATGGAGGAGATGTTAGCCTCCATTATTATTCTTTAAGCAGTTCTATGAGGTATGCATACCTCTTATTGCTGCCAAAGAGTTCAAGTCAATGAACTAAAATCTGTATGGATTTCCTGATGGCTTTTTTGTTTTTCCTATCCCTAAAGGCTTATGGAATGATAAACAGATCAAAGAATGGTCATGGAATGGTTGGGTTGGAAAGAACCTTAAAGATCATCTCATCCCAACCCCCTCTGCCATGGGCAGGGACACTTCTAACTACACCAGGTGGATCAGAGTCCCATCCAGCCTGGCCTTGATTTGGAGTACATTTAGTTCTAGAACATTCAGGTCTTGTGCCTCAGGTACAGACACTTATTTGCAAAGCAGCAGTTTATATTTGTAAGTGTATATACAAAAAGCAAACAAACAGCTAGTTATATGTAGCAGCTAATCTTTCACTGCTCACTTCAGCTTCTTGCTCACATAAACATCTTAATGGAAAAATCCACAATAAAGAGCTTTCTGTCTATTCACAAATTTCCCTCCACAGTGGAGGCAGCAGCTCTTCAGATCAGTGGCCACAGTGTTTCAGGGAAACAGTTTAAGACAAACTGTGAAAAGTAAAAATGTATTTGCCATAATCTCCTCGGATTTTCTCTGATGTACCAATGGAACTGGAAGATAATTGCACCTGAAATTTCCAGACCATGGCATTAGGAAAGCATCTCACAGTATAAAGTCACCCAAAAGTGTTTAAATATATGTACTGGATGGCAGTTAGTGGCTTTGGGACTCACTCAGGATAGATGGAATAACCTCACTGTAAATCTAACACATCACTATCAGCCTCAGATCACAGTCCTGAAATGGGAGATGAGCAGGCTCCTCCCAGGCTGTTCATGTGAAATCACAGTTGTACCTTGTTACTTGTACAGTCT
>NW_005054354.1:3793402-3858367 GCF_000277835.1 Geospiza fortis | reverse complement strand
CGTGATGGATAGCCCCACTTCCAGCAAGTGTGCAGGACAGATTTGTCATCTGACCACAGACTCTGGCCCAGAGGTTGCTCCAAGTCAGCTCCCTCATGCTGGTTCCTACTGATGCTCAGAGTTAGTGGGAAGGGAGAGGAAGAAGCAGATGGAAAAAGTCTTCACACATTCTTAATCACTGAAAGGAGACACTGAAAAGTGCTTGCTTGATATATCTACAAGACATCATTAAGATAAAAATTGTAATAACAACTCCAGCCAGCCTTCTGAGTTGCGTAACTGAAGTGTGCAGCGAATTTCCAAGCAGTGATGTACCCCAGTGCCCTCTTTCTGGACCTTACTGTTACACATATTGTGGTCTCTAGCAAAGTGAGGATGTGTCTCATGGTTTAAAATATAAATTAGATAGGTGTGTGATGTGGTCTGTAAGAGCACCTATGCATTTTCTGAGTTATGGGGAGTCCCTAGAGCACATCACATGTTCCAGAAGTGGTGAGGAGAGGAGCCCTGACAGCTGAAACACAAAGCATTTGCTTTAGTGACAAAGGCTGCTCTCTCCCAAAACACTTCCCTGCAGTCTGGGGACTGTGGACAGGCCCAAGAGCAGAGCTGTGTCTCTTGGAGCCAAAGCCCTCCTTCAGACATGGCTGAGCTCACTCTTGGGGACTGTCATGGAGATTTCTGAGAGCCCTTTTGGCTCATGTAGCCATTCCAACTTAGCATCCAGAGGAGGCTGGCAGCTGCCTCAGGTCCAAAGGAAGCCTGATGTATTCCATTTTTTTAAATTGTAAGACTGGACACCCCCTTTCCTATGAATCAGGGAGTCTGAGACCACCCTCCTGTTGAACCAAATGAGGGTTCCCTTCTTCTAAATGAAACATGTGAAAGGCAGTAGTGGCAGAGAAGTAAATTCAGGACAACTTTGACCACCACCCAGTATCCAAACTGTGAAGAACTAATTTATCTGTAGAAATATTTTGTAGGGTCTGAAAATTTATTTCCAAAAAGGGTAGATTTCAGGGGAAAACATACATTTGAGTGTTCTTTCCAGCCTCAATGAACTGGTATGAATTTGCTGTCTGATGACACAGAAGAGGAAAGAGCTGCTCAGCAACGCTTTTCAGAGCTGTTAGGTGTCCCACCAGTCCTAATGTATAATACAAGTTGATTTATATTGTAAAAAGAATTACTTGCATTGCTTCCTTCTTACCAGCAATTTACATGTCAACAGGCAGACAAAGATGTATTCATTGCATGGCAATGGTATCACAAAGTGCCCTTGTTCAGGTAGAACTTCCAGGTCTCAAAATCCCTGACAAGAGATTGCTTTTTGAATTAAACATTCTTCACATCTCCACCTTTCCCACCCACTCCAGGATGTTTCAAGGGTCAGTTTATCCTAATTAGGTTATTATTCTTCTTTTTCTCCCACCTTGGAGTAATCTTTGTCTGGGCCTGATCAGTCAAAATGCAAGAGGCTCATACTCAATTGCAGATTTGAGTAGAAACTCAAACACAACCATTTATGTAAAGAAGCGTCTTCCCGGTGCTGCATTCCTGTTACTCAACCACACCTCTGCCCTTCTGAGGAGCTTACAAAACCAGGAACCTGCTCAACAAGTTCACATCAGCCTTTTATTACCCACAAGCAAAGACAGTTTCCCCCTTGTACTTCCTACAATTCAGCTCTTCCCAACTCCTCTCGTCTGGCATTATGTGCTCCTTGTTCTTCCCAACTCTGCCAGATATTCACTTTTTACCATACACCAAGCAGACACCATTCTTTGGATGACTTTATCCAGAAGTGACTTGCTTCACTTCTGAAGTGCTCACGCATTACTCCCTATGAATCTCATGACCTGAGTTATGAGTAATTTTTAAGTAACTTTTATAAAATCCAATGTACAAGTGCTTTTTCAGAAAAGCCTGATGGTATGGGCCACTCACATCCATGGGAAAGGTAACCCTAGATTCCCTGCTGAAGTTCACAGGGATGGCTATTGTAGCTTTTGATTGTCTCCAATGAAAGAGATCAGAAGCTACATTACTATTTGTTAACAAAACTGCCAGCCTTTCACTGGTGGGTTCAGTTGTGTCCAGATACCATAGTAACAAGTGGAATTAGAATGTACCAGGCCCAACCTTCCTTCACTGACAGCAAAATAGTGTTCAGTGCAGGCAAGACTGAAACCCCAAGATGAGAACTGCACTGGGCAGGGCTGATAAAATGTGTAATTGACATTATCAAGTTAAATACTCACCATAAAGCATATACATTTTGGAGATGCAGCAAATAAAAGAACAGCTACAGCCAATGGACACCAGAGCTGGCATGTTTCCTCACAAGATTTGTTTCTTCTTCCTGCCAGCTTCTCCAGGCTCACTTGAACAATGAATATACCATTTAACATGAAAACAGCAAGAAAGAAAATAAAAATTTGAACAAATGCAGCAAAAGACTTGAAAATACTCTGATTATGAACCTGATGGGGTTTCTCGGTCCATTTAACATTAGGGCAGAGATGTAGCAGGTGGAATATATACAGGGATGGAACCACACACCAGGTGTCTTCTGGTGAAGAGTAGAGTTGAGTAAGCAGAAAAGCTCAGCAGTCTTTGATATTCCATGTTTGAAAAATGGGATCATCTTTGATCCAAGTCTGGCTCTTCTTTTGACTTGACAGTCAAGCTCTCTGCGAGGTTGTGGCACCACCTACCCAAGAGATCCATTTTGTTACCTGCCTGTGATCTTTTATATTAAGGACTGTAACTCTGTGGATGAAAGTAGGAATTGCAGATGTGAAAGACAACTTGCACTTTACCAGCTGAAATCTGTGGAGCTCAGTCACAGTGCCTGAGGCAGAGCTAACCCCTGTCCTTATGAGTGCCCCAGAGCTGCAAACACGAGCACACAACGCCCATGGATGAATACCTGCATTGAGCTCACCACGGCTGTTTACATGCTCAGGGTATGTAACTTTGCAGTATTTGAGCCAAAATGCAAAACTGATTTCTTACCTTGGCTTCACCACAGTGCCTGATGCAGACAAAATACAATTTCAGAAGCAAGAGTCAAGTTTTTAAGAAATCAACTGTTACAGCAACTAGAACTCAATAGATCAAAACAGCAAACGTTTTATTTACTCACTGCTTTAAGGCTGCAAATTCTAAGCTTTTGCCATGTGGTCTTAGAAGTGATGAAGTGAAGCATTTGGTACAGATCTTGAGGATATGACGGCATTGCAGCCAAGAAAAGTTATTTTCTTGTTCTGTTTGACCCAACACTTGACAAACCTGTGCTTTGGTTAAGTACATGCATCATGCATGGAAATGGTTGGGAAAAGTCACATCAGAGAGCCTGGCTATTACTGGATATTACTAAGCCTGTTACTGACCACTTCAGAGCCTTGATGTTTTAAAGGCTTTAAATACTCTGAGGGCTCCACAGCAGTTGGTGTGCTGTGCTGGCTGGCCCCAGCTATGCTCAGTCCTGGCTTCATGTGTTCCATGTATTTAGCCTTGCTCTTCAACCCACACAGGACAACCTCCTTTAGGAGCTGTTTCAGCTTCTCAAGAGCTGAAGAGCATTTTGAGATTGTGAGAAAGGCCCTTCTTTGGCAATGGGCTGTAGGAATCCTGACTTGTTTGTTTATCCTGCAGAAATGTTATTCTTCCCTCAAGCCTTGAGAAAATTCCCAAAGCCTTAGTTGTGTGCAATTGTATCTGGTTGTTCAGTTGCGTTGCCTGAAGTCCGTAACCCCTTGTTCCTCCTCAAAATCCCATTTTGAAAGCAATATTCATTGCTAGTCTTTCCCCAGTCCAACCCTCTTTAGCTAGGTTCCCTTCCTCTATCTGCAGCCTGTCCGGGTTATGCTGCAGGCAAGAGCTTTGTGTTTGGGTGCTTCCCAACAGTCTGACCTGCAGCTAAAAGCAACTGCTCCAGCAGCACAAGGTTATCACACTGCCCAGTCTCTGCATTGCACTTGATCTCACTCATTCTTTTAGAGATTTATCTCCAAAGAAACCCAATCCAAGATTCCAATATACAAAAACCCAGAGGCAATTCCTCGAGGTTTTAATTGTTCTTCCCAGTTCCCAAGTTAGAAACCTCTTTTAAGGAAAATTAAGTGTAAATGCAGCAGGTTTTCCTAGCAGATAAGAAACAAAAATGCTGGTGTAATGCTCCAGTTACTACCAAAATAGAATGTTACCTGTCAAATCAAGGCACAACCTTAAATGTGCTGAGTAACAGAGATAAGCAATGGTATTAGCAGAGGTCAGCTTTCTTCTGAGCCTTGAGAATTCACATTTCTAAAACATAGAGAACTCATTCTTTTCATGTGACAATTCACTGCATGATTTAATTAAATATGAATATCTTTAGAAAAAATTAATAAATGGTATATTAGAAAAATACTGAAGGACAAACAAGCCAGTGCAGCAGTTATTAATAAAAATAGCTTGGTTGAGTAGCATTACTGCTTCTTTCCTACAGTGATCAAGTCCATGCCTGAAAAGCTGCACTTCAGAGATGAAAGTTGCAGATTGCTTTCAGAAAAAGTAATGTGTAAGACTGGAACTAAACAGGATTGATTTCAATATATGCACAAAATGGCTTTAGTGATAATCTGCAAGCCAATGTAATGCTTAAACCCTTTTAGACTCCATTTCAAATAAACCACAAGTGAAGATCTAGGGTTTTTTTGATGACGCTGTTAAGACGATAATATTTCAAAGTTATGATGTGAAACTCCTGAGCGTGAAGCATCCAGAGCTGCGGTTATCTCTGCACCAACCCCAACAGTGGATACACAAAGTAATGACATTGGGCAGGTTTCACCTTGTTCTTAAAACTGCCAGCTTATCTGAAATACAATAGGTGAAAATACAAAACCCAAAGCAGGGAACAGCAAGTTGTGAATCAGTTCTGTCAAAAGAAACAGAAATCCATACTGGACAATTGCAGTTTTTTATCACTAAAGCAAAGAAAGGCTGCAACCTTTCTTTGAGTTTTTTTCTGTGACAAACTCAGCTTGGAATATGATCCACATCTGTGCAAAACAAAGTGGGAAAAAAAAATGTCCTTTAATTAAACATAACAAGATGGCCTGTATGTAGTGCACAGATTTGGGACAGCCTTTGCTGTTAAGTGAAATTCATCTGTGAAAACCAGAAAATCTACTACCTACACAGATTTGTGTTTTATTGGTGGACAAATATGGAAGAGATCCTTGAAAAGTACATCAAAACATATTTGGGAATTTTCTTATTTAACTTTTTTTCCCAAATGTTCCAATGATTTGGACTGCCCAGAGGTGCTGACAACCCATCTTGCCTTACAAATCCACAGGAGCTCAGTAAGAGTGAAAGTCTGACCTAATCATCTGCAACACAAGGGAAGGAAGACAAAGTTCAGGCCAGCCTTATTCTGGCAACTGCAGAACATTCCAGCTGTCTGAACTGTTTACAAGTCAGGAATATAGTTGATATAGATTATCGCAGATGGCACATATCTTTAAATTATTTATTTTTAAATGAATAGCTGCAAAAGTACATCCATGGGAAGTATTTATAGTGCACACAGTTCTTTGAAAGAGCTCCCCAGCTTGGCAGTCTGTCACATGGTACAAAGCACATGGCGATTAAATCCAGAGTCAGAGACAGTAAATGCCAGTTACATCCCTTCAGGAGATTACAACAGAGCTATCGGGGCATTAGCTCTCTACTAGCAGAGACACTCAAGGTACAAGTAGCACATCAGACAATGTTCCCAGCTCAAGTTCAGATTAATATAGTTTCACTACCCAAAATGAACATTTTCTTCTAAACATTCTTCTTTGCTTCTCTGGCATTCTTGCTAGCCAGAACTTTTAAAGTAGTTACTAAAAATAAGGTTCTGAGTGTCAGTGTTCTGTTCAAGTATGAGATCTGTAAGCTAAGCCAGAATGCCATCCTTCACTGTGTTACACTTGGCTTTTGAACACAGTTTTCTTTCCTAAGAGTAAAAACACCCAGAGTGAGATTTTTACTTTCTTTAATTTAAAGATTGTATTACAGAAAAGTTTAAGTAAGGAATCCTTATAAGGATTAACTCTTGACATAATATATTGCCAAGATACAGTGTAGCTGCAAGGGCTCCAGGTGAACCTTCATATAAGTTGCTTTCTTACATACACAGTTGCTGAACAACATAAATTGTATTCCCCATCTGTAAGAGAAGACAGTGGTATTGAACAGTCCTTTTAGCAGTGTGTTCTGGTTTTCCCAAATTAAAAACATGCCCTATTAAAACCACAAAATCCTACTACACGGAAAGGTGACAGAGATGAACTTTCTAAAGATTGCAACTGATGAAACACTAAAATGAAAACTAAGGAGTGTTGATTATGTAAAATGGTTTCTCTTTTACTGGCAGGTCAAATATACTAAGAAACATACAAATCTTTTTGATAATCTAATTCCAGGTGAACTCAAAACACTGAAGAAATATACACAGGCTAAGAGAATTCAATACTGTTCCAAGGCACTTACTGAATCTCCATGACCAGATGAAAACCAGAACAAATCAGGTCTGACAATTAAACAGTATATAATATAAAAATAACCTTTTGCTTACAATTTACAAAATGCATTACAATCTTTATCTCTGCTAACCTGCAATTCTGGCTGTGTGTGTCCAGCAATTTTTGTAAAAAACCCCAGAAACTATTTTCTAAAACTTCAGGGCAAATAACTTACAAATAAGGTACACAAAAATTTAGATCATGCAGAGATTTCTTACATCTTCTGTTAATATTTTATGATTGCAACTTTATCAAATTATATACTTACTTGCCCTGTACATATACAAAATAATGCATACATGGTAATCAAATGTTAGCAAAAAGTAGTCCATAAAACACAATCTGTCAAAAGTATTACTATATTAACATATGTCTACAAGCAGCGTGTAACAGGGTTAAAAGACATTAAGGCAATAATACTTGAAGTTACAAAATAAATCATATGTAATACTTTCTCCTAAGTGTAGTAAGGCAGGTAGATGGCCCCAGCAAAAGGTTGTTGTAATACTGGAATCCACAGTTGTGAACCATGTGTCAGGCTTTGCGTGGGATGCACTGCAAGAATGTACCATTGATAGTTAGATCTACACTGCTCTGTGTTAGTCGCCCCCCAGGAAAGTGGAACTCTATTTCTCTAGTTCTCAGTGGCACTTGAGTTTTCCAGTATAATTTATTGACAGTATGTCCATTGGTTCTTGGATCATGTCCATTCTGAGGGTGGCTCTCTTGGTCCCCTGGGCTTTGCACAGCGGTTACCAAAACCTAAGGAAAGAAATGTATTTAATACATTATGCCTGCTGAGACAACACAGGCTCACAAAGGCTGGCAGCAGTCAGAAGATCACTAAGACATGGCTTCAGCTCTTACAAAATAGATTTACTCTCAGGGCTAGAAAACAACTTTGTAATACAAGGAATCCTGAAGGCACTCTGGCCACAGGAAATGCAAATATGAACAATTTGTATACTATTATAGTTCAGTACTTAAACCTCCCTGGAAAGTACTTTTCATTCAATACAGTATTGCAGCCTTTGTTATATTTTTGTTCCCCTCCTTCTCTGCGTACCTAGGCTGTTTTCAGGTATTATTTCTGGAAGTTTTCAAAAATTTACAAAACTTTACAAAAATTATAACCCATTTGACAAATTCTATATTTTATACACTTCAGTTTTTTTTCAAAGTGAAAAATCATTTAATCTTTTATTCTGGGGAAAACTCCTTCAGCAGTGCTGAAGAGACTAGGCAGGTTTATTTGTCTGGGCTCTTCATCTCAGTGAGTTGGAGGATGGCAGTAGTAGCAGCTATCCAAACCAGTACTGAGAGCAAATCCCCTGTTTAAGTCATCTAGTGATTATATTTTGAAAGAATTGTAATTACCAATATCTGTTACTTCTGCAGAAAATTCTGAAATTTGACCTCTCGTGTCAGTAGAACCAGAGAAAGAAATCTGAGGTAAAATGTCAGTTGGTGTTTTGTTGCTTCGTTCAGGATGATCTAGAAAACACACAGACCCCTCACTGTAACATTCACTTAGTCACCACTGTGGCAATGCTACTTGTCATTACAGTCCAGAAAACAACTGGCAGCAAATATTATTTACAAAAATAAAGCTTTGAAAGACAATTTCTCATTTCCTAAAAGCAAAACTTGAAAATTGTTTATGACGTAAATATTCAGTGACAGCAACATATTCCTGCTTTCCATATCTGGATTATTAGTTTGTATGGATAGCTGAAATCCCACATAGCATCTATTTATAGCAAAAGCTCACAGTGCCATTTAATACATCAACATAAAGGCTTCAGTTTATATTTTCTAAACTAAAGGCACTTAGACATCATAGGTAACAATATATTTAGTATAATACAAGTATATTTGACAATATATTTAGATACCTTCAGAGCAAATGCCAAGTTCAGGCAAATTTTTGTTCAGTAGGAAAAATGTATTTTGGAAAAAAAAATTAGAAAAGCTTCCTCCACTTACCAGGTAGTATAGGTGAAGATGTTTTCAAACCCTGTTAATGAGAGAGATAGAAAATAATTACACAAACCACTTCCAGAAAACTAAAAGAAAGACAGAAATTTAAGATTATGAAAACATCACCAAAATCATATAACATACATGGGAATACTAATTTACCTCTACATTTTTGACTTGTCTCAACACTGACAAAAATGCTACAGTAGTTAGTATGAGAATTTACCATTAGAACCGTAGCATTTAATGAAAATTTGAAAACATGACACTGGAACTTTAATTGCAAATTTAGGTAGGTTGGTTCTCACACTACATTTACATTTCCTGAAAATTCACATCTGTCTTTTTTGTCATACTTTTAAGTGAGATATTGGGGGCATATGAAAAAAAGGGACAAATGTAAAAAGGACTTATGTGCTTTTAAAGTTTTGCCAACTGTTCATGCAGGATGACTGTGAGCCGGATGAGAGAAAAGTGAAATCTGATGGGCAAAAATGGTTTGTTTAAAATAAATATGGACATAAGGGAAAACCATTTTCAGGCAGCAAAACAGGTTGCCCAAAAGAAGTGTCCATCCCTGGAGGTTCTCAAGACCCAGCTGGAAAAATCTCTGGTTAGCCTGGAGTGAGGCCCTGCAGAAGTTTAGATGAGAGACTGCTGTTCCCTTCCAGTTTGAATTGGCCTAAGATCCATTAAGGGCAGACAGCAAGCTCCCTAAAAGCAGCATCTTTACACTCTTAAGGCCATAGTTTAACATATATTTAGGAGTGCTCCTTTTAAAAACACTGCTGACCTTAGAAAAACAGATCATTTTCTTGGAAAGAAAACATACTCTTCACATCAATTCAGCAGCTCAGGCAGAGGAAAACCTGGCCAGTTGTAGATGACCAACAGCTGCAACTTCTCACAAATATGGATTTTACTTTTAGTTGCAGCTCCCAAGCAAAGCAGAGCTGAGTGATGAGTACAGACTTGTCAGCTGCACTTACTGGGGAGGCTGTTTGCTCAGGCAGGTGCTGATCACGCAGCGCGCTCCACTCCGACTGTGCAATCACTGCTGGCTTCAGCAAGGGCGTGCCTGGGGAGAATTAACTCAGCTCAACATACTTCACATCTCCTCAGGATGAGCCAGTAATACACACCATTGGAAATGTGTTCTAAACCTCTAAACCTTTTTCTTTTTTTTTTAAGATTAAATGCCTGTAAAAACATGAAAATCTCTTTACATGACACATGCTCCAGAAAAGGCAAAATGGCACAATACAACTCAAAGCACAAGAGTACAGTGCTTGCATTGTGGATGTTCATTTTGTTCCTTTGGGGGCTCCTAAGCAACAGGAGAATTGGCTTCCTTTTCAAGGGCAATTTAGAACTTCTGTTACATCAGCTGGGCAGTAATAGAGTGTGTTTTACAGATCTCCTAAGTAAACATCCAAGTAAGGACAGCCACACCTGTCCTTTACTGACATTGTGCAAAAAGACAAACAAAATAGAAGTGGTTTTAGTGATTCCAGTCCTGAAGAGAGATTTTTAAAGAAAACAGCTTTGTTCCTTGTGTGGTCACAGAAAAGCAACAGGTCCATAAAAGGCAAAGAAAGGATCACTTTGACTCTGAACTACCTATGCTTATGATGCTCAAAGAACACATTTACAAAACTTCAGCACTTTCATGCTGAAAATATTTAGATTAACTACTTGGACCCAAATTTTTTGAATTTCAAAATGACACTAAACATAAGTCTCAGTAAATAACTATATCATTTTAGGTTTTCTGGAAGGTACCAAGCATCAACCTAATTTATCACTTCATTTCAATTCATCTGTTTTGTATTCTGCCATTACTAGCTTGATGAATGAACTATGGCAATAGGACCACATCATCTTCAAGTGTCAGCTTTCTCTT
This sequence comes from Geospiza fortis, assembly GCF_000277835.1. Classification (NCBI taxonomy): domain Eukaryota; kingdom Metazoa; phylum Chordata; class Aves; order Passeriformes; family Thraupidae; genus Geospiza; species Geospiza fortis. The sequence goes on along the minus strand of NW_005054354.1, from coordinate 3,847,921 downwards.
GAAGTTACCCTTTTGGCAGTCAAAGAGTGAACTACAACTACATTAAATTTGACTAACTGGGCTTGTTCACTACATGCAGTGCAGAATGAAGTGTCATCATCTTTCCTTTGCCCAAGAAAGGGGGATCAGATAAACACTGCTCATGTGCATACCCACTCCCTACCTGGGAGCAGTAGGAACTAAAATAGCTGGGAAATTCCCTAACTGTACTGCATTTCTCCACTGTATCATCTCATTTCCATACTCTTCAGACTGAAACCCAGCTCTACTAATATTGGAGTCCCCAGTTACTTAAATATCATATAACACCATACTTAGTCAGAAAATGAAAAATAATTTCTCTGTGTTTGAGGGTGTGCAAAAGTTAAATCCCAAAATAAGCACTGCACATGCTAGATTTCATTCCATTTTACAAATTGCTCCAACAGACTAACCGAAAACCAGGGTATTCAAATACAATACTGACATGCTCTTCACATTTTTATCTCCAGTTATCACCAAACATCAAAAACTCACTCTGTTCACTTGCTAATACAAATGATTCTGGTGTTCTCTCTGGGAGCGGGGGAGAGGACTCTTCACTAGCATCAGCATCTAAATCAAATATGACATTTAGATAAGTTAAAATACATAGATTTTTCTCCTAGACTTTTAGAAGTTGATCTTTTCATATATGAGATAATCTTAAACTTGGTATAGTACCTAAAGCAAAAGAAAAATTTGCTCCAAGTATTATAAAACATTTTGGTTTACCACACTAACACTGTGGAGCAATTTCATCTACCAACATTAACTTCACATTAAGAGCATAGGATCAGTTTGTGTATTATGCAAGCAAGAAAATGAAAACATTTTCAGTCTAAATAATTTGGAGGGAAAAAAAACCCTCAGTAACTCAAATGAATACTTCTTGTTCATTCTTTCAGGTCTCAGTTTTGCTTATCAAGTCCATGTTGAGGCCCACTGGCTCTCACACCACAGTTAAACAGCCTAGTGCAAGGTTCACTAGGCCAAAGGGTAAACAGGAGCCAGAGGAGATGGCTCCTGTTGGTGCCAGTACCACATCCTGTCCCCAGCCTGTTCCCTCTCACCTCCCAGGAGTGTACTAACACAACCCATTCTGGCAGCAAGAGCCCCTCTCTGACCTGCTAAGAAATTTGGAGTAGTAATTAAAGGTTTAAAACAATTTAAAGTAGTTGCTGTCATAAGAAATCTGATCTGACTACTGTACTTTACACAGGATTCAAAAATACAAAGACACATTTTAACTAATAAAGCCATGAAGCATCCCCAGCTGCTGCAAGGACAGAATTCCTTCAAGTTCTACAAGCCATCATTTTCCAAGTGACTTCTGAGACCTTTTCCATCTCAAGTTTACCAAAGAGTACAAGAAAACCAGAAAATCTTCATTAAAAGAAAGGGCCTCTATAAAACCATCAAATAAAGTCACCATGGACATGCACTAACTGAAAGTGAGTTTTTAGGGTTTTGTTTCGGTGTTGTTTCTGTTTTATTGTTCTCTTTGTTTTTTTTTTTCCTTTTACCTCAGGGTACAACTGCTTTTCACTTCATTTGAATGAAAAAGAGGATTTAACTGTGTGGTAAGATGGTGCACACCAGCAGTTATGGTTAGGCAATCAGGGTGCTGCTAAGTTCACAGACAAGTTTCACTGGTGATTGCAGCCACATTCCCAGCTTCAGACAGAAGAGTCCTGAGCCAGTGTGAAAATGAGAAAGCCACTGTAAACAGGGTTTAGGATCACTGGGGCCAAGCAATCTAACCCTATGTTCTGGAGTCCCTGAGGGATTACAAGACCTGCAACCAGAATGTAAAATGGGAAGTGTTCACTATCAAACAAACGGAGAAGAGATACACCCTTATTAACAAGATAAGAAAAATTAATGCTAGAATTTTAATCAATTCCTGTGAAATCATCAACATACCAGCAGCACAAGGGCTGTACTGTTATTTCAAGATGTTTCTGATACACAGTTACATGAAACAAATTCTAGAGTGACATTTCTCCAATTCTTTATCATATTTATGACATATCACTTATTTTATTTGCATGTTCTTACAGCATCTACATAATGAGATGCACAGAGAAATTATAATTTCCAAACAGTGACAAACAATGATTGCTCTGGGAAAGAAGAAAAATATTCTGGCTAAATTGAAAAATACAATAGCCTGCAAATCTATGAAACAAATCCAAGGAGGACTTCTTGCAAAGTTGAAATAAAAAACAAAAGGACTTTGTCGGCTTTGCAGAGCATCTTTTAAGTCACAGTGTTAAAAATATACAGGTATGTGCAAGTATTATCCTATGTTTACACAATCTAAACCAAAATCTATAGATCTATAGGTACAGATCACAGTATCTACAGATCTATATCAAGATCTACAGAAACAGATTGTTTTTAAGGCTGCAAAACAGTTCATTTCTGGATATATGACTTTTGGTGAACATTCAGTTCACAAAGCCAATACTTTCAATCAGCTGGTTCTGCATCTTGCATCACACACTGAGCCCCATCTCACTCCAGAAAATCATGAAGTCTGCACAGACTCCTGAGGTGAGGCCATCATTCTCAGCAGCTCCAAGCACAGCAGTCTGAGCTGGATCCAGAGGTTCATGCTCTTCCTTCACCTCCACAGCTTTACTTCATGTTTTGTTGGGCTTTGCACAAGCAGCTGCCAAGGCCTAATCTCTTCTTCCCTGCTCTGTCCTCCATCTGCACTAAGTGTGCCAGCCTGACTGAAATCTGCACCTGCATGTTTTGGGACCCTTCTGCCTTCAATAAATTATGTTCTAACTTGCAAACTTTTGCAAAAAAAGAAACCAAACAAACTCAAAAAAAGTAGTAAAAGGTAAAAAGCCACTAAATAATTTTCCAAGTGCTAATAGAGCATAACTTGGATTTTTAGATGAACAGCTGTATTAGCTTGTCACCCCCAGCCATGTACAGAAAAAGAGGAAAGAACAGCTAAATATTTACAACACTATAAAATGCAGGAGCCAAATCATGAGCAACTTCAAAGACCAATGCAGTGAATGAGGTTACATCTAGATTTTTAGGAACAGCACATCAACCAATAAGCATGAAACTGTTATGTATTTGCACAAGCCTGTTGAAAATGCTTTGACTAGTCAACCCCCAATTATTACAGACACTTCCATGAAACTGGGCATAGAGAAAAAATATGCACCAAATAACAACACAGAAACCTACAATTACATACAAACCTACAGGAATGCATTATAAATAAAGCATTAAACAAATGCTCACAATAAAGCTCACAGTACAGCTTTTGAAGCAGCTAATCGTGGTCTGTAGTACTTTATACCAAAAATAGCTCACATGCAAACTGAAAGCTGTCAGGAAAAGAGCTGTGCCCTCTCTGAAGCTGCCATACTGCACTGATTAAATTTACATTTAGAAAATTGCATTGCAAAGAAATTTATGTTGTCCAGCTCTACAGATGCAGCTAGATACCAGAGCAGCACTTCTGAACCTCAGTGAAACCTACCTTTGCCATCTTCAGAACATGTTACAGCTGTTAAGTCTTGCCTAGCAATAGACATTGGCAATACTTTTCTGGCAGAAATGTTTTCAGTGTTAGTGGCAGCAGAGACCGTGGCACTTGCGGTTGACACGTTGGACGTGCTTTTGCTCGTGGCTCTGTCGAAGTCCAGCTCATCCGTGTCAGAATCATCTGCATGGAGAGGGTTAGTGAAACAGAGGGGTGCTCGAACACAAAGAGGAGTATGATCAACAGGATCACTGCAAGGATGGTCAACTGGGCTGTTTGATACTAGAGAGAGAGTTTGAACACTGTGACACAAAGTATCTGAAGACAACTCTTCAGACACGGAGGTTCGCAGTGCATTTTCAGGCCCCTGCAGTGCCCACGTGGCGTGTCCCTTTTCTGTCAGAGGCAGACGGTCTGGTCGGGGAGGGGCATCAGACACCTGCTGACTCTGCAGACCTTCTGGGGAAGGTATTAAGGCTGTGTTAGACTGCGGCACGCTGTACTCCATACATGAGTTTTGAGAAGCATCTACAAATGAATCCCCTGAAATCTGTTCCTGTGGCTTAAAGCTCTTATCAATTACACAGGATGACACAGGCTTAATTTTAATTGCATGTCCCCTGTTCAACAGGGAGTTGCCATCAAAGCTTCGTGGTCCCTCCTGCAGAGGGACCTTCTTGATCTCAAAACTTAAGTTGCGCTCCAGCCTCTTCTCTGTGTGTTCGCTGGCTTCGTTCTTCCCTGAATGTTCTGTGGACTTATTGTAATTCTCATTGAGGTCTGTTGAATGCTCTGATGAAACCATGTGCAAAACTGGCTTTGGATGGTATCTGTCATTGTCCTGCCACACCGTAGTGACTGTGGGATAAGCTGATGGGGGAGATGGTGTTAGGATTGGTGGTACTGGCTGAGGCTCCGGAGGCTGCAAGATTTCTTCTTTAGCATCTCCTTCTACAAGGCAACTGCAAAACAACCAAGACACAATTGTCTAAATTTTCTGGATTTTGACAAGATTTTAGCTATCCATCCATCTCCCACTACAGTATTTAATGCTGTAACACCAATATCAAACTCCACACAGAGCTTCTATTGCACACAGAAAACGGTTATAGAATATGACTGGTGGGGTAGGCAGGAATTAAGTCAACATCCTCAAAATATCTTTCACAAGGACATTCATTCAGGCCACAACTAATCCTCACTAATAGTTCAAAGATTGCTCACATCCTTTCCTAGAAGCATTCTGCAAAGACATTGCAAGACAGGCCCTCTTGTGGCAGCATTTCACTACTTTTTTCCTTAAGTGGCTCTGAGAAACTTGACATATAGAAATTTCAAATTTCAGTAAAGCCAAGAAAGATTTCTTTAAAAAAAAATCCTTACAGCCCATTTAACATTGAATATCTTCCTTCAATTCTATTTTTCTGTACATGCTCAAGAGGATTTTATTTTTATGTTTGTGTATTTGATAGTCTCAGCTTAGTTGCAAACCAAATTTAGTCGACATGAGGTATATACAACATAAAAAATAATTCCAGTAGAATTTATGATGCAAATTACAGTGCATATTAGTGAAACCACAGCACTTATAACTGCAGTTCATCTCAAGCTACTTAGAAGGAGAAGTTCCTCAAGCATACGGTCAGATTAGATGCAGAGTTGTTGACTACAAACATTTAGCATAACTGATCAAGGCATTTTTATCATTTCCATTTCTTTTAACATCCAGGATAACCTGGACAAGCTCAAGAGGTGGGCCCATGAGAACATCATCAGGTTCAGCAAAGCCAAGTGCAAGGTGCTGCACCTGGGTTGGGGCAATTCCCAGCATCCTTCCAAGCTGGGAGCAGCCCTGTGGAGAAGGACTTGGGGGGCTGGTGGAGGAGGGGCTGGACGTGACCCAGCAGTGTGCAGAAACCAACCCACAGTCCAAAAACCAAACATGTTCTCGGCTGCATCCAAAGCAGCATGGCCAGCACATGGAAGGAGGGAATTCTGCTCTGCCCCTACTCTGCTCTCATGAGACTCTCCAGCATAAGAAGGACAAGACTGCACAAGAACTCTGTCTACAAGAGAAAGGACAGGCTCTCATTATTTGTCTGCATGTCACATAATAAGCAAAATCAAAGTACTACTTTGGCTCCCCTGCTTCCAAACCATGCCTAAGAAGGACCCAGCAAGTGCAAATTCTTGAGACTATGATGATATATAGGAAAAAAACCCAAACCAAAAAAAGCCCAAAGACTGTTTCATAACTGAGTCTTGTAGAGAACTCAAACCATACCTGACTTGGGACAGGCTACAGCATGTGTTTCATCCTTGTGACTTTACTAGCACCAAGCTATAGCAGAATGGGTTACAGAACTAAAATCTTTATACAAGAGATTCCATACTAAAGAGAACTATTTGGATTCTCAGTTTGTGAAAATCCTAACCCTCTGAAGTACTGCAAGCTTCCCAGCTTCCAAATGATCCTCTACAAGTTCCTGTATCTTTGTATCTGGAAAACCCCAGGTCCCCTTGCAGTCCTGGGTGATCTCTTCCATTCTCTGCCTCACTCCTGTCACAAAGAATGTGAGGCCCAACTCTTTCTCTTCCTCTCCTCCCTGCACTTGAATATTGCTGTTTTTCTTTACATTAAAACAGAAGAAATACAAAGCATATCAAAGCAATTTAACTGAAGTAACTTGGGAACTCTTGCCTCCAGTTGTTGAAAAATGAATAAACTTGAGAATAAGTTGTATGCCTGAATTAGTAAAGATAAGACAGGAAACGAGGGGATGCTAATCTTGCTCCAATTTAATACACACTAAGGACAAGAAAATTCCCTCCTCTTGGATTTCTCTCCTCTGTTCCAGATGGGGAAGGGAACGTGGGAAGGGAGACAGTGAGTGCACTGCACAAATATTTACATGCCCCCTTTTACCAGCAGTGGTGCTCATCAGTAATCTCCACTAAATCCTCCTACTGAAAATCATGGTTTTTCCTTATTGACCTGATTTTCCTGACCCAGAGTTATCTGCAATCAGCAAAACTAATTCCTTATCTGGCACAGACCTAACTTTATGCATTACAATTAGCTAAAAGAGCAAATTAGCATTCAACTAGATATAACAAGGATATAGGTCCACAATACCAGTCAAAATTCATGAGGTTCTTCACCAGTGACTGGTCAATAAAATCACTCTACCCTTTGATCCACTGGTAAACAGAGCCTCACATGTATTCAAACAGTTCCCTTAGATGTATCCATAGAACTGATGATAAAGGAAATGCTGCACAAATCAGCAGCCCAAAAGTTGATTAAACAACTTCCTCCTACACATCTCAACAGAGCTACTACAATGTTCTCCATTACACCTGAAGTTAAATGTCACTTCTTCATTCTTAGATGAGGGCTTACAATGAAGAAATGAGAAATTATTTGTCAAAATCATTCTTTGCCTTATTAATATTGAAGGATATCTGTCCTCAGCAACTGAGATGTCCAAATAGCACTCTAATGTATTTTTTCTCTTTAAATTAGGAAATAAATCCCAATAGGCAACATTTTTCCATTTTACTGACATTTTTAATACTATTTCACATGTTCTGCATTGCAAATAATGTTTCTGTTCATTTTCACACAGCAGAAATATTAGGATATGAACACATTCAGAAGATCTCTGTTTGGCACTAGTTTTTTCTAAAAGTCTTGTGAATCTTGGGCATTTTGGGCTGCTGCATAATGCTGTCTTTGGGCATGTCCTTCAACAGCTCTGCTCCACAGACATTTCTGCCCCCAGAGGCGGAAAATTATCTGAAAATGAGCTACTAATACTGTTGAAAACAACAGGAGACAGTAAGACCAGATTGATTTAAAATACCAGGAAACTCACAGAAAGCTCATGAAAGGGGATACTGAGACAGAAAAGAATCAGTGAACCAAAGAAAGCCAGGCCATTCAAGAAAGAGAAGTAAGCTTCCCTGTATAATACCTTTAAATAAACACATAGGGTTGCAAAACCTCACAGTGTGATAAAAAAATTGAAAGCTTTGTCATGACTCAGCCTTCAAGTGCCTCTTCAGATCCAACTGCTCCTGATAATCTTGGAATGCCACTACCTAGGCACTGCCTCATTTACAGCTGGAAATGGAATTTCCCTGCGTGATTGAGGCAGCTTTTTCATACACTTCTATTCCCACACAGCTGATGCAGTGCCCCAATGCCAGTGGCTTCTCAGGTGTCAGGTAAACCATGAACTAGGCAAGAACACCTTTTTACAATTATTTCTCATAGTAACAATTACACAAAACTTGTCAAAAGTACTGTAACTTGTCCAAAAAAAAAGCCTTCTCACAGCTTTCAAGCAAAAATGTATACTTGAAAAACAAGCCATTTATTGCTTTCTCTGCAATACATTATAAATTTTTAGAATGTTTTAGAATATAATCCATTCTACTCCTAATGGAAAAGAGCTACATTACTGAAACTGCATACAATGGGTTTAGATTTAAATGAAACTTGGCCAGTGTTCAAAAGAAAAAAAGCCTTAAGTAATCCACGGTTATTCTATGCAACATACTGTAGGGTGTTTCAAATAAAAGAGAGTGATGCCAAGGTCATGGAATGCAGCTGATATGAACAACCAAAAATAGATACCAAGCTCTACATCCTCCCTCATAATTAAAATAGGAAAATTCAACTCAACATAAGCAGGCTGAAGCTAGACAACCACATTATTCTACTTTAGCATTAAATCACTGCCATCCACATGAACGAAAAGCAACAGTCCAGTGAGTGAAGCTGTTGCAAAAGTACTACAAATAATTTATACTAAAGTACAATGAATTAATAAAAATAACCAGCTGGTGAATTTATCTCTTAAAATTTACTTACTGAGGCTTTTTACTTTTTTAATTGTGGCATACAAGTTAGAGACAGTTAACTAAGAAGGAACACCCTTCAATGAGTTTTAGCTTTGTAGCAAACAAAGATGGTTTGCAGGGCTTGAAATGAAACAGAGTAACACATAACCCTGGAAATGTATTTACTATGATTAGACTGAAGTCTGAACAGAACCTGATGAGAAGTTAAAATGCTACAGTATTTTACCCTTCCAACTTCAGACAGCAGCACATAGCTCTTCATTACACTGTATACAAAAAAGTTGTTAAATCATCTTTGCTTTTTATGAGTTTATGTCTAAGACTATGCTTTGATTTCAAACTACATTTGAACTTGAAAATAAAGAACTTTTTGTAACCAAGCCTGGCTAAAATAAACCACCTCTTTTCCCCAATACTTTAGATTCAACTACTAAGCATACAAATATTTCATGGACTACTACTTAAAGATATTAAGGTGCTCCCTCTGAATTCTGATACATCAGTCGCCTAAAATCAAGTACAGTCCTAAACTGTAAACTTAAAACTTAAGTTTTTTGCAATCTCTTATACAACAAAGTTAAACCTTACTTATGCCCTCTTCCTACCTTAACCTGAAAACAATTAAAACGTATCTAACAAAGACTTTCCATCCCCCCAAGTCCTCTAAAGAGAGGTGACTTCCACAAGAAGTGATCATCAACTGCCAAGCCAAGCAATTTCTAGGATAAGGTGCTGGTGTATGCAGTAATGAGTTGCTCTTGTTTACCTCTGCAATAATCAAGGAGTAATATTAGAATATTTTTTATGTTGACATCAAACAGAGAGAGACATTAAGCTAAATGACAACACTCACATAACATACAGCAAGCTTAATTACACTAAAGCATTACAAGGTGATAAAAGCTTGAAAGGCAATACAATTCCAAACCTCTGCAAAACAAGTACAGCTAGATGCTTCATGGTGACCTAAGTAAGTAAAATACCAATTTAATACCAATATAATTACAATATCCTAAAGACACTTCTAACTTCCAAGAAGACATAAAAGCAGCCTAGAAAGTATCACTTCTTCCCCAATACATGCCCAGGCTAAAGCAAGTACTGAAAGGATTAATTACACCTCTCTGAGTAAGCTTCCCACCACTCAGGGTAATGTCTTTAGTGACATCTCATCCTTAGCACAGACAAGAGCTACGTGATACTAACTGCACTTTCAGAAGAAGAGATCCTAAAGTCTAAAGAAGATCCTGAGATGTTTTCACTAGAATATTACAAACAGAGCAAGAGAGAGTGAGAAAGACACCTTCACAGAAAAACTCTGCCATGACCTGCGTGGTTATCCAGTGGAAAGGGCTGCAGAGGAGATGCCACCATCTCACCCAGCAGACTTGGGGCTGTCAGAAAACAACAAACAGGTATCACAGACTTTACTGTCTAAGCAAACATGGCTTAGTCCAGTAACAATATGGAAAACAAGCATCCTGAGGCCTAGAAAAAAAAAACATTTTTTTTCCTGCTCACTCAGGATCACCTCAGGCAAGTTCACCTGAAACCAAGTTCGCCCAAAGTACTCTGCACTATCAGTCCCTATAGCCCTTCTTGCTTTAGAAAAAGCAAATGTTAAACCTTGCCTCTAAAAAAATGCATCTTAGTTTACTAAATATACATTATAAAGCCATTTACAGCATAGGTTATAAAGAATGTAAAAGCCTTCTTTCTTTCCAAAAATAGTAGCTTTAGCAATTCACTTGTAACTTCTTCAGAGACAGTGCATGTAAAACTCAAGTACACATTTGGCTGGCAACCTAAAAATGTTGCCCTGTGCATATGGGGATTAAATTAAAATGTTTCACTGACTCTGCTCTCCCATCCTCCCCAGGAAAAGGATGTTAATCTAAGCCAAAACATCCACAATACACAAAACCTGGCTCTATGTCCTGACTGAATCAGGCTGTAGATTTGTAAAATTACCCCCCACATCAAGAATAAAACATGCTCATTAGTGGGTATTTTGATGTGACTAATAGCAAATAAAGTCTTTCCTCAGAAGCATCTTCCAGGAGGAGTTTAATTACTTGTTTTTCAAAAATAATCTCAATTTTAGAAAGACAACAGCTTTGCTAAAAGCTTCCGTTTATTCACCTCTAGGAAATCAATCTGCCTGCCACTGCTGGCAGATGGGAAAGTATGATTCTATGGAAACAGGCCGAAAAAAAACCCCAGGCTTTAAGGAGAGATTAAAAGATTTTAAATTAATGCAGCAAGTAAAGAACAGTGCAGTGCAGATAAGACAGATGTGTGCTTAAACATCAATTACATGAATTATACATATGTTAATATTAAATGATAAAAACTAAGGTATACCTAAGATTGTTTCAAGGAACACTAGTAAGGAAATCATCTATTGGACAGAAATCATATTTCTAAGCTCAGTGATGAAGTTTCAAGAGCTTGGAACTCATCATGAACACAGGTTAACTGACTCCTCTGTCATCATCTTAATCTACATAATTGAATACAATCACATTACCATCAATCCAAATAAGGTAAAAAATATATTGCCTACATAGCACACCATGTAATTTGTTTGTAAAAAGCCCTAACCTACTCTTTCTTTATTTTAAAGGAATTATACTTTACTTCTGCCTAAATGGTATCCAAGAATATCACCTGGCTGGTGGTTTCTTATGTCATTCAACAACTTTAGGAAACCCAAGAGCTCACCTTATGTCTGTTTAACCACAGGACAGATCACCTGCCAAAGGCCACTCTAAGCTCTGCACAAACCAGCTGGGGGACTTGGACACCTCATTCAGGAGAACTGCTTCTTTAGCTGTCTTAACACTTGGGTTGGGCAGCTGTTTTAGGGTGATGAATCTGTTGGTTCAGATTTACTTTTGGCTTCTGTAAAGCTATGCCTAGGCATTTGAAGAGCTAGAGAAGATTCTCCTCTGCTGAATGAAAGGATTGGTGAGACCAATTCTTCTCAATAATAACAGCATTTGGTTGTCATACTCTAGTCAAAAGCAGTATTTGTCTGAGATTTTTCTAGGATAAATGGGTATGTGTCATTATGGTTTTATCTCCAAAAAGAAGCATTCAGTCATTATTTGAGGCTATTTGGAGTTTGTTTTACTACTGTCACCTAGCAGAATTAAAACACAAGTAGATCAAACATATCTGACTAGTAAACATCTATTCACAGATAATCATTGCAAGGTTGGTATATGTAAACACAGACTTCACAAAAATATTATAGCTTATATTTAGAGTCAATGATACTACTTCTATTTGCATTATATATATTTCTATTTATAAACACAACATATTCATCTTAAGTTTTTATGCTATCAGTAGCTTTATTCTACTTTTTATTCATCTTTCAGCCTAAAACAGTAGAGGATCACAGTTAAGTACCTGCGGGTCCGTGGAGGCTTTGGTGGAGGAGAATCCTGTTTCTCAGCATCTGAAGAACTGACAGCATTTTCTGTATTATTTTCATCCTGATTGAAAGAAAAAAGGGTATTTTTACTCACGGCTGTAAAGCTGATACATAGAATATTTGAACTGTGAGGTCCAAAGATCTGTGATGACACTTGGCAGTAATATATAACAATACAACCTATTTTTGGCTGTCATACAGAGATCACCTAGAAAACTCTCTTCTAAATGTACAAAATTACTTTTCACCTTGTGTATCCAACTTCAAATTTTTCTGACTGAAGATTTTGGTGTGCTTGTCATTGAACAATCCACTAGAGAAAATACTCAAAAGCTGCTTTTTCTTTAGTAATGAGCAAGCTCTCATACACTCTCCGAATTATTCACCTTGAATAATTAAATTAATAATTGGATAATAAAGCATTTATTTTCCAGTCAGTCTAATTATTTTCACTTGTACAATCACTCCAATGAAGATAAGAATAATCTACAGTGTTGTAAGAAAATGAGAAAGATCTTACCCATTTGTCTCCTAATGCATTGATCTAAAACACTTCCAAATAACCTCCCATTTGTGTACAAGAAAGTTTAATTTACTCAGCAAAGAATGAAGATTTTAATTTCCATTTAGGACCATAAATATAAAATATTTTTTATATATGCATGTATTTAGATTTACATGTATATACATGTAAAATACTGTTGTGTGTTAACCCTGGCAGGGAGCTAAACCCCACAAGAGCCACTCTCACTCTCATTGCTCCACTCCACCTCTGGAGAGGAAAGAGGAACAGCAGGAAAACTCGTGGGTCAAGACAAAATTGTTTAGCAGGCAAAGGAGAAGTGGGAGAAGATAAAAAGAAATCAAACAAGCAGTGCAAAAGCAATCACTCATAACCTTCCACAGGTGGGCCTTTGCCAGTTCCTGACTGTGCACACACTGTTCAGCAAGAGCTGCAGCATCAGCTGCAAACAATCAGCACTGTTTTCACCACAGATCTAAAACACAGCACCCCAAGAGTGGCTATGAACACTATTTAACTACAACCCAGCCCCTAGGCAAAAATAAGGAAAAAACCATATGTGATTAAGAATCAAAACAAAACATGCAACAGTCTAAAGCTGACATTCTATTTCCAAACATGTGCCACAGCCAAAGACCCAACAAAAACAAGGAGAGGTTGTTAGTGTTATCTTAACTTTAATGCTCATTTTACCAAAAGGCTGTTCTTGCCGAAGTTCCCTTTTAAAAAGCAATCTTTAAAAAGAACAACAAATATCCCAAATGGGTGTAATACATTTCAAAGCCCAATACCACATTCAGGCAATAGGGTCTGCTATCTGCCAGCCTACCTGCTGAGACTGGTGATAGGGACTGACCTCCTTCAGTCTTACAGAACAAAAGCGAATTCCCTGTTAAATTTCTGCTTCAGATGTGATAGTTGCATTTGAATTCAGTGAGCAATTTTTGCTTTGGAAGATAAACTACAAGTTGTCTCAACAGTTAACTAACTTTACGTAAATTCAGATTAATTAGTAATATGTTTTTAACTTCTGTTACTTGTCTTAAAAGTTACCATACTGCTGCTGGCTACTGTGAAAAGTCTGTTATCAAATTCTATTCCTCGGTGTACTAAGTGGAGCTTTACCTGTGAAGAAAATAATTAACTATTTTGATCTTTCTTACTGTTTTTCCCTAAATGCCCCCATTAAGTTGCTGTCAAATATAATATTGCACAAGTACTCCAGCAGAAACACCCTATTGTTCCTTAATGAATGGATGGTGCTAGCCCTTTCAGAGAAATTGCACAGGGAGTTCATTGTCCTGCTGACCACTAGCTGTAACCATCAGCGGTTTTTTGAAGAAAGATTCAATTAGCAGATAAAAGCCACTCACATTTAAATGAACACCACTGAAGCTCCCACTTCAGTCAATCAAGGTTGTTTGGTTTCATACAATCAAAGAACAGTTTCTGTAGGAAGGGACCTTCAAAGGCCATTTAATCCACACCTTCCTGCAATGATCAGGGACATCTTTAAAAAGATCAAGTTACTCAGAGCCCTGTCCAAGCTGGCCTTGGCTGTTGGCAGGAAGGCCAGGAGGGGGAATCTACATCCCCTCTGGGCAACCTGTTCCAGTGTTTCATCACCCTCATCACAAAACATTTCTTCTTTCCGTCTAGTCTGAATGTACTGTCTGAATTTAAAACCATGATGCTTTGTCCTACTGCAACAGGCCCTGCTAAAAACCCTGTCCCCATCTCTCTTATGAGCCCCCTGGAAGTACTGGAGGCCACAATGAGATCTCCTGGGAGCCTCCTTTTCTCCAGGCTGAGCAACCACAACTCTCTTAATCTGTCTTCTGTTCATTCCTCTGCTCATCTTTGTGTCCCTTCTCTGGACTCACTCCAACAGGTCCTTCCTGTGCTGGATGCAGAACCCAAGGTGGGGTCTCAGGCATGGAGCAGAGGGGCAGAATCACCTCCCCAGAGGGGCAGAGCCACCTCCCTTCACCTGCTGCCCACGCTGCTTTGGATGCAGCTAATGACAGGGGGAAAATATGAACGTGAGTTGTTTGGGGTTTTTTAATTAGTATGTCTACAATGGTTTGCATCCAGATTTGGGGTCCTCAGCACTGGAAACATTACCATGGGGCATGAACAACCAACCCCTCTACCAGCTTCTCTCAAAAATGTAAAAAAGCAATTTCTTACTTTTTGACATCAAGTAATGAGTGACCATATAGATCATTTTGCCTTTAACAAATATGGACATTAATTTTATTGCCTCATTCAGGCAGAGGACCATGCTGAAGCTTGGTGCCAAAGATGCTGAGGCTCCCAGTATTCAACAAGAAACTCTGTTTCCTGCTCAATGGCTGTGTCATGTTCCTCCCCACTTCCCCCAGTTGTGCAATGCAAACTCTGAATCTCTCCCTTACGTATTTGTTACTATGGATAGCACTGAGTGCACTGGTATTGTACTAAAAAGGCTCCCCTTACTCAGAAGTACTAACAAGCAAAGCTAGAAATGAATGCATCCTAAACAACTGCAGCCTGAGAACAGAGTGGGCTGCTGGCCTTGCTTCAGTGCTGCAGCCCATCCCAGTTTCACAAGGCAGAAAGATATACTAGAGAGACCCCACACGAGTTCCTCCCCCTCACCACCAGCCTCTCCATCCTACAGCAGAGCAGAAAAGTCTCCCAGTTCAGTTCCACTAGCACAGAAGTTTTCAGGAACGCATTTCTTATTTATGCAGTCATTTTTCTAAAGGGTATTGGCAAGGGAAAGGGTGTGCCTGTTGGCTCTAGACTAACTTGTCTAGAAAACAAACCAGCAGCTGCATCCCTGTCCTTCTATGTTTGTAAAGTGAAGTGTTTGTGAACAGAATGTTTCCTGAGATATGCTTTTCTCACAGGCAGAAGAAAAAGCTTATTAGAGAAGCTAACATATGTCAAACCTTTTTAAAACTCCACATATACAGTAACAAGCTGTTTCTAGTTGAGACAGACAGAGGTAGCTGAAAGAGCGCTGCCATTTTTGTTACCGGTAGCAAAACATATGTATAAGCCTTAAAAAAATGTATATAAACTCAAATGTCCAAGGCACATGCACAACCACAGAGTTTACAAAAACAATTCATTGACAAAGAAACATTTAAACTCCCAAACAAACAAAACCTAACAAGAAAATCTGCACACACAAAATGGTACTTTTAAACTTAATACCAGAAAAGCCAGTGGTTACCCCAATTTTGTACACAGGGAAGGCTTCAGACAGAGAGTTGTCAAAAGTTTCACTTGTGCATCAGGTTAAACTCCAGATGCATTCACTGTTTTAGTTATATTGAATGTGGAGCAAAAATTATTACAAGAATTACTGTCACCAAAAAAAAACAAGGTACTGTTGAAGATTGCATGCAAGATGTTTTCCATTACCATCTGTATGGCTGATTACCTTGTCAAGTGAGCAGTTTGCCTTATCTCTCTGAGTGACCACATTCACACCTTCCTTGGACCTCTGCTGATAACAGACTATTGAATATCAGTTCATGACTGATAAGAACTATAATATCCCACTGTGAGATGCTCTGCCCAGAGGGAGGAGCCAAGCACTGCTACCCCGATATACTCTGAGATTCTGAAACTCCAGCACGGCTTTTCTCCACGGGATTCCCCAGAGGAACAGCAGCTGCCTCTTCATCCACTAGATCTCCAGAAGAAAGGATACATCCTTCTCTACAGATCTTCCTTGCTCCAACAGAACCACACCTGATACTTCAGAGGACTGCAGCCACATTTTCAATCGGACTGCCACCAACACCCTGACCGACAGGGTGTCAGGTTGGGTTCTGACTCTGTCAGTGTTGTTCTAGTGGACTGCGTTGTTTATTTTATTCTTTTTATTTCTTCCCTATTAAAGAAATGTTATCTCCTGCTCCCATATCTTTGCCTGGGAGCCCCTTAATTTAAAATTATAGCAATTCAGAGGGGTAGGGAGAGTTTACATTTCCATTTCAGGGGAGGCTCCTGCCTTCCCCCTAGCAGACTCCTGTCTTTCCAAACCAAGACAGGTACTTTGCTACTTTCCTTAATTAGCTCAATGGATTGATGTTTCTGTGAAGGCTTTGTTTACTTTTCTAAAAGTCATTTCCTGTCACTTGTTCTCACTTCTGCGTTACAAGAAGAGGGAATAACCAGTATTTTGAGTATTTCTCACCTTTGAGTGTCACCAACTCACAGGTTTCCCTGTCATATACATCAAACTAAGCAAATAGGCAAGCATGCAGAAAAACTAGCACGGAGCAGAAAGGAGGAAGCTCAGCTCTGAAAGTGAATATAGGGTATGTCACTGGGATGACTGCATCTGTTGAGAGGAGCAGATGGTGGTATTAAGAAAAAGCCTTCCACAGCCCTTCTAAGCACAGCTTATCAACATCAGTCAACACTCCCTTGCTTCTCTAGACAGATGTTGCATTCCCAGGCAGAGCACAATTTTAAAAAGCATCAGCTTAGACAAACCAGGATAACAAACATAGCTCACAAGGGTTATCACACAGAATCATGTTTTAAAAATGGATTAACAAATGTGCAGTTCACTAAGTGTTCAGTGTAGCACCCTGCTTTCTCACAGAAGACAGCTACCCTACTGTCTCACTGCACTGTCTTCTCACTGCAACATGGGCAAAGAAAATGATCTTTCCCTGACCTTGTGTCTATATGCATCAAATGCTCAACAGTTCAAGAGTTCCCTTGGAGTTGCTCCACTGAGGGAGCAGCTACTGAGATCAAGTGGAACTGCTCATAATTAGGAATTTCTAGGTATTCTGTGAAATTGCAGATATACAGATGAGTGCATACCTACCTACAAAAGGCTACATTAACAAATGACAAGGCCATAAACTCAAGTATTTTGTGTAGATTGCCCCTAGTTTATTAAAATGCAGAGCAACTTGTGTTCCTATAGTAATGGAGAGAAACAAGGAATTCTCACTGGCTAAGGTAACCCAAACTGTGCTATCACCTCCCAAGGGGGGGGTCTTTCTCCCACCTCCTTCCACCACTGGCTCAGTCACCAAACTGCTGTCACTAACTTCAAGCAAATAGAGGAACATAGGTTTAGAGTTGTAGGCAGTGTGTGTGAAATCTCAATCTAAGACTTTCTCCCAGGAACTGCAATGTATCATTTTCTTTTGGAAACTCACTGTGGAAATATTTAATGTCATTCAGAAGCTTTCTGTACTAATAAAATACTGGCAAATTTACTGCAAAGACTCCTCCAGAAGTAATCTCATGTTTTCCCTTAAAAGGAATTGAGGCATTCCTTTTGCCCTTTTCAGAAAGCAGCATGGGAATCACTGAGCATCAGTAGATAAAAAGAGAAAAACTTCAGATTGAAATGATACGCTCAAGTGACTCAGATTAAATAAAACATTCCAACAGAGGCAACGAGATCAATGTCTCTGAAGAAATACATTATTTTTTAGAAGGCTGCAATGACAAAAAATATCCTTCCAAGCTGCCAAACAGCAAAGAGAATATGAACAGCACAGTCTTTTCACTTACAGTTTCTAAACCATTAATGTTTCAAATAACAACATTCTTCTTAGAGCATCTAATTCCTCCGTGACTTCTACAAGTGCAGTCAACCACAGCAACAGAACTCTGTTGCTTTTACAGCACAAAATGCAAGAGACACTGAGAGTACCACAACTGCCAGATTTTGGAGAAAGTGTTTATTAACACAAGCTTCTACTCATGGATACGGGCAAAGGAAGGACTTGCAGTACCCTAACATGCTTGGTACTGTCAAGAGAAAAAATTCAACAAGAAACATTTCTGAATTGAGAGTGAGCTTGGTTGGTTGTCTTTTAACCAATTTTCCTTTTCTGCCTTCCAAACAGAACATCCAACTTGATGAAATTCCATATGATTCAGACTTTACAAGACAGCTACAATTCACAGCTCCAGTTCACTTCAGCTCATGAAGAACTTTCTCAAGTAACTCATAAAATATTTTACTGATACAAATCTGACTGATACCTTATCAGATGACCAAGACTAATGATTTCATGTATATTTCAAGGCTTCCAAACACAACACCAAGTGTAATATTTTCACAGCAGTACTAACAAAGCCAATGATGGTGAGAAACACAGCTATTGACTTGAAATACATGACAATATGATCAAGAATTTCAGTGGGAAGGGCTTCAGTCCAAGACTCTGTTCCAATTTAATTGTTTGGTGACTTGAAAGTACTACTAAGTAGGGGAAGAGAATAGTTCTGATTATCAAATTTAGCATCTGAATTCTTTTCTTATCACAGAAAAAATGGCTCCTGAGTAGCAATTCTTCACCCCAAAATTTGGCTGCTGTGGGTACTGTTGAAATTACTGGTATCTGAGCAGAGCTTTCTTCATTTCATTTCATTTAAATACTTAGTGTTATGTTAAACATTTGCAGTTCTACACATTCACAATAGGTATAACTACATGGTATACATTTCCTACATTAAAGCATATAATGTATTTTTTACATGGTTTGGGATCTATCAAATTCTAATGGAAATTCTAATCCTATCCTAAGTGTCTGCTCAAACCCTGCATGCCTTGCTGCTGACTTTTTACAGTATTGTTTCCAGCAGGGCAAGGCTGGCAAGTTCCCAGGAGCACACGTTTGGGATTGTGTCTGAGCTACTTCCCCATGAATGCTGCCCCTCAGTGCCAATCAGATTAACCTTTTACTGGGATTTTACTGGGATGTTGCTGGCAAGAGCCAGCAACACAGAGCTCTGGAACTCAACCCATTTCAACACTGCTTGAAATGAGAATAGCAAGAGAAAAACAAAACCATGAAATCGACCCTACGGAGCACTCCAGCTCTTCACAGTATTATCAAAATAGAATAAATGACATTTCCTCTTCAGCCCAGTAGCATCTCCTACTTAACTAACAGTATTATAGCCAAATTAGGCACATGAATTTATTTGGAATTGTTGTCATTGGACATAACTAAAACTGCTCACATATTGAAGATTTCATAGTTGCTGTAGCATCTGCAGGCAGAGTAACATACATGAAGAAGCCTTAGAATACTACATTGTATTTAATAAAGTTACTTGAAAACTTCCTGCCTCCAAATTAGTCTTTTAACCAGGATACATCCCAGAATGCTTGTTTGGGTTTGGTTTTTTTTTTTAAGAAAGCAAAATAGAAAATTTCTGGGGAAAATCAGACATTATATACAACAGATGCTACATTCCTGAAGGAAAAAAAGGAGCTTTGTCAGAATATCAAAGTGATGTCTCAAGTGAGCTTCAAAGTTTTGAGAATCAGGTTAAAACTACAAGAAAATATTTAACTGGATATGTGAAGTTTCCCTTACAAATCCTGAAGAGAAGCTAAGCCTATACCAGTTAATTCCTTGAAAGCAAATTTTGTAAGAAATGGACAGTAGCAAATTTAAGTATCAAACTCTTAGATACAGAAATTCTTCACCTATGAGACTTACTTTCTTCTCCTCAAGCTTTCTGCAGAATTATTCAAGTAAAAGTAGGAAGAAGCATAATTTCCCAACATAAAAAAGGCTATGCCTAGTCAAACAAAGATTTACTTGGCCCTGCTCCCACCAGTGACCAAAAGGGAACTTTCAGGGAAGAATAAGATCAGAGCAGGCATACTGGGATCCTTCCCTAGAATGTTTTCCACCAGATTGCAACTCTGGAATTTCATAGGTCAGAGGTCAGTGAAACTCATGGAAGAAGATTCCAAGATGGTGAGATATTCACCCCAAAGATACAGGCTTTCAGCTGCAAGGAGCTCTGCAGTTTCATGTTGCATTTTTTATACAAATGTCACTTTTTTATTAAGTCTCTCAGGTCTCACTGGTATCCCTTAGAAAAAGTTAAGAGTAAACAGCTTTCTGTTGTTACTTAGCCTCTGTTGTATTTAACCTCAGCCATTTTTTTCTCCATCTCAGTCTGGCTGTTCTTTAGATTGAGCCTTCCAACACCTTTGATCCTTGTCCAGTTGTTTAATGTTCAAATTTTGTAACATATTTTTGAGATAAGCAGACTTGACATGAAGTCAGTAGTCAAACTGCAAGTACCCACACAAGGACATTACATTCTCTGCTCTTACCAGTTTCCAAGTAATTGCTAAAATTCAATTTCCTTTACAACTTGTTGATCATAAACTGACATCATATCCAAGTAAAACTCAAAACTCACACTCCATCACTGCCTTTTCAGAGCTGGGATTTGCCCCTTTCTCACCCCCATATACATTACCTATCCATTTTCTATTAGCTCTTGTTTTATTAGTCAGCAAATCTCTCAAGCTGTGCTAAAGACAGCACTTGCATTTGTTACATAGTACCACCATATTTTGCCATAGCTTTACTCATCTTCTGGAATATGTAAGTCATTTAGTATACATAGTAATAGGAATAAGTAAATAAGAGCCATTTTTTTCATCCTGTATAAGAGCACAGCCACAGGTCAGATTTAAGTCAAATAACCAGAATATACAGTAGGCTGATCTACCTATTATTTTACAATCAAAACTCAAGTACTTAGAAATTCCTTCTGTACGAAGCTAATCAATCTGCATATTCCAAACTCTGCCATGCTCATTTCTCAGGGAAAAAAAAAAAATCACACATCAGCTTAATCAAACCTGTAACAAATAAAAGCAGCCAGCCCTATCCATACTGCATTTAGTCAACAGGCTCCTTGTCATGACTAAAGACCTCATAAGTACTGCATGAACTGATACAAATTCTCAGGAGTTAGCAGAAGGGTGGATGCATTTAATCCAAGAATTGAAAACATTCTAGACTTCCTAGCAAGCAAATATAGGACAGCTAAATCCCTAAAATAAATGGGATGCTTATTAATAAAAGCACTTTTAAAATTGCGTCCAGATATTTCAGAGTCCTGGAGATACCGCTCATACTCCCTCTAGAGAGCTATGGAATCTACACCAATTAGGGACAGAAAAATCACTGAATAAACAAAATACAATCCAGGGACAAAGGGTGGTATGGAGTTCTGGACTGTGGCAGAGAAAGAATACATTAATCCAAAAAGCCATTTTTCACACAGTGCCCAGCAACAGCCAAGAAAACATATCTAAACATAAAAAAAAAGAGAATAAACCTATAGGGGATATGAAATTTAAAGGGGGAGGATAGAAAGACAGAAAAATCCTCAAATACTGTAAATACCAGTGAAGAATATTTTTTCCACTTCCTTCTCCTTTGTTAAAAGGGTAGAGCATGAAGCTCCCTGACAAAAGCATTTCAAACTTATATTTCTCTCCCCTAACCTATTTTAATGCAAGCAGTACTTTAAAAAACATGAGAACTTAATAAGATCACACCATTGAAGACTAAAAACAACTTCACAGGAGCATTTTCATCCGAAGCTAACAGCTACATATGGGAAAGACACCTACCACTCCATCTGCAATCTTCCAGTCTGCACAACTTTCATATTTTTGCAGTTGCTTTTCAAACAGTTGTGCTATGGCTCGATGGACAAGTTCATATTGCTCCTGTAAGGTACCAGGTAAAAATTAATGCACAAGATCTTTTCAAAGAATAGTGATATATTATCACATTCATTTTAAAACAAACTATACCTTTGTTTGCACTGCAGAATGCCTCTGTGTCCTCATTTCCTGTATTAAATTAAATACATTGAATTCTTCAGGTATTTTCTGAAATACAGAAGCAAGTAATTTACAATGACATAACTGTCACAGCAACAATAGAAAAGCTGTTAAACATAATAAAAAGTGTAACTTTTATAGGTAAAGTTAATCTGCTCTCTCCACACTGCACCTACTGAATTTTTTTATCAAAGCAACTCCAAATTTACCTTGGATTTAGACCAGATGAGAACATCTCAAGCATTTTGAAATTAAATATCCAATGCCATGAATATGGCACTGCAATGTTAACAATGCTTCATAATCTAAAAATCCCAGAATGAAGTTATCCCTTTATATTTGAGCTGCATGATAAATCAGAGAGACTGAGAAAGTTGAATTCAAAAGTCAATTTATATTGAAAATTTTTTTTAATTACAATTTTATAGTAACCTATTTAGATAAAAACTTGCTGCCAAAGGAAAGTAAGTTCATACTAAAGCACGAGTGCAATGAAACTAAACATCCAACCTGTCAAGAGTTCAGAATGTCCTAAACATTTCACTATTTTTGAACACTTGGATGCTCAATCAATCCCTGTCAGGAAATTACAGAATGTCATAAAACTTCTTTTAGGATTCCTTACCCCAGCTTTAAGCAAATTCCATGTATAATCTATGGCACAGATGGCTCCTGTTCTTCCACACCCTGCACTATAACATAAACAGAGAGGTGTTAGATATTATTTAAATTTGATAAAAAAACCACTATAAGCCTTATATTTCAAAACTCCACATTAAAAAAATTATCCAAATCCCTCAACTTTCATTTTAATATCACTCTGCCTGACACTACAGTGTCTTAAAAATAAAATGAACAGCGCAAAATGCAGCATTGAATTTTTTAATGCAAGTTTGCATTGCCATTTGGAACTGCATTCATGAAAGATGATTCAGCGTTGACAATTTTATTGCCTCTTCCTTTTGTCACACTGTTCCCAGCTACTACTGTTTCATCAGGTGTGGTCTTCTCCAAGTTTAATGATAAATGATGTAAAACGGCAAAACGAAAGACATTGAAAGACTTGCCACATTATTCTGATTTAGTACCACATCCATATTTTTTCCTTTTTAGCTAAAAACATAAATCTGAAAGTTTAAGAATGACAGCAAACCATCTTATTTATTTTTCCTAATTGTAGGAATTCCTCTGTTTTACACATGCAGAGTTATAATTTATGCATATTTATTACATTATAATTACACTGCTGTAAAGAATCAACATTCAGAATTATATTGACATTCAAAAAGAACAGGACAAAGTGAATAGATTTCAGTGCTAAGTCAGTTTATGTTTTTAGACCTCACTTAAGAGTGACAACTCGAAAAAATAATGCAGCCCTTGAAAAGAATAGCTAAGCTCCAAAGACTTAATAACTCCCATCAATTTAACATGTCCTGGCTTAAAAATCTGAATTCAATTTTTCCTGACATAACACATGAACTTTTGTTGCTTTAGGAAGCATTAAAAACAATAGGCAAGATTTTCAGATAAACTGTCAGAAAGTGTCAATGCAACAAAATATTTTCATAGAAATTCAGTTTCAACAGTTCTGGTAGCCAAATTTCAGGTCAAGGATGAAACTGTTGTTTAGAAGCAAAGATTTCCCAACTGGAAACTACAACCTGCTCATAAAGATCCCTTTTGTCATATTAGAACACAGACAGAGTTCTTAGTGGTGCTATGTAGTCTCTCTTACTGAGAATGGAGCCTTTAGTCTCAAGCTGATTTGCAATGATCTTCCAAGTCTGTTTTGTCCTCATGAGGATTTATGTCTTAAAAACCTCAAAACAGGTCCCCTTTTAAAGGCTCATTCTTTTCTGATTGATATTCTGTCTTAAACTGAAGTAAAAGAAAAATTTCACTGTGGCATCAGTTTTAAGAAAATGGAGCCTGTATGATTTTGAATTAAATTTTGTCATGAGAATTTTTCAACTAAAATAAATAACTCAATTCTGACTCAAAACCAAAACTAGTGCATCCCATAATAAAAGTCTAGATTTCAAAAAATGAAAATGCTTAAAATGAAAAGATAAATCCATTTGATACCTGCAGTGTATGCAAATAGGAACATCTTCATGTTCCTGGTATTCTCTCATCAAGCTGATCATGTCCAGAATAGAATCAAACGACGAAGGGACATCGTGGTCAGGCCAGTTAACATAATGAAATTGATAGACACTACGAGTCTCCTAAGGGAGAGCAGGGAGAAAGCTGTTAGTGATAACACACATTTCAGTTTGTACCAAAAAAGTAGTCCTATGAACCTTTGCTTTGACAAGCAAAGTCATTTACTGGATTAAAAATCTCTACAGCTTACACCACTTCAAAAAAAGACGAGAAATTCTGCAATCATATTTGAAGTGCTGATAATGCATAAGAAGATGGCCTATGGGACAGTTCAGAAGCCCCTTTCTATTACATGGGTCAAGGACCAACAATGCTGCACCATAAGGTTCTATGTCCTTACAGCTATAACTTGGAAATGGAGGAAATCTTTCATCTTTCTTTTTCTCTTTGTACTTCAGTAACTTACATTGAGGGAAAAAAAAGGAGACAAAGGTGTTGTTTTGTCATACTACAAAATAAAGTGTGTGCACGTGTGCACAGGCTCACAGAGGGAAATTAAGAAAACAACAGAAATAATCGAGACCATATCTAAATATGGATCACACTTGCAATATCAATAGGCACACTTTTATTCCAGCAGCAGGAGCTACAACAGTACTAAAGGCAAGGTAAGAAGCAGGCTTTAGAACAGCTTAGTTACTCAGCTACCTGAATCCCTGAAAATCCTCCCTTTCATCACTATCCAAAGCATCTGCAGCAACCAGCAGAACCAGCAGCTAGTTCCACTGCACCTTCCCATGCTGGTGTTCACCTCTGGGTTCCAGTATCCCCCCTCAAAGTAATGTTTGTAATGTCCAAAACTGGAGAGCATGAAGGTTTTGATCCACATTACAGTCTACAGGTTTCAGGACCTACACTACCTTCTGTTTCATTATGTCAGAAGCAACATGGCAGGCCTCTTGAGCATGGAAATTTATCTATTTTTGATGCTTGACTTTTTCCAGCTCTATGGAAACACCATAGCTAGCTAAAACAAGAGAAAACACAGCCTAAGAAAGCACAAATTTAAAAATCTAAACGATTATGTAAAACCAAGGTCATCAGTAAAAAGGAAGAGTTACAGCTATCTATTAAGGTCTACCAATAAATTTCACTTAATTACTTTGAAAAAGACTATTGATTTTTCACATTAGCAGAATGGTCAGGGGAAAAAAAGTATTTGTTCCTTATATGAAAACCTAAAATTTCAAAGAACTTTTATAGTCCTTTTTTTCTACTGCCACTTATAAACTAAACAACCAAAGTTCTTTCTTGAAAATAAAGTTTCAGTCGAACTGGTTTTCTTTCTAGAAACTAAAATAACTTTGTAGATTTATGGAAATTTTAAACCCTTTTGCATAGCTTCTTTTTGTATGATAATCCATTGCAAATGCTACAGAAGTGACAAAACATATAATTATTCTGGAAAGCCTGAAAGCAAACTTAAAAGGATATTACTTTATACCACAAATACACTTTTCCTCCCCAGTGCAAGGCTATGCCTAGAATACATCAAAGCAAGATGAAAAGTCTGCAGTTAATTTTACAGGAATCCTCAAGCAAACCTGCTACATAACTCTGAAGAAAAACCACTTTATCAGATGCACAGATCAAATATCAACACATCTTGTTAACCCTTTCAGTTAAATTGCTCCTCACAGGAACAAACTTGTTTCCTTGCTAAGATCAAAAGCTCAGCACAAACTATAACTTTTTGTTGCTGCACAGTTTTTAAGCAGTACACAGGCTTCTAACTGGGACAGAACTCCCCAGAGACAACAGCCAAACATCATTTGCATGTCTAGTACAGGCAAGCCAAATCTACATCAGCCACAGTCTCTGGTGTAAGTGGTTCATACAATATTTGGGTGTTAATAGGAAGGCAAGTTCTGCTTTGGGGTTTTTGGTATCTAGTTCTGTTTTAATGGTGCACCATTTCAAACAATGTCACAAACCCCGATTACTACACAGAATTTCTGTTATCTAAACTGTCTCACAGCCCAGCCAGTTATAGGGAGTAACAGAAACAAACTGATTAAGTTCATGCATTCCCAGCAAATACTGCAGACAAAAATTATTCCCCAAAATCACTCCCCTCATGATTAAGCAGCTCTCATAACTGCTGCGGTATCTGTTGTTGAAAAGGAACAAAGCTTTGATAAAGAAAATATAACCACAAATGAGACTAACCTGTAATAAATCATTTACTAATGCAGATTGATAATTAAAATTACATGTATTCTGTAAAATAGACTATCATGCTTTGTGTTTTTACAGGAGGGCTCTACAGTTTCTATTTACTGGTAGCTGTTTTCCAGTCAAATGAAGTCTGACATTTGACATCTGACATTTCAGTGTAAGTTTACAAGAAAAGCTTAATCCATTTGGGTAAACAAGAACATAGAAAAGGCAAAGAGTTTCACTATTCCTCCTTTATATACTAAGATTTTAACATCACTTCCAAACTTTATCATTTACATCCATAATCAGCACCTAAAAAAGTGAAGATATTTTCATGGGTTTCTGACATTGTATCATTTTGGAGACTTTTGAACAATAATTGAAGGTGAGACCAGAAGTGACTGTGTACTTACATTTTGAAATTCAAGTAATAATGTTCTAATGAAATAATCTGTTCTTGCTTGCTCAGCTTCCTAAATATGAGGAAACAATAATGCATTGGAAAAAAATATTAACAATTAATATGCAACATACAGGCCATAACTAAAATCTCAAACTTTAAACTAAGGGGTCTTTCTTAATTTATTTGGTTTGTGTTTATGATTTCCTCAAGAGAGGGGCAATAAAAACACTGATTAACACACCAGCAAGTCAGCTTGCTGCACAGGATGTGCAAAATGGCTTACTTTTACTTACAAGTGTGAGTTTTGAAATTGTCTGTTCCAAAGTCGTCAATGAGCCATATAAGAATATTTCTAAGTACCTCTTTTGCTTTATTTCTCCATACTTTTAATTTACAGATTGCCTTTCACAGCCGTCCCTCTATAACATTTTTGCTGTATAAACTTCAGCCTCTTACCACTCTATCCTGTGATGTCTCCTTTTATTTTTTCCTTTTCCATTGTATTCAGTTAAGGGTGCATCTAAAAGAATCACTAATTATCTTGGTTGTGGCCAAAAAATCTAGCTTCTAGCTCACAGAATTTTCAAATCTTCCTTTGGAATATCAAGGAAAGTTTATACTGCAGAAATCAAACAATATTGTTGTATTTTAAATATCACTAACATCAGAATTTGAAGATACCTTTAAAAACTTTGCATTACAAATTCCCACAGAGAATTTAGGAGACTGAATATGCTTTAATGTGTTTCTGTCTCCTCCTGGGAATTTACCATTTCCCATCAACAACTGCAACACTGCGGGTTTTAAAGCAATGCAGCCCACATACACCAGAGTACCCAAAGGTAATAGATTCTGCTGTAGCTAAGGCAATTACAACAAACACACAAACTTCTTTCCCCAGTATCTCAAGGAACAGGGCAAAAAGCAGTCAAATTTGAATCAACTTACCCTAGGAAAAGGTTACTCAGAATCTTTATAGACTAAAATTTGCAAGTATGTATTTTCCTGACAAGATGAATCAAAGTGTACTTAATTCTTGTTAGACCATTTCGAAGTAGTATGAATAGCTGAATAAGCAGGCATGCAAACTCTTTCTGAACACCCTAAAACATGTAATGCTAATTAACTTAATAAAAATAACCTGTTCCAGTGGTACTTTCAGCTCACTCAGAATGCACAAGTCATATCACACAAAACACCTGCACAAGATTTGGATTTTCTTGAGTCTGGTGCAGACATTCAAGCAGCATATAATGCTCAAGAAATAATACATAAAAACATACAAGAGCAAGGGACACAGGTTCCCTTCTTTAAAAAAATAAAACAATCATGGAGGATTCAAAAAACCACACAGCTTAGATGTGCATGTTCCTTTGAGAGTCCTTGGTTAAAATTTAATAGTAAACAACTAAAAAGCCCACTATATACATTTCATTGAATATTTAAGTTAGAAACCCACTAAATACTTGAAAATTAATTTATAAAGCTTTATACTTACACAAGAAACACGAAATGGTCCAAAAGTTACAGCTGCTTCTCCATACAGAGGCCAGTAACGCTCACATTTTTTCTGTTAAAGTAAAGAAGCCCAATTTAATTCATGCATGGTACTGAAAGATGATTAACAGAAGCAGAGGAGACAAAATCAAAACCCTGAATGCCTTATTCTGGACTCCTTTTAAGATAATAAAATAACTTTCCTTTTGGATAACGAGAGAAAAACAAAACCAAGACCTCAAACAACCAACAGAAATACAGGCAAAAGACACTTTGCAAATTAGGATGCAAATTTCATGTCTGCCTGTACCATATGCATAAGCACCATGCAGAGGGGAGCAATGAAAGCTTAGTTTTTGTCAAAGTTGGGAATTCACAATTCTGGATTTCCTTCTAAGGTCATAAGAATAAAGAAGAGAGATTTTAAAAAAATTGTTTTTGCAGCTGTATGAATTGACAGGAAATTCTGAAGGACTTGGGATTTTCATAGTTGGCCTGCATCCCACAAAGAGCAAGACACTTTTTCCACAGTGACACAGCCAGAAACAAGCCCTTGGTACAGTTCTGTACATAAACACATATTCCACTGAGATGACACCTAAATAATCATGTAACCCTACAAATGGGGCAGAGAAATGCAGTCTCATGAACCATTTCCTATGTACAGAGATGTAAGGATAAGCATTCTCACTTCATCTGGTATCATTATCACAGTTACAGATTTGGCATATTAAGTTTCACAGCTATTGCCCCATATGGGCAAAGTTCATTTATTTTTGTATTTAGGACACATACCCTTCCCATTTCAAATTCTCGACAGGCCATTACAATTATCTGAAAAGAAAAAAAAAGATGCTCCAAGTTAGATGGTTTTGGATCATGTAACTTAAACCCACACTTCAGCCCTTGCTTCTGTCAGGCAGATACTGATACACTTGAAGTAGTTACTAAAGAAGGGACTAATGATGAATAATATTTTCTTTCCTGCATACACATGCTCCTCTAATTCTAAAACAGTAACCAAGTTTCATCCTTCACAAAATCTACATCACTAATACAACACTTCAAGGCTACTTAATTCAAATTCACTGTAATCCTGTACAAATACCTAATTTATTCAATCTGACTATAAAGTCTAAATTTATAAAAATATAGAACCATTTGTCAGCTGGAAGAAACATAGCTATATTTGCTTAAAGTGACATGGAATGCATAAAATACGAACAATCCCCCCTGCCAAAAAAAATTGACCATCAATCAGATTTCTTAGGTGAAGCTCTATCAGAAAGCATGAGTAGCACAATAAAAATGCACCAACAGGTAAGCTATTTGTAACAGTAAGTAACAATGACAAAAGTGTCAAAAAACTACCCCTCCCAAAAAAAAGAATTCAGAAAAAAAATTGGCAAACCTATCTGATTTCCACAAGTATTTAAAAGTTAATTCCTGACAAAAGCTGTTTAAACACATGTAGAATATATAAAACACTAACTAACCCAAAATTAGCATAAAAAGGAAGGTAAGTGGTTTGAGATTTTTTTTTTCACATTCTGGTTCTGTATTTGATTTTGTCAGTCTATATTAAATCAGAATTGTCCGGTCTCCTACCTTACAGATAAAACAAGCAAAAACCTATTCATAAATATGAAGGGCTTAATGTTCATTCAACAAAATTATTACTTTAAATTTACATTATTAAACTACATAAATAATGTTAATGCCATTTAACTACAAAAGGCAACATTTGGGAAGCAAAAAATCTAAATCACTGTCAATATTTTGATAATAATAGCCAGCTCAAGCAAAAAAATACACAATCACAGTGTCATGAAATAAGGTAATGCTGAATTTTTCTACAGCTACTTACAGCAACGTTGTATTCCCATATCATCCTCCAGAAGTCTATGACTGTATTGGCTAAGGGACCCTGGGTAGCAACATATGCTTTTGGCCCATGTACTCCCTGGGATTGGAGAAAGGAACCAATAATGTTTATAAAGAACTTTATCTGCACTGAATTAAAAAGGTTTTGGGTTCTAATGGTAAAATTAGAATATCCTTTTTTTTTAATACATGTAACAGGAAGGGTGAATACGAAACATGACTCCTAATTACATTAGTGGGAATTTAGCTGGTAATCTCAAGGGAGCCCAAGATCACAACAGCTACAGCACTGCCAGAGACTGTCACAGGAAATAAGTATGTTCAGATTCTGAAGATTCCCTTTAAGTCTGCATTTTCTTTGTTACTCAAACACTTAGTGACGAAAAACAGAAAATCTTTCTGTAAAAAAGCATCCTCTTGAACAAATTTAAGTTCCTCCCTCTGTGTAATACATTTCAAAATTATAAAATTTTAGAATTTATATTAATAAATATAATTTTATATTAATTTTATTAATTATATTAATTTTCAGTACATTAATGTTCAGCTTTTCAAGCTAAACATTCATGCCGGAAGATTTGCTGCAGGAAGATTTAGATTTTACCTGCTTCTGAAAAATAAAGCTACAAAGACAGCTAAAGATATTAAGACTTTGAAACAAAACTGTATCAGGCTTTGAGTCAAATTCTGGCTTCTCTTTAAGAATGTCAGATTAATTCCATTACCATTGTTAGATTAAGAATGTTAGAATGTTAATGCCATTGTCACACTTCTTCCACGAACAGAGCAAAATGTACATTAACATATACAAATTGTGAAACACCTCATTTATGGCCCCTAAAAATGTCACCTCTAAAAACAACTGCATCTGAATTTTCCTATGGTATAAATCTCCAATGCACTTGCCTGCCACTTTAAAATTAAGTATTTTACACTATATTTCCACTTAGGATTAAATCAAAGTTTTAAAGATTGTGCTATGAATGGCACCATGTTTGCAAATTTATTCAAGTCATAATAAAATTATATCTTCCCTTACAGCTTTAAAGTCTTATGTTAGACTATAATATTAAAACTGCACTGACAAGAAAAAAAGCTTAAAAAGAACAGAAGAACTGTTAAACTAGTAGCACATACCTTAATAAAGTTTGCATTGATGTAATCTGAATCTTGTGGAGGAGTTTTTAAGGTCAGTTTAACTCTGCTGTGATCAACTAAAAAAACAGACCAAAATATTTTTTTGAACAAGAATTACAACACATGGAAATCAATATAGAACAGTAAATATAATATATATAGTACATTAAAGAACATTTTCCAAAGGTGAGTCACACAATCAGGTCAATACATTTGATTTATGTAAAAATGTAACCCAGCTCAGGTAGTGAGTGACAAGCAGAGTAGCTCCTGTTTTGTGCTTCTGATGCTCAAGTTTACAGGGTATCACCTCCTGGAATTCCAAGAGCAATTCATCACAAAGAGGCAAAACACAATTAATCAGAAGCCATCAAAAGTGCAGTTACACAGCATTAACACAGATCCCAGTGGTCAGAATTAAGACACACTCAAGGAAGGCAGAAAGCACAAAACACCAGTGCACAGTTAAAGCAGCTGGCAGCTCTCAAAGTCTCTGCCAAGGAGGATTCCATCAGGTATCACAGCAGGAAACAGGCACCAGGGTTTATTGCTCAGGCACAGACTGATCCCTGTCCCACAAATACTGGGCTAGGCTCTTTGTTGCAGCATTTCTGAACTAGAAAACAGCAGATTCCTTCATTTATGGGGTTTGGGACACGTCAAGTTTCTGCTTCAAACATTACTGACTGTCTCAGAGAAAGCTTCTGATAAAACTAGCAGTTCCTGGGAGATTAAAATCCTCAGCAATATAAAAATAGCTTTATTATTTGTTGACAGAATAAGCTAAACATTTTGTTATTCCTTCTGGCCTTAAAAGAAATCCATATTTAATCCAACAACTTGATTGTTACTAAAATGGTGTAGGTGGTTGGCAGGTCTGCCAGTCCTTCCAGCTCTTGTTGATAACAAGACTTATTAGCTATCAAATAAAAATTGTTCAGACTATCTCTACACTAGAGGTTCTTTTAGTTGAAAATCCATATCAAAAAGGAAATTATATTTTAATGGGGCAACAGAATTATCTGTAGAAACAGCAGCTGCTCAAGCAATTTGTTACTTTTTGCTCCCAGGGTCAATTCCTCAACCACAGAACAACTGCTAAACCTTTGATTAGACCTAAATTCAAGAAAAAGACAAAGAACAAATATATTTCAAAAGAGAAAATACAGTTAGTTGGGTTTTTTGTTTTGTCAAAACATCACTGATAATAAAACAAGGAACTGTGCCTAGAAGAAGCAAATGCTAAGAGTTATTTCTATACAGAAAGCTCTCCCAAAAAGCTTGCAAAATTGTGAAATTTTTCTGCCAGAGTACCCGTAACATGCAAAAAAATCTGTTACCATGTAATGCTTCTTAAAAAAGCACAAGTGCAAATTAGGAGACTTTTAGATCACAAATCTAAAGACAACACGTTCATATAAAGGCCTAGAAAAACCCTTAAAACGCATTGCACTGTTACACATTGATAACTTGGACTATAAAAGCAAGAACATTCTCTAAGCATGAAATGGTGTCATGGACTTTATACTAAAAACTGCTTTTAAGTGGCAGAACAGACTAATTAAAGTAGCAGGCTAATGAGGGATCCTATCTTAGCACAGTAGATCCAAAATTCTAGAGCAATTTCCAAATGTCAAAATCACCATCCTGTCTCCGTGTGCCACAGCTCATCTGTGGCAGAGCTGAAGGTCTGGAAGAGAATTTCCCCCCAAAATCCACTGCAGTTCTCAGCTTCTGAAGATTAAGTGCTTGGATATTGCTATACATGGTTATAAAGGCTCAGTTCACAATAACTAATTGGTTCTTCAGGTGACCAGTGAACACCATGTTGCATTTAACTACCATTTAGGATGGCTTAGTAAATTGTAATGGGAACATGCATCCTACTGTGAAGCCAGCGTTGAGTTAGTGCTGAGGTACTGATCTCTCTGGTAACAATTTCTGATAAATACAGCACTAATCTCTGATTAAGTTACAAATGTACATAATTTCCTGGATTTACAAGAGATAGACATGGGTACGTTGCCTTTCTCCTGCTTCTCATTTCAAGCTGATCTCCCATCACTTCATTGCT
Organism: Geospiza fortis; assembly: GCF_000277835.1. Taxonomy (NCBI): domain Eukaryota; kingdom Metazoa; phylum Chordata; class Aves; order Passeriformes; family Thraupidae; genus Geospiza; species Geospiza fortis. The sequence goes on along the minus strand of NW_005054354.1, from coordinate 3,814,579 downwards.
GGAGACTTTGGATGTTTAAGACATTCACTTAAACTGAAAATACATCTTCAGTTTTCCTCAATGTCAGCTTTGAAGTTCACTCATTTCCCCACTGTGAGCTTTATTCCCTCCCAGATCCCAGTGGCTCAGCTTTTATTTCCACAGAAATAAAACCACTGTCTCACCAATTCAGCCTGGCTGCTACCAAGATTTCACTATATTGTTCACAATCTACCAAAATGCCAGGACACTGTTAATAAGATGACAATAACGACTTCCTCTCTCTTTTTCACTCTACCTACTAAACATTTCCTCCCAACTAATAAGCAGAGTAAAGTGTGCCTGTTGCTGACCTTCTGGGACAAGAGAAGTGGCATTTGTCAGAAGACTACCCTTTAATCTCACTGTCAGCTGTTCAGATCCAGAAGCACAGTGAGCTGTGCCTCAGGAACCACATTAAGTGAGCATGTAACAAACAGTCTTGTAATTTCACGTGAATCTGTAACATCCCCATGGTGGTGGGTTTAAAATATAAATTGTGCTCTGACTCTTGCTTTCTGTGTCCACACATTAAAAAGAATTTCATTTAGACTCTAGCAAAATAGAAACCAAAGTCAATCCAGCACTGAAAGATTTTCAACACCATCTGCAGGATACAAACAGGCAGAAAAGATCTATTTTACAGCAAAACAGGTTCCTTAAGCCTCCTTAGAATTTCACCTAGAGTATATGCTGACATTTGTTTGTTTTCTACCATGAATAACATGTTCCTAAGGAAAACATACATTTAAGCATCTAGTAATGTTATCAGCTACTCTGAGCTAAAATGAAAGTGTCAGCTTGATACAGCTTCAGAATCAGAACAACTTTATCTTTGGGTGATACGTCTCCTGATAAAATATAAAAATATTCAGTCACTTTGCCTTCCAAGTTAAAACTAAAAATAAAAACATCTTTCCGCAAATTATCTCCAATTTTGCCTTTCAGTAATAACTAAAAAGTAAAATCCAAAATACATGGAGAATAACAAGTCCTTTTCTTTGTCCTCTATCAACATGTAAATCAGACTTACATGGCAATATATCTTTGTATCTATTCTTTTTAACATTTTCTTCTTTTTCTCCAGTGGCTGTTGGGTAGATCTTCTCTGTTCTGTATTTTGTTGATAATCTTCTTAACCTCTGGAATAAAAGATTTAAATTGTTAAATTTCCAAGCCTCAAGATAAACATCATAAGGGATTAGTTTCATTGACGAAGATGATCACTTAGGAAAAAAAAAATAATCTCTTCTCTCCTTTTATGATATTCACTACAATGAAGGTTAAACACCTTTAGTTTAGTACTTTACTTTAGTACTTTTAGCACATCAACAGGTTATACCCAAGTTAATGCCATCTCTATACTTGAGACGTGGAACTTTGGAAAAGCCAGTACAGCATCAGCATGAACTATGGTCATACTTTACTTGGACATTGCCCTGTTGAGTAACAACTGCATTAAGAATACCTGTGAGAACCAGAAATATCTCAGGGGACCTGGAGGAAGAGCACAGCATGGGCTGGCTCAGGAGCAACTGGTACTTGGCTCTGAGGCACCAAGCTCCCACACTGACAACTCAACAGAAAGCAAAATCCTACATTTAACCCGTGCCAACTCCTAACGCCCAGCTCCTGTGGAGTTTCCAGCTCAAAGAAAGAAGGTCTCTGTCTCTCAGACACACGCTATTCACAATTAAGATGAGTGACAGGAGGTCTGCTTTATTCACAACAGTATGTCAATTTTCCCCCTCCATCTATTTCAAACTCTAGAAACATGAGTCAAAATCTCTAATAATAAAAACCAGCCCCTGCCTTGCAGTAATCTAGAAAACAAAAAGAGCAATACAGCTTTTATCATTCCAAACAAGTTAGGCCTTTGCAACCTTAAAACTGAGGAGTAAAAGTTCTCATTGAAAAAAATAAATACAAGAGGAGCCAGCAGTCCTTGTTATTTTAAACTGTGTAGACATCCAGATTTAAAAGGAACACCAAAGAATTAAGAAATTTAACTCTGGTGGTTGCAAACTCAGCCATTCTATCGACACTGACATGGTGGTGCTGCATAAGACTGCCAAAAGGAAGACTGAAAGCAGCTCCAAACAAATTTAGCATCTCTAGTGAAGGATGTTCTGCCCAGGTAGAAAGACAGACATGCTTCATGTTTCCCTCCCTCTATATTTAATTCATCATTGCACACTTGAAGACTCAAAACATTCATGATTTGTGTTCTTTTGGGGAAGGGGGACAAAGGGAGAGGCTTTTTGCCAGTTAAAAATGTAAATCTTGCTTGTCACTGACTATGCAAGAACCTACAGGCAGAAAGGTATTCTAACAAAGATGATCTGTCTGGAAAGCCAGTTTTAGCAGCTTTAGAAGAATTCAAGAAGAAAACACCTGGGACACTCACTGCACACTTTAATTAAAAAAATGTTTTGGCAACTCAAGCCTTTCAATAATTCCTCCTAATTTATTATGCAATTGAGGTGACTAATTATGCATATTGGGCCCAAAATTGTCCTAGCCCCACCCTCAATCTTAAGAATAAAATCGCGTAAAACTTATCATCTCTCTTACAGAGAAAAACATTTTCATGAAATTTATAGGGATATAGCAAAAAAAAAAAATCAAATTACCTATGCAAATGTGGATAAAATCTGTCATTAATTTAATTGAATACACATCTAATATATCAGAAAAGTGACATTTGCAGAACAAAAACAAATGGCAAAGTAAAAAAAATAAATCAAATCAAGAAGAACCAGTTTTTAATTTTTTTCTCTTCTGCAAGGACTTCATCACAGATTCAATCACTGAACACTAAAAAGAGCACCAGAACGAGCCTGCAACTACTTTTTTATTTTTTGAATGAATGAAATGAATTTTCTTAAGACATCTGCAATATTAACCAATGAAGCAAAACAATAAATGTCTGGAGATGTGGTAGTGTCTGACCACACAGTGACCAAGCTGCTAAATATTTAACCTCAAAGTACTGTAAGAGTGAGGTACAGGAAGATTCAATTCTTAAAAAGACACAAACAGTTCCTGAAGCCCTCATGGTAACTACACTCATCTTTGCAACACTAAAAATAAATTCACAGCATAACCTGAACACAGCAGGCAGAAAAACCTGGTTTGTCACACAGCACACACAAAGAATGCCACTGCATGTAGGAGACTGTCCTATATAACATTGACCTTTCCTAAGTCAAAAAATATCACTTGTGCTAAGACTGAACACACCCAGGAGTCTAGAAAAAGCCAAATGAATGCACATAATTTGGCTAAACCAGCTATGAACTGCAAGGCTGAGAAATACTTTGAAATAGGCTATGACTCTCCAATGAAGAGGGGGAAAAAAGCAAAGACCAACAATCATACGTTCCAAGCGCAGTCATTAATATGATATTGTGTATTGTTCCAACATGGTTGTGAGTCTTAAAGGGTTTTCCCCTCCATCTTACTGATTATTATAGGGCAAATGTCATGATTCTGCTTAAAAGAAGTTTAGAGAAAAACTACTTCTACAAACCATGACTAAAAGCAGAAGTTATTTTACCTGAGAAAGAACACACTCAAGGAAGTCAGGTTAGGTATCAAAAAGTAGGACGATGATCCTTTTTGGGTAAGCCCATTTTAAAAGCACACAAGAGAAAAAGGCATGCACTTTCACCCACACAATTTGGACAAATTGTAAGCCAAAAAGGCTTGAGTGCCTACTACCAACTTTCATTTTCTAGAAAACAATGCTATGAGAATCCAGCAGAGGCTTCTTCCCTACATGATTCAATCTCCCCTGCTCTGCAGTTTGCTAAACAGATCAGAAAGTAGGATTAGCTTAGCTCAGCTCCAAGGCAAAGCCTGGAAATGAAATACAGGTTGATTTTAGCACACATCTGTTCCTAAAATTCTTCAGGATCCATGCTTTTAATGCATGTTTGCCAGCTGCTCTGTGACATGGGTAATAGAAGATACCTAAGTACAGTCCTGAGAGCAACCAAAACGAGTAAGGAACATTCTTTATGACTTATAGTAGTACCTGCTACATAGAATAATATCTATTTCATGCTTTGGAAGAGGAAGAATTGACTAAAGAGTAAGGAAAGAATTTTTAAAACTGAGCTTTGGACAGAGTACCAGAGGAATGGAAAAGTGCCAGACTCAGCAGAGTATTCTGCCCTACATGCAATAGAAAATTCCTGCAGAAGGCTATTGCAGTGTGTGCTGACAGCCTGCTGTGGGATGCAAAGGATCCAGTGCTTCCTAGGTTACAGCCCAGAGTGACCAGGAGGAGGAGAATGTACTCAATAGCAGAATGGGGGTAATGACAGGGCAGAAAAGAATTCTCTTCAGACTACACTAAGCTGACAGGACAGGCAGCAAGATCCGTCTCAGCTCGGTTTCAAGCAGCTAATTGTTTATAAACAACTGTTTATTAAGCAATCATTTGGGTTAAGTCAGTCAACTGCCCAAATGCTTCCCTGAAGACACTTGGGCACCAAGAGCAGGGACATGGCAGGTCCAGCCTGGTGCCTCTGCAGATAACCCTGGGTGCTTCTGCCTGCCCAGTGGGACTGCTGTCCTGGTACCACGGAAATCCTCACTGGCATGTCCTTTCAAGAACAAACAAAATGGTCAAAGACAAGCATGATGAGCCAGAAATATGCACTTTAAGAGCTGCATTCACAAGGCCTTTAGTTCCAGTCATTAGAAAAGCTCCATTTTAATTCTGCTTATTCATTGTGCGACAGAAGTGGTTTGTGGGGTAGTGACAAACACCACATGTGACAGTGAGCAGATGAGTCTTTGAAACAATTTAAGTTTCAGAAACATACTTCCAACTTCCATAGTGGTTTCACAATCTGTACTACAAATCTACTTCAGTTTTTACAAAAAGACAAACCAGCTTTTCAAGATCAACTTGTGGAATCCTACCATATCAAGAGGAACTTTGTCCAGTCAGTTCAGGAAATACAGATCTTTGACTTTCATTGTCAGTTTATTTATTTCCTCAACACTTTAGAAAGCCTTTAAAGACACAATGCCTAATATAGAAGTGCTGTTTGTGGATTAAAGAAAGCATTTATATAGCTTACTGAAATTTAAAGAACTCACTTCAAAAGCATAAGCTTTTGGAGTCAAGTTCCTTTGACTCCTTTCTGGGCTTCTTTTCAAGGACAACAAGACAAATATTTCACCAGAGTTTCTGTTATCTCAAGTCTTCAAACTGCCTCCCTAAGCCTTGTCTGACATTTCTAATTGGCAAAACAAATGATAATACAACAGAGATGTTCTCTTGACTCTCCTTTCTGACCATTCCTGAGGAGCAGGACATACCAGAGAGCCAGAAGTGAGGTGCTGCAGTATTCCACAACATCCACTTGCCTTGTGACAACAGGCCATAGAACCAGGCTCAGGAAGCTCTACACAGTCAGCTCTGGCAGTGGTCTCCTGACATTGTGCCAATGACAAGGAACATATTTTGTTCTGCAAAATTTGCCAAAATGCATTAAGAAATACTCAAAGAAACAAGAAATTAAAGAAAAGGTTCCATAAAAGTTTCCTTAAAAATCAGAGCATAAAGAAGATCCTAGGAAACACTTCAAAAATGTTGTATTAATGCACTCATTTCATTAAATAAGACAATGATTTCTATCATAAGGTGGGCATTGCATTTTTCTTACTAACAGGAAGGGAAGAAAAAACCAAGAATTATGTGCAACTCTGGTCTCATCCAAATAATTTAGATAAAGCTCACCAGGGCAGAATACATTCCCTAATACTTGGACAGTGAAAAAATGTACCTGTATGGAGCAATGTGAACTAAATTACCACAAAAATTTCAAAATTACTATCTTCTGGTTATCTCTAGTCAGATAACCCTGGTTTCAGGTTCTGTACCTATGAACAAAGAAATGCCAGAGATGCCTTTGGCAACAGAGTTCATTGCAGACTTTGGTATCAGTGCTCAAATGGGGCTCTAACTCCCTAAAACTGCTTTGGTTCCAGAAATATTTCAAGTTCAATGCCTTGCAAATCCAGCTGGAGTTTTTCTATACCACCTTCTCATCAGTGAGGTCTCTGGGAAACACCAAGACTAGCTGATGGTGGTGAACTCAGGTGGAGAATGGACTATTCAGGAGAGCAGCTCCAGGTTGCAATAGCAAGGAACAAATGAACACAGTGAACACCACTTTGTCTTAGGAGTACTTGTAAAACAGCATACACTTGTGATCCATGTCAATATTTCCCCCTTGATTCCTGTCAGCTTTCAAACAGCAATTGTTTGCCAGAATTCCTAGTTCTTGTGATGGAGGGATAAAGCCTTCCCAAACACCAGACAAACATAAGCAGTGGAAGGAGAATGACTCGGTTTTGTAAAACTTCACTGTATCTCAACATTCACAGATGGCTTTGGCTGCAAAAAAAAAACCCCAGGCTAGCAGTCTGCACTGGACCTGTCTCTCTAAAACAAAGCCCTGAAGGGAGATTGCAGGTTGACCTGATAGAAGGAGGAGTTTTCATAGCCTTGGCACTCTCTTCTGGCAGCACCAACTAACCCTGGAGCTCTGGGTGCTCCAAGGGAATCTCTGCTGAAGTGATTAATAGGTAACTACACTCCCTTGGGAGCTCTGTCTTCAGCATTTCATAGCAGGACTCTGATGAGTCCAACAAACCCCACTGCATTCCAGGAAGCTTGTGGGAACCACATAGAAGAAAAATTCTTCCAAAATTACCCAGACAGCTGAAAACAGCATTATTGCAGTATTAGATTGTATGGCGTATTCTGTGCAGGTGTTGGACTTCAGCGATCCTTGTGGGTGCCTTCCAACTCAGGACATTTTATGCTTTTACACTATCTTAACTCTCTGCTATTTTCTCAGGAAAGAGGTGAATTCATGTTACTACACTAATTGGAGATTTCTATCCCATAAAGAAGTATTAGCCAGTGAAGACAATGCTGGTAGATGCTCATGCAGAGAAGGCAAATGATAATCCTGCAAGCAGCCTGTTAAGACAGCATCCTACTGTCTCTCGTATCACATTAAAACCAGAATCAGGTAAAAAACTCCAACCAGCAGAATTACTCATCAGAATTAGGTACTGTCAGAGTAAGACCAACATTTCCCATCTTTCCAAACCTGTATTTTCCCCAAGAAAAATGTTAGAATTGGACACATCTCCCACACTACCAATAAAGACAGCTTTACACAGACACTATCAAAATGTGGGCTGACTGCTTCAAGTCTCCTTTCCTTTCCCTCATTTCTGAATGAAATATAAAACTATTTTTATAAATATAAAATTTATAAATTAAATTTTACAATAAATATAGAACTATTTTTATATTATTTGCATGTTAATCCTAGTCTAAACTAGCAGTACTATCAATTACAGTTAATTTATGTTCAGCATTATAGTTAAGCCACATATCTACTGCCCATTTTACAGGGTTGGAGAAGACTGAGGAGATCTGTGGTTTGGCAACAAGCAAGGAAATAACTGAGCAAAACCAGAACATTAAATTACTAAAGGATAACCTGGTTTTAGCTAGTAGGTTGCTAATGTATGTTCTGAGATATTTTAGAAAGTCCTGCAGCACACTCATTAAGAATTGGGATTATAATTTCCCATACTGTTTCCTCAGCACCCTCACATTATTGCAGTGATTACTGTGAACACATTACAAGAAGTGAAAATGTGCTGGACAATGAAACAGTAACAGTTCTTTATGGATGATGAGTGAAGAACAAGAAAATTGTTATTAGTATGAAAGCACACAATTAGAAGGTTGACTGCTTTGGACTCAAGTCTAGGAAGTACCTTGATGCAAAACCAGAAAAGATTAACATTAGCACACACTACAACTAGCAGGCTTCTTAACAGTGTTAGAGTAATTGCAGAACAATTGATAATTCAAACCAGAAATAAGCCTCAATTTTTTTTTTTTTACAACAAGATGACTTTTTGTCTTCATAATATAAACCCAAACAGTCTATGGAAGCAAAGCTGTTGAGACACAAAGAAATAAAACTCATAAACCGGGGAACTCCCTTGTTTAAAATCATTATTTTCAAGTTACTGGATTATTTCCCTATTATTCCTTCAGTATTAGGCTTTATGCATGCTGACAGCACAGGTATATCAAAAGCATCACATTTAATCTTTATTTAAAACAAAAATGGCTATAAGTCTAAGTAAACATCTTTTTAAGAGCTACTCTGAGTTATCCAGGAGAGGTTACCACACCACAAGTCCACTCCATTTTTAAAGTCTATCCCAGACTCTGCCTCTGAAGTAAATCAAATTTTGGCATCCTGGATGTGACACTACACTGTGAGTGCAACATTTGAGTGAAAACTTCTACAGACCATGTCCTCCACCCAAAACAGAGATGAAGTAGATATTTGTCCTCTCTGTTACACACACCAAATTTACTTCAAAACCCAACAGCTCTCATGTAACAGGAACAGATACCAAAGTAACAACATCCCAGGACCAACCCTTGGAAACCTAGAAGAAAGTATCTAAAGGCGAGTTGAGACTTTTGCCACAAAGAAACATCCCATAGGCAGGAGGTTTTATTCCAGGTCAATCAGAACAAAAGCCATATTTTTCATGGCCACAGGAGGGGCTGGACCAGTCACTATTTGGCTCTTCAGCTTCAGTGCTTGTGTCTCAACCAACACAGCATTCTGAAACACTCAAAAGCACCCTGTGACAAGCATTCACAGGAAAGCCTGCACAGTAAATACACGTGAGGTACAATATCAACAAACAGCATGAGGATCTAAGCACTAGCTTCTATCCTTGAAGAATATTGAGGGTTTTTAACCATATCAATTCCCCCTGAAATATTCCATTATCTATCACCACCTATTACTCCCCAGTCTTTACCATTCCCTTGCCTGTGACTTCATAGTATGTGGCATGAAGCATTAAGATCCATGCAGAATGTATCTTGCTTTTGTTTCTGCTCAGCACCAAAGAAAAGGGGGGGAACCAACCCAAATTCTCCTCCCTCTTCCTTCACAAGATGCAAAACCCTTCCTCTTTTCCCACGCCTTGGAACACATTTCCTTGAGGTCAGTGTTTGTTTTCCAAGCAATTCATACAAGGTGGAAAAAAAAAAAGCACCATGACTGAAACAGGAAACACTGAGCTTTCACTCCAACAGAAGTAAACTAGAATTTCTTACCTGCTAGTCCCCCACTACCAAAGCTGCCATAAATAAGGGCACAGGAGAATAGGCTTAGAGCCTTATAAAAACCTTATTTAAGCCTTTTCATAAATCTGCACACACTCCCTCAAAAAAGGTCTGCCATAGCAGTTATGTCCTGCCTTCCCAAAAGGGTTTTAACAGCCATGTCCTGCAAATTTATCTGAAACACAGATCCTGCCCTGTAAGACTTTCACTGAGAATGATTTTAAGCTGAAAAGCTGGAGTCTAACAACTGCTCTGGGTAAAAAACAGAGCTGTTTGTGCATTCAAGAAACCCTGCAACTGCAATCTAGTTTTGAGCCCAATTTACCTTACTGAAACATCTCTAGAGCTCAGAGGTGCTGCTCCTTTCAGTAACATCCTTTGGCATGCAGTTGAATTGCTATTCAATGACACATGTTTAGTGTTTAATATACAATTAAAATAAAAAATATGCCAATTTTGTTTTTCACCAGAAGTCTTAACTACTTTTTTTTTTAAGCAAGCCCTTGTATAGAAACACAATATTTTCAGACACTTTCAGCAGACTAGAACCCCCATTATTCAGCAGATAAGACTAGGGTACTGATAATATAGTTATGTCAGTTCATGATTGGCAACTAAAACCCCCGCTATTTAATAAATAAAAATAAGAAAATTTTTTACAAACACTGAATCAGTACTTCCATGCAGCAACTCATACACAGGGAATATATAAAGGATTGTAAAAAAAAGATAAGACATAAAATAGAAAATACATTTTTATTATCTGGAGAAAACACATTTACAACTATTTTCACCCTTACTTTGAGGCTGTGTTTGGAAGCCAAGGAATGTGCTAGTCATAAAGAGGCCATTTATGATAGAGTTCAATAGCATTTTAAGAGCTAGAAAAAAAGTAGCCCCATTAAAGTCACAAACTTGTTCTAAGATTTCAACTGTAATAACCCTAGCTAATAAACAGCACAATATTTACAGAGAGACAAAGTAATTTTGTGTTGTAATCATTTACATTTGCAGTATCTGTAAATTTTTGCCTAACAAATTTGTCCCCAACAATTCAGAAGCACACACCTTCCAAGCATAATTCTGATTTCAAAAAGAGACAGGAGAGGGAATCCAATGGCCAACAGAATTCTCATAATTCTGGCAGAAAGAGCTACAAAGCAACTATTGAAATGAAACCAAAGCATTAATGGCTAGTATAGAAACAATAAATCCAGACAACCAGTTATTTCCATGCATGGCTTTAGATTATTTCTCTCCATTAAAGTTCTTGCTTTAATGGCTGAACATTCAAGTAGAACTGCTAAATGTTCAAACGCTTGAACAATATTAAATTTGCCATTTAATTTGTTTCTGCTGAATTCAAGGAAAGCTCCTTAAATCTTCTTCATTCATGCTACATTGCATGCAATTGTCTCCTACAAAAGGAACACAGGCATCTGCACAGTATTACCATTAAGAGTACATATTGTAGTATTAATATAGTGTTACAACTCAAGGAGAATGTTTCTTACTTGCCTCATATTTTGTTCAATAAGCACTTCAAGAAAAGGAAAAGGCTGTGCTTCTCCAACACAACAACAATTTATTGTTTGACATGCCATTAACACTTTGAATCCCATGGTAACCTTAACCCAGGTATTCCCAGGCCATGCCAATCCAAAAGTGGCTACAAAGGAAACATCTGTCTCTTTGGCAGGCCTGTATCTCAGCAAGACACAATGACAAGAATACTACAGTGAAGTTACCAGAAAGCAAATGAAAGTACTCTTTTAATCAGACAGTTTGAAGTTTAACCTTTTTAAAATCATGAACATTTTGGAGGAAATTTTTAATTCTGAAGACTTACAAAAGCTTGTACCTAAAGGACCAAGTAAAAGACATCCATTGTACAACCTCTTAAAACCAGTGTTGAAAACATACTTCTACAATAAAGCCTTTATATATATATATTATTCTGCACATCTAAACAGCAGTTCAAATTTTAAATTATTTTCCCAATAGTTGTAAGATGCCTTTTTTACATTTATAATGCAATCACTTCTGTAATTTTTATATTTGGAAGAGCAAAGAAAATATTACCTCATATGAAGTAAATGCTCAATCACCTAACGGTAATCCACAACTTAAATTTGCTACACAGCTAATGTGCAAAATACAGTCCTTCTGCCAAATTTCAACAAATAGAAAGTTCCTCAAGTCAACTGGTAGAATGAATCTGGTTCAGACAAGGGCCTTGTCAATCAAGCTGCTGATACATTTAAAATAAACCTCAGCTGCCATTGCTTTGAAAAGATTAATATTTACAATCCAGAATGTACAAGTCGATAGTTTGTTTGGTAAACAATAGCATGGGGTTTTTATCTGATCCACAAACAACTTTATTCAACACCTCCAGTTTCTGGATGACAGATTTACTTCCAGGTATTTCAGAATCACACAGGAACACCTTCAGATCCCACCTCAAGATCTTTATCTATAATTCTCATCTATGTGGAATATGTGACTCCACTTCCTTTCTTGGAAAAGGAAACTGTTCCAATCTGAGCTTCAAATAAATATTTGATATGGTGCCAATTCAAAAGAAGAGTATGTGAATTTCTACAGGAATTCAGTCCAGACTAGTCTCTTTAGTTTGTTTTCACAAGGAAAAATTAAAAAAAAAAATCATCTGACTGAAGGGATCTCACAAGCAGAGTTTCTCAAAAGAACTTCCCAGACCAAGCAGGCATTTTCCTTCATGACCTCTCCAGCAAAGCAGTGCACACTAACAAACATTTGATGACAAACCAGAAGACAGTAAGAGATTAAGATGGGAATATAACATTAATCAAGTGAACCAACTTTCAGGGTAAAAGAAAAAAGAATAAACCTCAAAAGTATCAAATAAAGTTGTAGGCTAGAAGTTATACTGAAACACAAATGCATATCATAAATAACTAAGTGGCAACTCAAGAGCTATAGAAGTAACCAAGGAAAAATGGCACAGAATAGTTACTGATAACCTGTATTCAGTAGTTAGTCCAGCATGCTGGCAAACTACAGATGACACAATATAAATTCTCAACAGACAACAGGACACAGGAAAAAAAAGTTTTTCTTCTTAATTAACATAACAGGTTAAAGGTGTGATTTTTCTGTTTTGATGGACTATGTTTTTAATTTTCTTTGTGGTCTGAAATTAGTAAAACTAATTCAACTTGAAATTAATGAAATTTTCCTTTTAGGACAGAAGCATTCATATTCTACTATTGCTTGCACTGCCTAAATGCACACAAAAAGCGTTAACAGCTTTTACATTTGTTTTCTGGTAACTCATATAAAACATGAATTCTTTTTTATGGCAAGGGTTTTGTTTGTAATAGTCTCGTTTAATTTGGAGATACTTTCAAAGTAACCAAAGAATGCTAGCAAATATTAACATCTTTCAGGAAAAAAAAATGGTGTTTACTCTGGATAAGGAAGCAATATTTTCCTTTTGAAAACAATCCCTGAACATTTAAATCTAACATCCTCATCCTAAGCATGTCAGTCTATACTTTCCATGACCCTTGTACCATTAAAGGGGCCTGAAAGACTTTTCTTTGATTTTAAGTCCTAATTTAAGTTCCTTGAAATTGTCTCATTCTAACCACATTTACAAAGTTACCAGATGGTGAACAAACCCAAACCCAGAACATTGCTGTTTAATGAGCACTAGTGCAGAATAGTTTAAACACTTGAGAAATCAAACAATCAAACATCTGCAGCAATACTTAAGTATGACATCTCCTGCTGTCAAGCTTTAAGCAGTGTTTATTTTCTCTGATAAAGAAATGTGGATTTTATTACTTCAGAAACAAAATGTCTATTTTTGTCTTTAAAGAAATACAAACATTTTGATGAATATTTTCAATAAGTTTGATTTCTAAGCACTGTTCTCTGCTTAGGAACATTCCTGGAAAATCTGTGGTTTTGTTAAATCTTCTGCTACTTGGTTCCCAGTTAAACTAACATGTCCAGGACAAGCTGCAAGGCAGCTATTAGACAATTATTAGGCTTTAAGTTTCATAGAAAGAACAGGCACAGAAGTGGAGGCAACTCAGAGGCACTGTCTGTGTCAGAGGGGAAAAGCTGGAACACCTGCTGAGAGTTGGGGTTTTTCAGCCTGGAGAAGAGAAGGCTGCAAGGAGACCTTAGAGCAGCCAGCAGCAGAGATGGAGAGGGACTTGTTCCGAGGACATGTAGCCACAGGACATGGGCAATGGCCTCAAACTCAAAGAGGGCAGGTGTAGATATAAGGTAATATATTTCTTCTTCCTTATATATTTCTATAAGGAAGATCTACTTCTTCCTAAGATATTAGGAAGAAATGCTTTACTATGAGAGTGGTGAGACCTGGAACAGGTTGCCCATAAAAGCTGCGGCTGCCCCATCCTTGGAAGTGCTCAGGGCCAGGCTGGGTAGGGTTTTGAGCAAGATGTGCCTGCCCATGGCAGGGCCAGTGGAATTAGATGATCATTAAGGTCCTATCCAATCCAAACCACTCAATGATTTTATGATCTACCTCTTGCTGTGCTCCACAAGTATTTATGTTCTTCACAGGCTGGGAAGACAACTGCCAATGCCCTGACTTGAATTATTTCATTACAAACAACCAAGGCTCATATGCTGGTGACTTGAAGGAACAAAAAACTCCAAAACCCAACAACAAAACACAACTAACTACTTGACTGCACAGACTTCTCTCCTTAAACTCCAGAAGTTACATAAAAATTGACTGGGCTTTTCCTTTTTTTCCTAACAACCCCAAGGATCTAAATGAAAGAAAAATTAAGTAAAAGTTTAGAAGAAAGACAGCCACTAAGCAGCAGCTCTCCTGCCCTGTGTCAGTGGAACCCATCCACTAGATGTCAGTGTCCTCTTGGGCAGAGGAAAACCTTGGATCCCAATGGAAATAGGGCAGCTGGCAGTCCTTGGTTATCAGGCCAACTGTACAGGAGGAAATTCTTATAAAACATCCCTGGGCCACAACAGAAGCAGCCAGTAACAGCAGCATTTGTGGGTAGGAGACACAAAACAAATATAGCACCAGACACAAAGCTCAGCCAATAGAGTTGAGAACCTCATGACTAAGAACTCTTTTGTGAAACAGTACTGACATTTTTCAGGATGCTGAACATGGGTGTTAAAAAACCTGAAAGATAAAGTTATTTCTGTTTCCTACTTCTTGAAATACTCCAAAATATCAACCAGTGGTTTTGGACAAAAAAAACCACCAAACCACAAGAATGGGTTCCACCTCTACTAAAATATAAGTCAGGCTTAAAGAAGCTTACACTTGGAAGCAATAATGTAAATTATTACAGCACAGTGTGAAATCCTCTGTGATAGGCAAGAAACACCACACCCTAAATAAAGTACAGAGTCAAAGTCAAAGTTCAGGCACATTAAGTGACTGCTGTCAGAAGAAATGGGCAGAACTTTCTATTCACCTGCACTACATCTAGATATTAAGGCAAGCTCAGTTTTGAATAGAATATTTCAGTTGGAAGAGACCTAAAATTATAATCTAGTCCAGCTGCCTGACCTCTTCTAGGGTGTCTAAATTTAAGTCTGAAAGGAGAATACTGATATAAAAGGAATTTTAAACTTGACTGCAGGACCATACTTGTAAACCAATGACATCTCTACAAATTATGTTGGGCTGATGGGCAGGGGTATGCCAGAGGGGAAGCAGCATCATGCATTACAAAAGGAGACAGACAAACAAGGAAGGTGAGAAAAAACAAGCCATGTTTTTATGTTATATTTTAATGCACCCGGGATTGTAAGAAACCTGTACAAGGAAATTATCACTGTAGTGGTAGCGCACACAAGTAACCTCTTGGTTCTTGTGGAGGAGACTGGGAAGGCTATGAAGTTGAAAAAAAAAAAGAAATTAAGTATTTCAGAGGATTATGAAGTACAGATTTCTTTCTTTTTGAAGAGATTGGATCAGTTTGCCAGACAATCTTTCAATCCCACAGCAACAAAAACACCTTGAAGCCAATTTGAACGAGCACAGGACCTGGCTAAAGACACATCCTGAAGAACCACTTATAGTTACTGCATGCTTACATCTGTTATTCTTGCCAGACAGGAAAAGGCTAAAAAAAAAATTCACCACAACTTTTTCTCTTAGAGAAAAAAAAAGAAAGAAAATGGAGGAAGTTGAATGAAAGGAAATTATACAGAACCAAAAAAGTGAAACACTTGCAAGCAGGGCCTGTTGAAACACACCAGGCAGCAGTACCTGCCACTGTCCTGACCAGGGATGGGCTCTGGTGTCCTGTGCTCATCAACCTGCTGCTACTATGGACACAGTCTGAGCTTCTACTCAGAATTTGCCATTGAGAAAGACTGGGAGGATAACTCTATTTCATTCCTGACATTCTCACAGTATCCTACAGTCACAATAAAGTATTAGACTAGGTGCATATTTGATTTGACACATTACATTGTTTGAATACTCTGAAGAACCTGAAAAGTATAATATGATCCTAAAATTTATCTCGTCTTCCTCCCTCATTACTAATATACCTATTGCACTATGTACCCCAGAGTGCATTGCACTGCTGGGAAAGGATTAAAAAAAATCTAATTCATGTTATCATTTTCTCCCAACCACCACAACTGCAGTTATGATCACTTGAACTGTTCATTTTTTTATAACCAAGTTATTTTTAAGGGACTGTCTGTCTTCTACTCAGATTCTATTTGCCCATGCAAGTCTAGGACAATTTTACCCTTTTGCTCTTACGCTGCAAATCCAAAGAAATCTCAAGAAAATTGCCCTCGATACAGAAATAACTCCAGCTTTTATTTCCCATGTGCATGTATGCCCTACAATAGCACTGTGCTTGCTAGCCCATCTCTTTCCAAGATAATTGTTTTGATAATCTTAATGAACAAGTAGTACTTGAGAACAGCAAAAAAAGGCAACCAGGGGAACATCCTGGCCAAATTCCAACTTCTCAGCACTTCCTGCAAGCCTTATTTAGATCATGTCTTCATCCACCTTGCTAACACTATTTGTTGGTCATACACAGTGATTTGTGCATTTATCTACTCATCTTCTTTCCTAATTATGAATATACCTATTGTATATATATAGGAATTAGAATCTCCCATGTGTAGCAGATTCTATTTCCAACAGCACTAAAAAAAACCCAGACACCTTACACCTCCCCCCCAAAAAACTCAAAATGTTTAGAACATTTTGAGATCCTTGCCAGGCAGCATAAGACAAACATATTCATATTATTCAATTGTATCAAACACCAAAACTATTAATATTCAACTAATTTATTTGTTCAAGTAACAAGCCCATCATCTCAGCACAAGTAGCTTTTACAAAGCAATACTTCTTTCATGGTTTATTGATTCTGATTTCATTATTATTTATTATGTACCTAAATGTTTAGCTACTACCCTGTAAATTAAAAATGCTAAAGGGTTAGTGAGACTGAATGGAAACCACAGGTTTCTTATTTTAAGAAATCCTCAAAAAAAAGGAAAAAGCAGCTAAAGTAGATTCTAGGCTTTTCTACCTTGTAGAAAATGGCAAGTTACCACCTTGGATAGAATTCTAAGGCATACTTCAGATTTTAAAGAAGTTTCCCTCTAGCTAAAACCACAAATGCATAAACCGCTATTTATCTGCTTCCTTCCATCGTATATTGCAGAAGCTAACAAATGGAATACAGGAAAGACAGGTTTTGATGATCTACATGATTATAAGATAAGGAGAGAGTGGTTTTTTTCTTTGTAACTTTGGGATTCTTTAAGTTTGGTATGAGCTATGCTTCATTAATGCAAGTCTGTTCAGCTTCTGGTACAATGAACTAATACAAGGACAGGGTTTCACTCCCACCCTACAGACAGGGGTCAGCTGGTTTGTTTTTCCTGTTTTTCCAGAGGCAATAGTTAATATCAATGACAACAGCTAATTATATATTGAGATTTTCTCTAACTGTTGCATCAAGTTTTAACAATATTTCACGGTTGTATTACACTATTTCACCTCTTAGCTTTTTACTCCAATTCTGTCACTTTAATCTTATTTCCTAAACCACTAACCTCCTTTATTGTCATTCCTTCCTCATCTCAGAGCAAGCGCTGTCTGTACAGGAACTTGCTAGGGACACTGGCTGCAGCCCACACTTGCCCATCTAGGAACAGGAAAGCTGCTCTTTTCTTGGCTTACATCTACATTAAAAAAAATTCTGAGCTGTGGTCAAATTCACATTCTAATTTTGGAAAACCAGAACCGATTTTAGCAAAGCCACAGAATTAACAATGTGACTTGGTGAGACACTGTCAGTGGATACTGGAAGAGCAGCAGCCACTGGATTGGCATCACAAAGCCCCACTGCCTGCAGAGACCAGAGTCAGGCCTTGTTTGAATGCAAAATGCTGGTGACAGCTCCTGGCACATGCAGAACTTCTTCCACATTTTTACTGTCTCTTTCAACTCAGTACATTGCTCAACATACATTAGTCATGGAGAGAGCAGCAGGCTGCCAACCTGCACACAAAAAAGCCATGAACACCTTTCCTGCTTTAGGTCACTAAAATGCAATGCAATCTCCACAAACTCCTCATTTAGAACAGCTTCCTCCTAACCTTGACAATTCTCTGCTGCCTTCTCCATCAAAATGTTGTTTTACCTCCCTCAAGAAACATACTTATTATATCATTTTACTACTGAACTTACATTTCCATTATTTTGTAAGTGTAATTAGGTGTCATTTCTCCAATCTCCAAATTTGTGAAGCTGCTAGTCACAGCTCTTCAGAAAGACAAAATAAGTAGATAAAATACAGGAAATTAAGAAAGTTGCTTTACCAAAGTTATTTCCTCCGATCTATCAAAGCCACTCTCGGGAAAAGTTAAATAAGGAAGAATGGAATTTAAAATTTCACAAAGATAGCAAATATTAAACCAAAGTGGGACATTTAAAAAAAAAGGCAACTGGGAAAAAATGAGGCTATATAGCACTAAACATCTTAAAAGGAACAAGTAGCATTGCTGCTTACAGCCACAAAAACTATGTGACTTGCTCTTCAGTGTAGAAACAGATGTGCTTTTAGTCAGAAAAAACCCAAACTTGTAAGTTCCTGCAGATGTTGAGGACTGCCTATAGCTGTGTTTCTACCTAGAAAACAGGCTATAGATATTGCATGAAATTTGGACTGGGGAGAAACAATGACCCTTTCCCAATATCAGAATTCCCTACAATTACTACTAGGAGAATTATTTAAGCACAGTTAAATAGGACTCAAAAGTTCTCAATCTTATTTTCCCTTAATGAGAGTGGCAGCATTCCAAACTAAATCCATACCTTTAAAAGACCTCAATTAATTTTCAACACGTCAGTTAAATCCAATCTCAACTTCTGTATCTGCTGCTGCAGTTTGACTTTAAAGAACAGTAGCATTTTTCTAAAGCAATGCCCTCTTTAATCCTTCTGTTGTGACTTCCCTTAAAGGCTACCTTCTTCTCATTCCCAGTTTCTAGCATTGTGCATCAGTATTCCACTGGGCACCCAGAACAGCTATTAATGCTAATAAGCCCAGACAGGAATACACGTTTGTTCTAAAGAGACAGTAACTGCATGACAAGTAATAGGATGAGACGTACAGGATTGCTAAGTCCTGGCTTTAAAATGCAACATACAGAAACACATATTCCACAGCCAAAGCAAATTAATTCACAGGAGCAGTGAAGTATCACAATGTCTTATCAGGATGCAAGTGCTCCTTATAGCTGCATTATGGTGAATAGCAGAGGATGTGAGTGTGCTGAAGTGCACCACTTACTAGAAGATTGCATCCTGGCCCCAGTGCAAGCCTCACTGCTGTTCCCTCTGAAT
The DNA here is from genome assembly GCF_000277835.1 of Geospiza fortis. NCBI lineage: Eukaryota > Metazoa > Chordata > Aves > Passeriformes > Thraupidae > Geospiza > Geospiza fortis. Next base: position 3,795,458 of record NW_005054354.1, on the reverse strand, counting down.
ACTGACTGCATTCCTTGTCAGGAATCAATATTTATTTCTGAATACTCAAATTAGGCTTTGGTCTCCATGAATCTCTGTAATAAGCAAGCTTAGACAACAGCTCAACACTACAGCGGCTCTTTTGAGGAAAGGGATCCATAAGCAATATTACCTGGTCCAATACAATCCCTGAAATATTATTCCTGGTGAAATGAACAAACCACAACAAGAAAATTCATAAGGGGCACTGCACGAACATTCTTACAAAGACCATTTAAACCAGTCTGGTTAAATCTCATTGTCCACAGTCATTAAAAAAACAGTGACTATCAGAGCCAGGTAACATTTATAAATGTAACTTTCTCTTTAAGAGGATAACAAGGTCAATAAAATGTGTGGCTAAGCTACTCTGCTCTGAATTTAAAACCAAGACCCAAATAGACCAGCCAGTTCTACTTTGACCATTGAATTAAGAAAAAAGACAAAAAACCCACACGTATACTTTCTTATAATCCAACAACTAATCATGCAATATTCACAAGCTTAAAAGGGTACCAAACTATACTATAGATAATCATTTACCTTCAGTTCATCACACCTGCATGAAACTAAAGCTTGTTCTGAAGAGCTTCTAGTCTAGGAGTCAGGCAAATTTGAAGTGTATGAAACTTATTCACATGGTTTTCCACTCATCATGCAATGGCTTCTGTCATCCAAAACCAGTAAAAACCAAAGGTTTTAAAAAAATAAGGAAATCACTTTAGCAGCCCAGGGATAAGGTAGCACAAACAGAAATTGAAAAAAAAACCTAGTAAAATCCAATCACAACATAAAGAGAGGAGCAGAATTAAAACATTCAAGACAGATCAGAGTTGATATGGCTCAAAAATGCATGTTGCAATTTGCATAAGGTCTGACAGAAGTACTGCGCCCAGTGGAAAACTACACACTTCATAGGATGATTCAACAACTAGCTGACATAAATACAAAATTCCTGAAGGATATCTTGTTTATACAATGTCCACAAGCTAGATCAAATAAGCTAAAGACAAGTCAAAGACAAGAGTATGAATACAAGAGGAAGTTCACATGAGCAAGCATTTCTGTCTTGTCGTCCACAAAAATCCTTCCCCCACGGCCTTTGAGATAACCTCCAGAAGAAAGTCGGATAACTTCGGTTTTGCAAGATGTGGTGTGAATTTTAAGGGTTTTTCAAGCCCAGCTGGTAAATTAAAAGATTTTATGTACTTTTCACACAATATGACAATCCTATACCCACTAACCTACCAACCACAGGAAGGAGAGAAGGTGGGATCTCCATCCAAACAGATCTGCAGCTCAGGCATATGAAGTTGGTAAGCTGCTGTGGGTCGACCCCAGCTGGTACAAGGTGCCCACCAAAGCCACTCTACCCCTGTCCTTTGCAACTGGACAGGGGAGAGAAAAATATAATGAGAAGCTCATGAGTTAAGGACAGAGAGATCACGAACTGACAGCCAACATGGGCAAAATAGATTCAACCTTGAATTAAGTGAATTTATTACCAACAAATAATGAGAAGTAAAACAAATATTAAAAACAAGCAAAACAAACCAAAACACCCTTCCTCCAAAACAAACCAAAACTCCCTCCTTCCCAGGCTCTATCTACATCCTCCTCCCAAGCAGAGCAGGGAGATGGGGAATGGGAGTGACAGTCAGTTCATTACGTGTTTTTCTTCTGCCACTGCTCAGGGAGATGAGTCCTTCTGCTCCAGCATGGGATCCCTCCTGTGACAGTGGTCACTGAGGTTTTCAGGTGACGTGAGAGACGAGAACGTTGACTTCATGTTCAGAAGGCTTGATTTATTATTTTATGATATATATATACATTACATTATAACTATACTAAACAGAAATAGAAGGAAAGGTTTCTAGAAGCTAGCTAAGCTAAGAATAGAAAAAGAAAGAATGATAACAAAGGCAGTTCTCTCGGATTCTGTCAGAGAGAGCTCGGCTCTTGATTAGCCAATAATTATAAACATCCAAGATGGGCCAATCTAGACAGACCTGTTGCATTCCACAGCAGCAGATAACTA
>NW_005054354.1:3783658-3793363 GCF_000277835.1 Geospiza fortis | reverse complement strand
CAGCAGGAAAAATCCTAAAAAAAGATTTTTCATAAAAACAATGTGTGCGACACCCTCCCACAGGAGACAGTTCTCCAGAAACTTCTCCAGCGTGACCCTCTCAGCTGTCACCAATAACCACCAGATTCCAGTACCAGACTAAACAGAACCTGTTAGCAGGGGAAGGAGGGGCCAAAAAACCCCAAGATAATAAGTAAATATTGTCTGCTTTGTTATAATTTTTCTTATTCAGGTGTTCCATGCAAACTATTTCATCTACACCATCTGTACACAATATGGGAAACTCCTGACTTCAGCATCAAGTTCTGGGGGTGTTAAAGTGGTAAGTAATACAACAGGCCAATAAAAAATAAACCACATGGCACCCAAAGAACAGAGGAAACTCATTTTTGCATTTGTTTACAAAAGCCAGTTCCAGTGCCTCCCTGGCATGCCCTACAAGATCCCTTACCTAGCAAAAAGTCACAGTCAGTTTTAGTTTGGAATGTACTGCCTCTAGAAATAAATAAGTTCTTTACCTACTTATATCCCTTCACTGAATTCCCTTGTAACTTCATTGCTGCTTTTCTCACTTCTAAACATATCCTGACCTCAGATACACTTAATACATCTGGAAGTTACCTTTCTCCATAAGAGCTAAAGACACCATCATTGAAATTTTTTATACCCACATACGTTCATTGGATGATCATATCATCTTACTGTACCAGACAGAGAATACTTTTTCTATGAATTCGGGAAGGGAAGCCCATTATGTATGCTGTAAGGCTGGAGAAACAGGATGCTGGCTTCATTTTCACAGGATCACCAATTTAAACAGTGCTAATGCTTTCTAAATTGCCATGCCAGAAAGACATGTTGCTAAAGCTTTGCACCAAAAGTACTGTAGCGTTTGATCATGTATAAGGTACCAAATGCAAGCTCACGTTCAGGATAATCCGTATCAGAATTAGTTATGGAATTAGCTAGCATTTTAGAAAGAAATATTCTTTCCCATTAGGAAATCACACTGATTTATGGCAACAGCTTGCTGACTTTGGGATACACACATTTTTTTCAGTGTTATTGGTCTCTCATTTTAAATCAGTTATCAAGAGGCTATAGATTTCTATAATTTGTAAAAAAGACAACTAGGCTTCTCTGCCACAGTTTTACCTGCTCTTTTCAGAACAACAAAAATAGGAAGTTGACATCTCAGACAATTTGCAAGCTGCATTGGTTGCATTTGGAACCACAAAAGGGAAAAGTAATGAAAGCTCCAATTTCATCATCTTAGTCAAAATATTAAGAAAATAGATGGTACCAGTTGAAGAAGCAACTGTAGCAGTGTTACCACAGAATGCCAGGGCAATTTCCACAGCAGCTCTGTAGAATAGCCTCTGGAAAAGTTCTTCTGTTTATAAAGAAAATAGAAAAGGTTATGGTAGGGCTTAACCTGCAGCTTAATAACAACTTATTTCAGAGCACTCAGTTTGAAAAGCATACTGATGTCCAAAGCTTTAAGTGCCTGTGCAGCACTTAATGCAGTTCTGTAGCAAAGAGCTATTAAAGGAAACAACATGTATTTCTCCCTTCTGGGCCCAGTCTTCATGAAGCAGGAATAACAGAAAAATAAAGCATCTATAAAACACCATATTTCTTTACTAAAGTAAATTCCAGTGTGTGCCTACAGTACTTTCCAAGTCCTTTCTACCTGCCTAAAACCAGTCATTTTTCTCCATTAATATTTTCATATAGCTCCCTGTATGTCCATTAACATCACAGTTCTGTTTATGCAATCTCAAAGAAAATGAGTTAAAATTGATTTTACAGTCTAATTTGGTCATAATAAAAATCCACAGTTTTGTGTAACCACCTAAACTACTAAACTTGAAATCTTAGAAGTAACTGTTGAATACTTAGAGCTATCTGGGGACATTCACAGTATCTAAGAGATTATTTCCTTCCTTTAGCAGTTTGTGCAATAGGGGTGCTGCCCTATAGACAATTTATAATTAATTCAACTCTGCAGGAATTCTCAGTTTCTTGAAGCAGTTCAACTAACCTACATATACCCTTCCCTCCAGAACAGTTTCCTTTTCCAGCTTTATTTTGAGCAAAATGTTTCCCCTGAGTATTCCTACTGGACAACTGTATTCATTTTAATTAACAATTACCTATTGGCTAAAATAATCCAAATATACATGAGGGAGTAAGTAATAAAGAAAGCATTCCAGTTGTAATCCTTTTTCCCATGCATGAAGGTAAAGATTCAAGTAGAAAATATAGGAAGAATTAAAACTTATTTTCTACACATGTAAAAACAGAAAAAAAAGAGCTGCAAACATGCAGGACATGATACATTTACCACTGAGACATCTCCATGATTAATTTTACTGTCACAGAGCAGCCAGTCATCAGTTTCCAACCCAGCCTACCCACAGTCTGAGAGCAGTGCACTATTCCTATCACTTGTTCTTCTGTCTGTTCTGCTTTTTATATTAATCAATCTCTCAGTTTTGTGCACTGAAAGAACTAGACAACTAATCCAATAAGAACCTTTGTCTAAGTAGCAAGCTATACCCAAGTATCACACATGCTACCCACACACTTGAGGAAAAAAAGACACTGTTCCATCACAGGGTTATGCATTACAGAGTCAAACATAATCAAATAAGAAGTGAAACATTTAGGACAGAGTAGAACACTATTCAGGCTTCTCAAGAGTAGTGCAGTTCCCACAGCAATCAGTCATTTAAACAGGATGCATAATCTACACTGACAAGTCCTCCGAACACTTGGACAGGAAACCCAAGAAACATCCTTTCAGTTTGGAACCAAGTTGTTCAAAGATAGCTGTGTCCTCCAAGAACTACCAGGAGAATAAAAGAATGCCATAATCTCATAATGGAAGATAAAATGTATTTTAAAATGTAATCAACAATGGAAAACAATATGAAAATTCTGGAACAGGCCCCTGAGACTCTCAAATGTGACAAATAGCTGGAAATCATGCCAGCAAGTCCAGGAAAAATGTGCATGAACCAGAACCTAGAACTAGTCTAGCTCGGCACAAGAAATTAATTTCTCATCCATGATATTGACCCTAAAGCAAATAAGAAAGATAGCAAGGATAGCACCAACAGCAGAGGTGCTGACTGCTCAATATCAATAAAAGCAGGAACATAAGACATCATTTATCACCACATTCCTTTCAGCCTCTCTTTGGTTGTATTAGCTGCCCAGAGGGACAAGCCTTGCCAGCTGAAAGATGGTCATTTCCCTCTCCAGACCCCCAAAAACTCCACTCTTCCACTGATCCACATAGAAGCTGTTCTTCTAGTGATCAAAGAGTCCAAAACATCTGTGTGTTTCAGAAGAAAAACAAAAAGCAGATGTCATCCACATGAGGCAGCAAGAATGACGAGACAGCAGGACAAATGCAGCAAGATGTAAAATTGTTTAAGAGGACACCACTGTACTCTGACCTTAGACAAACAAACTCAGCTACAGCTTATGAGACTACATAAAAAGGAAGGTAATGTAAAAAAGTTTGGTTTAAAATGACAGGTTCAGTGTCATAACTAAATGAAAGAGATTAAAGTAGTATATACATTCTTAAAAGTAATATGGTTTTAACTAAACTAACTTCCCCTTAGAGGCTGGTGCTTTCCAAACTATGACTTTAGACACCAAAAATCATGGCAAAGATCAGGCAATTAAAACAAATAAATTTTAATATGTTTAGGAATCAAGGTCTGCTCTCCAACATGTAAAACATGAAGTACATAGACCTCCTGCCAAAAAGGAAGGAACACAAGTTATATAGATACCTTTAACAACTGTGTTAAAATTTCTCCAAATCACAGCAAATGAAAAATAGCACAATACAACCAATCCATACAGCACTTAAAACTTTCAGTCTGCTCATGCAGTTGCCCTTGGCCCATTCCTAACACTAGGCAATTCAACTCTTTCTGCAGAACTAAGGGAGCTCAGAAGTAAAATTAATATAGAAAATCAACTGTCAGAAGCATTTTGGTAGGATTTCCTTCAAAATTGATGCTTCCTTACAGAAATCTGAATGAATGAATGAAACATATTTCTTTATTTGCTTTGTTCCTAATGACATGTGTAGCCCATGAGGCAACATCATTCATAGCTTCAGTCATCTTGTAATCGGCAGATATTTTCCCCCATTGAAGTAACTGCCTTGCTACTTTTTAGAGCTGATAATTCAATTCTTCTAGGTTTTACTTTCACAAGACACTTCCATTAGGACAATATTGTCTTTAAGTCTTCTCATAAATTAACACCAATAAAATTGCCTTTTAAAGAAATTAAAAGTATTGCCTTGTAGGAGGACAGATAGGAGCAAAAATTAGGTCAACTAAACTAGGTCATCCATTTATACCACTATTTATCTGGTACCTTTTGGGAAACATTTTTCTCTACTTGATCTTTTTAGCTGTGTAAGAATTTTTTCATTCTAAAGCTGATGACAAAACAGCAGCTAGAACAAGGCCCTCAGGGACACAAGCAGTAACCTTCCTATGCAAACCTCAGTGACTGAAACATCCTGACATTCAGAGATACCTAAAAACAAGTTTCCAACCCAGAGTGACAGCCCTAAAGCCTGCCAGTTCTGACTGTGCTCTTCTGCTCTTACAACTCTTCCCTTACCTTGCTGCACTCTCAGCTTCCCTAGTAAAGCTACTGGCTTTGCACTCATTGTCTCACCAATATTGGGTCTGAACACAGTCTGGTTTCTTGAAGGTGCAGAGGGACTCCAGACACAGCTCCAACAATACAGCTGCTCTCTGTGCTCCAGGTTCCAGATCCAAAACTCCACAGCCATACCAGAGTGTGGCTCTCTTTTCATAAACACATTCTGATTGCTCAGATTTGAACAAATAATTCACGAGTTAAGTTTATATTAGCAAGTTGGGTTTTTTTTGTCAGATGAAGCAGGAAAACAAAGAGCTTAATCTCTCTGCAACGTTCACGTGCTAGTTAAATGAAACAGAAATGCAGGTCCATGCTTCATTTAGGGCAAACACACACAGCTGAGTTATCCAAGCTTGTGCTGGCATAACCACAGCAATTGTGGAGTACAACAGCTTGAGGAAAACACCAGGATACAAACAATGCACTTCCTAATGGCACAAAGAGCTCCTGCTCTACCTAATTCACTTGTGCTTTACTCAGTTCCTTATCTGACCTTTAACACTGATGCCTCTCCCTAACTGAAGGGCTGTTATACAAGACCAAGAAAAAACCATCATCTACCATCTGATTTCAGGTCTAGAAATGCATATCCAAGGTACTGCTACAGTTTCACGTTTTCCCAACACTAAGAATGCATTACTATTTTCCCTATGCCAAAAAGTCCTTTGTACTAAGCATACTGTAGTCAAACTGTAGCAGCACACAATGGAAAATCCACAAATCTTAAATAGTAACAGCAAAGAAGATAGAACATAATTTCTGTTTATTACAAACTAATGGCTTTAAGAGATTAATATAGAAGCTTCAGACTTCTGTTGCACTCATGATCAATGAATGTATACACATTAGATAATCTGAATATCTGCTTACCCTTCCCCTGCTCGCAGAGCTGATAACTTATACTTAGCTGTAACAGCATCAAGGAAAAACAACCTGAACAGACTGCAATTTTAAAGTAAATTACATGCAATCCCAACCAAGAAACTCATACTATAGATCAGTGCCACATATACAGAGTACTATACAGACTTACAACCATGCTTATACAAATACATAAGCATGTAGATGGAGCTACAGAAATATAGATTAGTGTCTAAGGTTGATGAATTATGGCCACATGAGACATATCCATATATAGGTATCTACTGATATGTATCTATCTACATACATATATAACTAAATTCAGCAAAAGGTGCTGTAAAATTGAGGTAAGAATAAAAACAAAGTATGTATTTGACGTGCTATTTAAATTATTTGGATTGCATGTAATGTGCCACGAGGTGCAAGGTCAACATTACCATTTGCTCCTCCTGAACAATTCTTTAATATTCTGCAAAATCCATACACAACCCTTTATTCCATGAGAACAGTAGACTTATACACTGCTGTCTTTCAAAAATGAGCAAACAGAACTTATTACCACACAAGCTATTTGACACAACCCAGAGCATTGCCTAACTGACTTGGTTTAGTTTCATGTGCTGAAAGAACAGCACTTTTAGGCAGAGCTTGCAAGTTCTTACACCCCAGGGTCACTACAGCAGCTTTGTGGCTGTGTTCAACCACCTCTGTGAAAATTCAAAATGGCATCTTTGAAGCAACAGAAACAGCACTCATTTCCTCAGAAGGGGACAAAGGAGCTGAATATTTAAACTGAATGATTGTTCATGCAAAACCGTATTTTCATGTAACATTGAATGAACAGTATTTCACAAAATTTCAGAAGCCTCCAAAGTCTGGGCTTACTGAAATGACTATTCAGTGACATTGCTCCAGCCAGATTTGGTCCATGTAAAAGAAGCTTTATGAATGGCCTCGATGACTACAACCACACACAATGGGGTCATGTGCTGGGGTGTGCCCCCCACAGACAAATTAACAGCATCTAGCTGAAATATGTAAATGGAAACAAAACTAAAAATACATTTACAAGCAAATTTAAGCATAACATGAAAGGTGACTACTAACAGATCCATTATTTAACCCTGAAATGATAAAAATGCACAAGGCATATCTGAAGTGACAGTTGCCTATGACCTATTAACTGATTGCTAAGAGCAGAGTTCCTTATGACTGATCAGCTGTACAACACACTTAGGGGTCATTTTCTCCAAGGCAATTACTCCTTCTGTCACACTCTAGGGAAAATAAGTGCTCCAAACAGATTTTCCAAAAGAACCCAATTCACAAGAATTCCATGTAAACCTCTGCTTACACCAATTGAATCTTGGATTTGAAGTTTCAAGAAATAGTTTACCATCTAGTTGATTCTACCAAAGCATTTTTCACAGTTTAACCTTCACAGATGCAAATATCTCTTGAAAAAGACAGCATGCATTTCATAACACAAAGCATTGGCGTTTCTAACAAAATATTACAAGCACCAAACTCATTAAATAGATACTAGAAAACATCACTTCCAAAAATGTCTATATGGTGGGATCTTAAAAAAACTGCAGAGATAGTAAAAATAAATGTTTTATAAGTTTCCAGATTATATGCCTGTCTTATAAATTTGAAAAGTATCTTCACAGATACTCAAGAGGTGCACTAATAGTATTGAAATCAGAAAGGCTTATGCAAATGCACATTAATACACAGAGAAGCTTTAAGAGGGGCATTTCTGAAGTGTTACAGTAGAATAGGTATTTCTGGTGTCCCTAATGCTGCTCCAGAACCAGAACAAAATCTATGTCATGACTGGCATCAGTATGTGGACTACTAACTATCTATCTTAGTAGTTTTAATCAGTGATTTAGTATAGTGTAGACTGTTCATTCATTTTAAGCAGCCTTTAGGCACTTTAGAAATTGGGCCTTTTCCTAAAAAATATTACCAAAAAACAAAACAAAGACAAAAGCCTCAAAAAACCACAAAGCAAGTTTTATAACATCTGGTGTAGCACTTCGTATGAGCAGCTACATTTTATCTTTGCAAGTCAAGCACATTCTATCTCCCATTAAATAGCATTTTCATAAAACAATCAGTTAGAAGTGCTTAAATATAAAAATGTCAAAACCCAACCAACTAGATGTAAAAAGCACAGAAACTAGTTTTTTACCTGTTTCAAAGCATTCAAATTCACTTTCATACTTCAGAAAACAGCAACTTGAATACTTTACTGTTTCCAAAACTAAAAGTTTCATTTTAGACAGATTGAACAGAACACAGACACACAATACTCAGTTGAGTTAGTTACCTGTGCCCTCTTGAATGAAAGGTATAGATATCTGTGACTAGGTGTAACAAAGTTGTTTAAAAAATTTATTATTATTTAGACTGATGATCTAAGACAAGACCACTTTGACACCACTTCCTCCAAACAGCAGCTGAGGGTCCCTTACACAGCATCCATCACAAAAAAACCAACATTCTCAGCCATACACAGTATTCCATGACAACAGATTAGCCAGATATATAACTCAAAAGATGAAGCAAGACTGTCATATACTACAAAACAATTGAAACATCTGATTCTTGAAGGCAAAACTTCACACTATTCATATTTCAGTTCTCCTATAACAATGGCAGTCTACATCAAACAAGAGAAATGAGTGTCAGGATGCTTTTGTCATGACTATAACGTAAGAAAACAAAAATGTGTTAATCGTGGGTAGATTAAAATTTAAAAATAAATCAGCAAATAATATTTATCAAGAGCTCTCTAAATTCTAGAATAGATGTTTTCTGTTCCTCCATATGGAACTTTGACTTCCAACCTTTGTTTGATGTAATACACATGTTCATTACAAAAAAAATGAGAATCTAGACCATGCTGGTCGTATTCATACAGCGTGAAACACCAAGAGGAAGCAATCTATACTTATTTCCTTCTACCCAAATAGCAATGTCAGCAAAAACCCAGGAAAATATATACTCCTGGATGTACTGCAACCATGGTAGCAAAGTCCTAACCTACATTATTTTAGGAAAAAGCCCACTTGCCCCATATCCACATACACATGATTACTGACAAGGCCTACAGACATGTCGGTCCTGTTTTCAAGCTATCCACTTCATTTAATCCTAACTGTGCACACCCAGAGTACTGAAGTGATCCACTAATAAGTCCTGCTTACTTCCTAGTGCAAATTAATTAACTGCATTTGATTTCCAGTAACAAACTTGCCTCTGGTGCCCAGATCATAGAGTTTATCTTGCTGTTGAGGGGAGGTGGGGAGGCACTGGTGGAGTGGGTAATAATCAACTTTCCACCTTCCAAGAGGAAGTTGTTTCCAGGTATGTCAATGGCATTATTAAATTGCAGTCTTAGTCATCTACACTCTGGACTTTCAATAGCAATCAGCCAGGCTTATCAGCCTACCTGTGTACACCTCTAGCTTCTCTACCCTGTCCTCCAGCACTCCTGGGCACGCAGCATGCGCTTTTAGTTCATTCACTCAGGCCCTATATACATCTCTCTAAGCCTATTACTCAACACATTCAAGGGCAATAAAGACCTAAAAGTAAGGAATTGTTTTCATTTGCATTCACCCACTATTCCATTCATATTTTAGATTCCATTTTGACTTGGAAATGAAGTGATGAGTAACAGCAATTCCTATTCCACAAACTTGCCACTATTTAACAGCCACAGAACATCCTGCACTTAAATGAGATAACACAACTTCCTCCCTCCTCACCCCTCAAAAAACATCTACTCATTCTTTAACTGAACAGAATACTGAAACTTAAATCCCCTTTACCTCTCTTTCCTTCCTTTTCCATAATTTCAAAGAGGACCTAGGCATAGCTCTATTAAGATGGCCAAATACATCCCAAAACACATACCCCAAAAATCCCAAAATACCCCAGTACATTCATAGTGAAAAAAAACCGTTAAAAATCAGCAATTATGATTCTTGTCATCACACTAATCTATGTCTGCTTTATTACATAAAGGTGAATATTAGAACTGAAGATCCTAATTTCCTGGTTTTCCTTTAATTTCCAATACAAAAATCAAATATGAAAGTTTGAAATACAAAATGCTAAAGG
>NW_005054354.1:3782139-3783648 GCF_000277835.1 Geospiza fortis | reverse complement strand
ATACATCTTTCTCCTGAAATGTCTTGCCCATTAGTTCCTAAAAATCCTATTTTCCCATTTTTACCCATATTCTCTTTTCTTGCTGCTACAGGAAAGCAATGGGAAAACTCACTGTCTATACTGTTGAAAGCCACAAAAACAACATGCTGTCAAATAGAGAAATTGAAACAAAAGCTATTTTTCCATACTGGGGTGCCACTGCTTCAAAGAAAAGATGATAAAAATATCTATTGTATATAATTTGATGACAACAAAGCTAAAACATCAGGATAATTATCAGATATGAAATGGTAGAGGTGGATTAGGAGATCTAGAACAAAGTACTTAACATAGAGATTATTAAAAATGTCCCTCATTTTGCAGTAGTCTAGGCCAGCCTTTCTGTAAAGTATATATAATTTACATGAACAAGACAGGCTCATCAGTACAAGGCAAGATGTCAATTCGTGTTAAATAGCAATTCTATTACTAAAATTATGACTTAATAAAAAGCTTCTGTCAAATTCTGTAACCTTTAAGCTCTCATGTGAAGATTCAAAAGGGTCCTATCGCTTCAATGGCGTTCTTCACTTCACACTTTCCTCTCTTCCTTTCCCACACGCTCAGATGTTTCAGCAGCATACTTTTAGCATTTGCAAAATCCTGCCCAAAGAGCGTGGCCGATTTCCCACGGGCTCCCTCCCCACCCTGGATGAACTCGTTACTTCCCAAAGTCCATTTCCTCTTCCAGCCCTGGACCTGCCAGCGCTCCCAACGCCCCTCGCCTTGCGCAACATCCGCGGCCTCCTCCCCACATTTCGGACAATCTCCGATGCGACGCTTACATTGAGTGTTTTTTGGTTTTTGTTTTTGTTTTTTTTTTTTTTTTTGTTCCCAGAGCACTACCACAGACTGACAGCTTAAAGGGCTAACGATGTGCTTTTAATCCCAAAGAGCTGCACATAATAAAACGAGATACAAAGACAGATACGGAGGGCACTAACCCGCTCTCCTTCAGCTCCTCTGCAGGTCAAACTGCATTTTGATATTAAGTATTTAAATGATATTGAAAAGTGCCAGCAACATCTGCCCAATCAAAATTATTGTTCACAGCTCAGACGACCAATTCAAAAGATAAAACTCCCGATATATTGTAACAGCTCTATTAAACAGCTAAAATAAACCAGGAAAAGCACTAATTCTCCGAGAAAATTTTTCCCCGAGCGCACACGTTAACCAAAGGCTGACGGTGAACTGATCTGGAAGGAAGAAAGGACGAGGGATACAGGCAGGGCTGCGATGGGGGATGGGAGACATTAGCGAAGGGAAGATGAATATTCCTCCAAGGACTATCAATACGTTTAACACATCTCCTCGGAAGGAAGAGAAATCTCAAGCAGGCAGCTACAGGGGCAAATCAAAGGGGAAGGAGCTCCCGATTATCCCCAGCTGCCATCACAGACGGCAACCCTGCAGAAAAGGGGCTGCCGGGGCGAGGAAGCGCTCGCAGCCCCCCCCCCTCCCCTCCGT
>NW_005054354.1:3775883-3781057 GCF_000277835.1 Geospiza fortis | reverse complement strand
GCTGCCGCGGCGGGGCCGAGGCGCGGCAGCGGTGGACGTCGGGCAGCGGGAAGATGGCGGGGCGGGACAGGGGACGGGCGCGGACACCTGGCCGGGGACCGCTGCTTGCGTATTTGTATGTATGTATATTAAGTGTGTATATATATATGTGTGTGTTTATATTAATTTTTCATATATATATATGTATATATATGTAAGTGTATACTCTTTATGAAGTGTGTATATATATGTATATGTGTGCGGATAGATAGATAGATAGATAGATAGATAGATAGATAGATAGATAGATAGATAGATAGATAGATAGATAGATCTACTTAATAAAAACGTCCACAGGCGAAGCTGGTTCATGGAAGTGCCGCCGGCAGGTGTCTGCGGGCTCCGGGCCGGTGCCGGGCGGGGAGAAGGTCCCGCACCCCTCGGCACCGCAGCGAGAGGGCTCAGGCACCCCGCGCCTTCCTATTTTAAACACAGAGAGCCTAAAATCTCTGCCTTACATGTTGTCAGAGGATTCGGCAATGTGCTATTTCATTCCTAATGTTATATGGAAAAGTTAAACTCCTTCATGTTTGGTGTCCTGATGACATTTATAACTTCTCCTTAAGCAAAGTAAAGCAACTGTAGGGGTGTGCGTATGTATAGCCTTATAGCTTAATAAATATTCCAAGTGAAGTCGTTTAAAATGCAGTTTCATTGATGAAGATCTACACAGCCTTGAGCGATGCTGTTGATCCAGTAGAAGTTTGTCACACAGGCAGATCATAAAGGTCCAAGCTGAGAAGCATAACTCAGCTAAGTCACTCCTGCCCGTTCCCTGCCGCGGGAGTGTGTGGCGCTTGCAGTGCCACCAACGCAACCCCTGTTGGACAGAGCATCGAACCGGCTCAGGGAACTCACTCAGCTGCAATATAAGTCCATAGAAAATCGGTGTGTTTTCTTCTCTGATCATTCCATTAATCTAGCTTTGTTACCAAAAGAAACCTACAGAAAGCTTGGTCCTCCTGTGTTAGTGTAGTTTATCACTGTTTTAGAAGGCTGCCGAAGAATACCACTTCCACAGCAGAATGACTACAGTGGCACATTAGCACCCTCAGCCCAATTCATTGCCCGCTAACTCACCATCTTCTTAGTGGAGGCAAGTTTTGAGATATGGCACAGGAGCCTGAGCTGTAGCTGCTGATGGACACACATTTCCTTCTCCTGCATCTGCTGCAGACACAGCCGTCTCTGGTAGAGGGGTAGGCTGGAAAATTGAGAGGCTTAGCATTTTCACATGACTTGCTGCAGACTTCAGCATCTTATTCAGGGTTTGGGGGTTTTAGCTGTTGATGTTCATCAGCTAATATACAGGAGACACATAAGGACACATGAAGGAGCTGGGAAAGGGCATCAGCTCTATGCTGAGGTTTAGTGAAGCCTTTAGTGAGCACTCCACACAAACACATCAGCTGCCAGTGCTCAGTCTCCTCTCCATGTCCTTTGCACCAGCTTCCATAATAAGCTAATCAATTGGCCCTGAAGAGCCGCAAGGATACCTGCTTTTCTTGTTTTAATTCCTCTTTTCCTTCTTTTCCAAACCTCCTTTTCTACAATACCAAAAAGCAGCTTTAAAGGGAAAGACAGAAATTAGAAAGAGACCTGAGACTGGAAGGATAGCTGGGGCTTGGATCATCAGATAATTTTTCTATGCCACCTTGCTGGATTTCCATCTGCTTCGGAAGGTTGCTGTTTGCTCAGCAGTTGTCCTGGTAAACCTGCTCCCAGTGCCAGATGGCAGGTAACTTCAGAAAAGTGATACTAGAGACTACACAACCAATTAAGGAAGTCTGGAATGTTATATGGTTTTCTTCATTTATTCACAAAACTGAGTTATAGAGGAGGAAAAGAAATATCATGATGAACCTGATGTTGTTATTGCCTGACATGGGAAGGACCCAGCTGTTATTCTGGCCTCATTCACAATCTGCAACTCAACTGTAACAAACTGTTGTGAACCAGCAAGTGTAACCGTGGCCTTTCATTTGGTTTAACTGATAAGAAGGTTATCAGTCTCAGAAGACAGAAAAAGCCCCCAAACTAGGCATGTGTCACTAGCCATAACAAAGGTAAGTATGAAAGAAATTAGGAATAGCACGGAGAACTGTGCCTGGCATTGTCTGCCTGTGCATGTGTACCTGTACCTGGGAGAGCTGCAAACCAAATAGCACCAGTTCTATCTCCCACAGCCCTGCAAATGGTGCATGAAGTTGTCTCATGTCTGTGCTGTGAACAGACACCTCAAGCCTCAGCAGCAAAAATAGCATTTCAACCCAGGCTTTTGATCTGAGGCTCACAGTATCTGGGTTAACCCCAGACATCTGACCAATGCAGCATGTGTGCATGAGTGCCTATTTGTGTAGCTGTAGGAGAGGGGTGGAAAAACAGACACACAGCATGAATTACTCACCCTAGAGATAGAACAGGAAGTTTCAACCCAAATCTGTAGAAGAAAATTCTAGTTTTGTCTTAACAATCCATATAAGTATGGTCCTTGAAGAAAAGCTAGTAAATCACCTACAGCTTCTCTGCAAAAATCTCATTTTCCCTTGCTGTGCACTGCTCCAGCTGCAGCAGGGAAGGCAGACAGACACTTTTTTCTGTTCCAAGGTGGCTTCTCATGTTCCCACAAGGTAAACATGGACTAAATTGGTAAATGTGCTTCCTGGCCTGCCTACCATGGTGCTGCCCAGTCAATGGGACTACCACACATCCCACTTTACCAACCTTCAGAGGTTTCCTTCCAGCTGAGATGGAGCACAGGCTCACAGCAAAGCTGTTTGGCTTCAGTGCCTCTGTGGCTTGGAGTTGTGTTCAAAACCCAGCACATATCTACCAAAAAGTATGCTTCAGAAAGAAATCAAAGAACTGGGGTGGGAGGGAAGGGTGAAAGAACCCTACAGCTCTGAGTAAGGGCATCACCTCTGACAGTTTTAATACCTCCTTTGTCCAGCAAAACAAGACCTTGTGTATTCCTTGTAATTTCGTGTGACTACATTACAATGATTGCTCACTTTGTCACCAGTTTCTTCTCCCCATTGCAATAATCTGCAGACTCATGGACTTTCACTATTTGGAGTAATGCAAAAGAACCATAATGCACCATAACACTTTATGTTGTTGTATAATTAATAATGTAATGCTGAAATTATAATTAAACTAGGATAAATATATCCCATACATGAAAGCCCAATTAATTGTATCTGTCCTGGGTGTCTGAAAAGCTTTGGTAATCAAAATTATTTAGCATAAAAAATAGATGTTAGCATTTATAGATTTCATAATAACACTCCTGAAATATACTTTAAATGCAGTTAGTTGGAAGTTTTCTAAAACTGTGGTGTTTCAATGGAAAATGCTGTTTCTGTAAAAGTTACATTTTCCACAGGAAACAATTTTGCCAATGTTTTTCTGCTTTCCGACAAAAACAATGCACTGTTATACTTACAGATGCAGAAATGTCTTTACCATTGAAGTCAGCACAACTTGGGTTAGGGACTCAGCACATGAAAGGACTGGAGCATGGAGTATAAATGCCAGGAAGCTGTTGAACAGCTCAAGGGTACACATAAAAACTAAGTCCAAGCGAAACATTTGTCTTTGATCTGACAAACTGAAATGCAATGTGTCTTTCCACAAATGTCAAAATGTTTCATGCTGGTTGAAAATAGTTTAATGAAACATTCAGGAATATCAGGATCACATACTTTTTGTGTACTCTTATCCTCAAAACATCTCAGTATTTAGTCACTTTTGTTTCTGAAGAGGATAAAAATACTGTATCGAGTTTTCTGGCTGATCTTCAGCTACAATTTAACCACTTAGATTATAAGTAACAAACTAAAAGACAGCAACCCCCACGGAGTCTCAAAATTCCAAATTTGGAAACAAAAGGCAGCATGAAAAATAGATCTAAGTAGGATACATAGTATCCTTTGTATACTACAAATTAATTGACTTTCTGATTTAAACCTGAAACAAATCTTATTTTAAATGAGTCATAAAGACCTGATCAGTGTCTGTATCATATGTTCCATTCATATTCATTAAGTGCCATGTGACTGCTCAATTTCTTGACATTTGCCTCTATTACTCTAAGTTCAGCAATGACAGACTCCTGTAATTACCACTGAAAATACTCCTACTACAGTTTAATTTCACCTGGCTTGCTTAGTTTTTATTTCTTTATTTACCATCTTCTGGGAGTCATTGTGTGATATTGCTAAAACCCTTTATATGTGACATTTCTTATGCAGGTAATAAATATTTTAGACCAGAATTACTGACTTTCATGATCAGGGCATATTTTGGAATCCTAAGAGTAACATACACCTCCCCACCCCATACAAACACAGTTTCAGTACACAGAAGAAACTTTGTTCTTGCTGCAGCACTTACTGAAGCAGCATTGAGGTTTAAAGTGGTTTTTAGGCATTGCTAGTATGCAACTGAAACAAAAATAAGAGTGTGCATTATGATCATCAGCATAATATTCTACCATGACAACCTTTAAAAAGAAAATAGCTGTGAAATATTGTCCAGACTTAAAATGTTTCTGCTTTTTTTTTTCTTTTTTAAAATTTCATTTAATTAAAGATTGTTGACTGAAGTACTTCTTTGATTTTTTTGTGTGAGTGGAAAAACAAATGTTTCAGAACACAATCAAGATTTTCTGCAAGATTTTAACAGTATTAAAATAAATAGCATATGGGTTTCAAATGAACTGCTGTGTCTCCTTTTGATAGTTGCTGTTTGACAGCCTCACTGTAAACCCACCCCTGAGAGACCCGATGGCTATTATTTATACATGTCACTATTAATGGATTAGGAGACCTGCTCTGTGCTATTGGATCAGGACAATCAGGAGCCATTTTCCATCTGCATCTTCTGACCTTATTAGAACTGGACAGAGAATTTCTGAGCCCTGTCTTGTGCCTCGGCAGTGCCCCTGGGCCAGGGTGCCGGGGCGTGGGCTGCTGCGGGCCAGCTGCAGCACTGCGGTGGGCTGCCCCGGGGAGCCTCATTTGCCTCCCTGTGACAAAGCTTTCCTCGAGGGTATTCCCCAGGCACAGCCACAGCACATCTGAAATGGAAATAGCAGCAGCAGAAGGTAAGCCTGTGCACAGGCCATGCTAGGT
>NW_005054354.1:3747641-3775850 GCF_000277835.1 Geospiza fortis | reverse complement strand
AAAAGACACCAGGGAAGAATCTGGATGTTCTAATGGGAGGAAATTAATTCAAAATGTGATTTTAAAATGGGTAATTGAATAAAATGAAGTTTTTGCTATCCCTTGTAAAATAATAATTGTGGTATGAAATTTTGCATTGATGAATACAAAAGGTTACTATAAACTGAATGAGCTTTGCTTAATTCATCTTGTTCAGTTCTTGTGAATCAGTCTTGAGAACAAAAGAATTAACCAGTTCTATTTCAGGATTCTTATCCATTAGCATAGCAGTATTTGTATCATCCTTAAACAAATCTTAGACTTATTTGTCTCTAGTTTTACACTCATCAGTACACATTAAATTATTTCCACTTCTCTAAAATGCATCTTTACTGAAAATAAAACAAAAAATTGCTAGACAGAATCTAAGAAAAAATTATGAAACACTGCTCTTTTACCTGGCATGAGCATTCTCTGGATGCACATACTATTCCATTTTATTCTGAAAATCCTATTAAAATAAAAATAAGGACAGAGACTACTAATGCATTAGATGGACTGGTGAAACTGAGCTCCCTGGGTCCCTCCTGTGAAATGCCTGCTGTTATGACCATTAGTAGTCATAATGGCCAGTTCAGATTCTCAACTATTTTGTATAGTTAAAAAAACCAAAATTAATAGTCTCTTAAGGGAAATAGTAAGCTTTATAGTTTGGGAAACAAAACCAGATGGGAAGGGGAAAAAAATTAAAACTAAAGATACTCCTCCCTCTCAAGTCCACAAAAATTATACTCTAGGGAGCCACCCTATATATGACCAGATCTGTTTATATATTAACTTCAAAAAATATGGATACAGTTATGACTTTATTCTCTAATGTGAGTTTTCTCCCCACATTTCAGCGTAAGGTTTGCTGTTGTATCTGTGCACTATAGCAAAGTGACATAAGGCCAGCATATACTGTGTCCAACAATATTCATATTTCATTATCAGAGAGCACAACAATAGTTCCATTGTGTAGGGCAGCTCTCCTTGGAGGTGGAAGGAAGGCTGCACACAAGCTTCCAGAGTGGTCCAGAAATATGATGGTGACACCAGACTGGCTCATGTAAACAGGAAATCAAACCAGGATGTAAACTGGACTGCTTCCATATTCAGTAATATTTAGCTAAAAATAAACAGTTTAAATAGAGGTAGGAAAGCCAATTCTCTCTGTAAACTCATTTTTCAACTTGAATTTTTCAAGACCTAGTAGAAAAATGCAAATAAAATGAGTGTCAGGGTTGCTCTATCAATATGTTTGTAATGAGATTGCAGTAGCTTTCAGAGGGGCTATTAGTGTGAAAAGGGCAATGGAAAGTCTCTTTACAGAGAATAATAAGGACTTGGAGATGAAGATTGAAAAGGGATACAACTGATCTATAAGTGTATCAACAGATTAAAAGAATCAATTTCTATTTCAGCTGAAAGATAATGTAATCATAAGAATAAATAAACACAGACTGTGAAATCTAGAACATTCTGAGAAGGCAGCTCACACAGAGTGAGGAGAAGCTGGGGTTTTTTTTGGAAGAGTATTATCTAATGTTACTGCCTCTTCAAAACCATCATGTGGAGTTCACCTGAGAGCTCCTCTGCAGTCCTGAAGTTTCTTATGAATTCTCTGACTGTGGAAATTAGGCCAAACCGCTCTCCTATTTTAGGAACAGGTGAATATAAGGTAAGAACTGGAAAAGAACAGCAAAAGTCACCAAGTCCAAGCTCCTGCCATTACATGTAAATCTGAATATAATCCAATTAATAACACTGTCAAGCTTCATCTCCAAATAAATCACATTATTTCCCTCCATTGGCCACACAAGAAGAGTGTTCCAAAACCTCAGTGCTATAACTCTGGGAGGTTTTTCTTATTTTCAAACTCAGTTTTTCAAGTATATTCTTTCCAGCACAAAATATGTCTTCATCACAGTCACCTTCTTTTTACTATATTAGAAAAGTTATTCTTTTGCTCTAGTCTTATGCCATAAACTGCTCATCATTTCTAACAGGGTCTTCTTCATAGCTGGAGAGTCAAATTAATTCTTTAGGATGAATCAGTCTTTCTTGGATGGGGATGATTAGGTATGTGCCAAATTCCAGATTATTGAAAAACTTCCCTAACCTCTGCATCTGCTTGCTGAGGATGAAGGCTAAAAGACACAAGGAGTAGATGTAATTCTGAAGGAAGATGAGGAAACATAGGAGGAAGCTTTTTGGTTAGAGTTTCACTGCTGCTAAGCAAGGGCAGTATGTAATTTCCCAGAGTGTTGCTTGCTGCCTGAGAACAGCAAGGAATGGCCAAAGGTTCTCTAATGCCTGGCTGTCATTATTCCCACCTGGAGTACTGCATCCAGCTCAGGGGTCCTCAGCACAACAAAGACATGGACCTGTTGGAGTGAGTCCAGAAGAGAGTCACCAAGATGGCTAGAGGGATGGAGGACTTCGTACAAGAAAAGAGCGAGAGAACTGGGTTTATTCAACCTGGAGAAGAGAAGGTTTTGGGGTGATCTAATTGTGGTCTTTCAGTACCTGAAGGGAGCCTGCAAGAAAGATGGAGAAAGACTTTTTATAAGTCCAGGTTGTGATGGGATATGGGGGAATGGATTCAAACTGAAAGACAGTATGTTTAGATCAGATATTAGAAGGATGGTGAGACACTGTACCATGTTGCCCAGAGAAGCATCCCTGGGGCAGACCAAGATGGATGGAGCTCTGAGCAACCTCATCTAATGAAGTCTCCCTGTCCATGGCAGGGGTGCTGGAACAGGATGACCTTTAAGTTCCCTTCCAGCCCAGACCATTCATAGCACATTCCATTAACAGCTAATCAAGGCCTTGGCATTGCCACAGACTATGTGACACTGGAATAGGACCCAGAAAGCAAACTGACCCAGTAAGCCAACTGACCTAGCCTTCAAGGAGGGCTCTTTCTCTAAAAAACAGTCCACAAGATCCAATCTTGTCACCTCAGGCCCACTGGAAATATTGGATAAGTAAATAAATAACATGCTCAGTTTTTTCTCCCCCTGAATGTAGAACTTCCCTAGAAAATTGGAGGCTGTGGAAGGAGAAGAGCCCAGAGAAACTTGGCCATGAGACAAACATCTTGGTTCAGGAGTCATAGTTCTGACCTGGAGACACACAAAGGATATCCTGGATGGCAGAGGTAGAATTTAAGTGATGGCCATTAGAAAGGAATCGCATAGAGTAGAGGTGGTTCATATTCTCATTCATATGCAAGCCCTGAGGGGAAAGGATTTTTACACCATCTATAAGTTGATGAGAAGGTGTATTTACAAACTCCGTGACAAGGCTTGTAATGGAACTGCCCTCCAGTGCAATAGATTTTACTCTAACTTCCACCCTGTTCCTAGTCCTCAGGTCCCCCAGGATTGCTTTTCTTCCTTCTTTAGTCTTCTGCCACCAAAAAGTTCATTAGCATATTCTTATTTTGATCATTAATGAAGGTGATGAATAGTACCATTGAATGATCCTGTGCTCATGACTGAATTCTGAGAAATTCCACTTGCAAAACAAACAAATCCAGAAAACCAAAAATACTAGCATGCGACTTCCAGTAGTTAAAACTGTTCCATTTTCATAGTACAGACTTCAGGCTTCTTAAGTTCACAGCAAACTAAAGCGGATTATAAAATCTGTAAATATTAACTAAAATAGAAAGAGGAAGACAAGAAGGATTCAGTTGTGATAAAAGGAAATCTGCACAAAGAACGAGGGTAAAGCACAATGCAGCTGTTACATTTCAGCATCACTTATTGAAAAAAATTAATATCAAGCTCTTTTAAAATTATCTTTTTTCTTCCTTTTTTTAGCATGCATGTACAAAAATGCAGTAATTGCTTGAATAAATGCACTCTTGAAAGTGGTAAGAACTCAGCATTAACAGAACTTGCTTGCAGTATGGATTACATGTATATTTGCTGGTTAAGTATTTAACTGTGAAACTGTTTTATCGTTTGTGGTTGTTCTACCAATTTATACTTTTGGCAAGCATCAATTTCTACTCATCACAGAAGAAACTCTACTTGATTAGAATAAGCAACCATTCTATTTGGTTTTATTTTCTAAGTGCAACATGTTCTCTGTACATGGAATAAATTATATACCTGCTACATTGCCAGATGCATAGTCAGTAGGCAATCTTCTGCAAACATGGGGGGGTTTGTTGTTTTCACATCAATATGAACCATCTCAATCAAAATGCAAAATTCACACTCATTGCCATCTGGATGGTTGTAAACACAAAATCCCTGGACAGTATTGTCCAGAAACTTTGTGTTTACAAATGGAGAATGGCTTTCCCTCCTTTACTGATGTAACTTCAGAAACAAAACTAGCAAGATAAGAATCACCATGAGGTATTATAGCATATACTAAGCATTTTCAAAGCATTTGTGTCAAAGAATTTAACAGGATGTAAATTATTAATATCAATGAAACAATGGCATAAGCCAATGTGGGCAGAGCAACAAAGATCAAAGTTGTGCCTTTCATTACAGAGAGCATCAAGCAGATTGAAGGTATGCATGATGGAGAACACACCTGAGTACTTCTAATTTATGACAGCAATAATCATAGGCAATGTACAAAAATAATAAGAGGCAAATTTCTTCCACTAATGTTTTTTGGAGGTGCAGTCCTGTGAAAGACACACTGCCTGGACCATTAGTATTTTTTACAAATCAGTATAGTTCCAGTGTGTTGGAAGGATATATCTGCTAAGCAGCCAGGAAGTCTCCCAGAACAAGACACATAATTGACAAATATTTAATAGATAAAATCTGCTATATAATTGGAAATACCTGCAGAATCCATTAGCAACTCTTTGGATTACATTCTTTTTCTCCCAAACAACCAAGAACCAAGCAGCCTTTGACACAGTAAAGCACACCATCTTCCCCATAATCTAACTGGCAGTCAATGAGTCAGTAATAGCATGTCTGAATGCTTTGAATAGTAAATACAAAAAAAGTGAAAGCAAAAATATTCTCAGGTCCACACACAACTGCTAAAGTGGAATGTTCACAAAGTTATCTGTACTCATGGTTTAAATCTGCTTTTAATTTCAGCCTTTACTTGCATTACACAAATCCAGTCAAGTCGACAGTCACATTCTGTAAAACAGGTATAACCAAATAAACAGCCTTTTAATATGCTCAGCAAAATTCACTATTCCTGAAAAGCCTGATCTCTGGTTAAGTGCAAATCTACATGTTGCCTGAGTTGTTTTTTTGGTTTTGCCTTGTTTCATTTTAAATGAAGCAGGAATAGTTGTCTTCTATACTGCTCACAGAAATGGAGATTCACAGGAGAGCAAACACTCAGCACCATTTTTATTTAGAAGATTCTCAAATGCAGTGATCCTGGCAGCACTGCTCAGCCCATGCCAGAGCATGGGCACAGCATCTTGGGGTTGTCCCCTAAATGTACTTCAAAGACAGGGATCCAGCTGCCTGATTGTGTATCCATTTAATTCATCTTAGAGACAGCCCAGAGAAGTCATTGCTAAACTTATTGCTCACTGCCCCGATACCCATTTTCAAGCAGGACTGCAGGGCAGACCTTCAATATTCTGAACTAATACTCTGATTCAAACAGAGGAAACAATAATAAGCAACAGAATTGGTAGACACCAGGATAAATATGGTACAATGAGGTAGAGTCAGCGCAGTTTTTCTAAAGAGAAGTTGTGCTTCACCTCTCTACCAAAATCCTCTGACATGTCAATAAAACATTGGCAGCACAGATCTGTTTGATACCATCTGTCTGGATTTCCAGAAGGCACTTAAAAAGTTGCCTCCCTTGAGGCACTCGAGGAAGCTAATCAGACATGAAGAAATGTTCAGAAGATGGGAAGGAGGTTAAGTATTAGCTGCCTCTCAGAGTAGAAAGAGATCACACATGGAGTCCCACATGGCTTTGTGTTGAAGTTTGCATTGCTCAACACAGATCACAAGGGATCAGAAAACAGTGTCAAAAACGGATGAAAATATTTACTGATGGCACTGAATTAGTCAGTGAGAGTCTGATTGCAGACTCACATAAGAACTTCTTACCAGGTAATGACTAGGCAACAAAAATTCACTGTAGAGAAATGTTAAACGAGGACAAACATTGCTAGAAAATCACTACAAAAGGAATCAAGAATATAAAATATTATCCCATTATTCTATTATTTTTCTGTTGTATAAATACATTACATATCCACATCTTCAGCAGTGTTTATAGTTATGTGTCCATCTGAAGACAGATCTAGAAATCCTGTAAAAGATACAGATAAGTGCAACAAGTATGAATAAAGATATGGAGTGATTATAGGATGAAGAACAATAAAATAGATTAAGGAATTCTTTTTGCAGAAAGAAATCATATACTAGAGAACAGTAAAATCAGGAGTGGCCTGAATAAGGTGAGTAGGAAATAACTGCTTCTTTCAGCCCAAAATCTGGAAGCTATCAAATGAAGCCAGAAGATGCCAGTCTCCAGGCAAACAAAAGTACCTGCGTCTTCACTCATCACATTATTAACCAATAGAACTTGTGCCAGGACATTGTGGATGCTAAAAATGTACCTGAATTCAAAATAAGATTTTGACAAATTCATGGATCAAAAAGACACCTAGGACTATTCAATACAAACCCACATCAAATAGTTTAGGAAGTCACAGAATTACTGATCAGCAGACACTCAAAACCTATTTTGGGAAGGGCTTCTAGAGGGCCCTTATGACCTTCTCAGGAAATTTACTTGGTAGTAACTAATGGAAACAAGGCACAGAGCTAAAGGAAACTGCTCTTACCCCTATGCAATTATTCAAGTTGGAAATGGGGTTATGCACTGTCAGTGTTGAGTCACTGTGCACAGAAGTAATCTGTGCTTCACCTGCAGAATGAAACTGGAATTTCTGGGCTGTGCCATCAAACTGTGCACATACAGCTGTGCTTCTTGGAGAAACACCAAGCCTGCTCTACACATGGAGACACAATCTCCAATGTGCTGTGAATGTTCAGGGTTTCTAACGCATGCCACGCCTCTGCTCACAACTGTGTATGCTCGCTGTCATTGCACAATTGTCAGATTTCCCAGGAAAGGGGTTGCTGAATACCTCCAACTCTTAGACAAATGCACAGGTTCTCTATATTGTGCCAGACAATTTCTAAGTGAGAGATAATTTGTGTTCATGAGAAAACAGAAGGATGGTAATCCTACAAGGAATATCTTATTTTATCTGGAGTGAATGTGGCTTCTCTGACTTGAACCACAGTTTTTATATCGTTTGGTGGTCCTTGTTTTCATTGTCTGCAAATGAGGCCTCTTTGTCTCTGCTTGGTGGTGGCACCTAAAGGTTTGCTAGACAGTTACATTTCTGAACCCTCACCATATTTGTTGTCACAGTTCACAGTCCTATAATGAGAGGTGGTTGAGTTCATGAGAACACCCTCAAATTTCTTTTTGCCAAAGTGATGTTCCTGGTCCATCTGCACATGTGACTGAGGCTCTTGGGTGCACAGGTGTGGTTTTATAGTGAAGTAAACCAAGATAGGGTCTTAATCATGTCCTTTTGCTTTAGTGTTTGCTTTGCTGTTTCAACATCACTTTCTAAGTCCATTGACCTCCAAATAATAGAGGCTGCAAGTGCATCTATGAGACCTCCATATCTTTCAAATATCTGAAATTCCTGGGATATTTCATGTGTTCTGCTATATGAAACAACTTTATCATAAATGTTGCTGTTTAGTGCTATCCTGTTGTTGTTGATTGCCTTGCTGACTAATTATTTAGCTGAATTTCATTAATAAAACTGGTGCAATAGTTTCTGCAAGCATGTCCTGGTCACCTCTATGTTTGAATAATTCCATTGCCAAATGCTTTCAGGCTCTGCCTCAGAAATTAGCACAAGGTCATTGTAAGTTTATCCTTAAAAGGTTATTGTAAGTTTATCCTTAATATTCTCTGTACAATAAAAATATTTTTTCTTCTGTTTCTGCCTTGTGTTGAATTTTATTTTTTTTTCAATTATTCTTGCATGTTTTTTGGTCAGCACAATACCAGCATGAGTTCTGTGGGATTTTTCTCAAATCTCCAAATTTCCCTCAAAAGAACTTTTCCTTTTCTTGTAGGACTAGTTCACTTCCTACAGATGATTCTGTTTTTATTTTAGATGTCTGTAAAAATTGATTAAGTTTTCTACCAGCTATCCAATATTACTTCCCTTTGTATCTGAGGGATTATTTGTAGATTATGGTAAGTGTATTGTGCTGTGCCCTGGTCCTACATCTCATACTCTGAAACAAAGTGAGACCTGTTTGACAAAAAGTAATCTAAGACTCCAGTTTTACATTCAACTACAAGCTATATTTTCCCATATTTTCCCACAGAGAAAGGTTTTCTCACAGAAAATTTTGCAGCAGGGATGCCAAACCTTCCTTAAGAATATTTTCCAGGAATTGTTTATACAATTGACCTCTCCAGAGCTTGTCCAGATAGTTTTCCTTGCTGTCCTATCATTGTGTCTCACTTTAAAGCTCTTGTAGACACATTATGATTTTCATGCGTCTCACAAATAAATATGGAAAGTTTTCTTAGTGTTGCTAATGTGACTTTCACCTGGGGATAGGGGGGCTGGTGCTTTTGGCTGTTTCTGAAAGAACACAGATAAACTTTCTGACATCTAATGACAATGTGAAATAATTCCTTCTCTGCTTGAGGAGAAAATTTGAGCTCCCCCAGTTAAGTGTTCTCTATTTGCTCCATTCCTGCCACAAGGCTGCTCCAAGGGCTGCTGGTGAAGGAGCTCAGAAACCTATTTCACACATGTTAATGAATTATCAGACTTTCCAGCTCACACTCTGCTTTCAGTAGCCAGCTCAGCAGAAGCAGTCAATCACCAAAGAGCTGGAGCCTTCATTGATTTCAGCTGCTTGGCTTTTCTAGAGGGAAATATACATGGATATAGATATTTATTATTGATTCCTCTCACTCTATCTCCTAAAAGCTTAAGCAATTAATCAATAACAAATAGCCTCCTTTATATTTTACAGTCACGTTTTAAGCTGAAAAAAGCCTGAATGACAGCATGTGTTGATTGCAGAGACTCCCAGTAGCAGCTGCAATCCAGCTTCTGTGGGAGATTCCTCTGCTGCCAACAGCAGGACAGGGGACAGTGTGGGAGCAGGTGTTTGTGGCTCTGTGTTCTGTACAGGAGATCAGCCCTTGTTGTCCCACCAGCCCTGTGAGGAGGAATGGGGGTAGCCAGCATGACCACCAGAAAAGGGAATTACTGATGGTGCTGCTGGAGTGTAGCTGGCCCTTGCTTTGGGTGTTGTTTATTTAGAGCATACTGAGAGCTACTGAATTTGGAATCTCCTCTTTGTGGCACAGCAACAAGAAGTGTAGGCTTAGGACTTAAGCTTAAGAACATTAATGTTAGGGGATTCTGATGTGCACTTTTATTCTGTCATTACCAATCATTTGCAAAGGCAGGAACAAAATCAATCTCATAAATAACATAATCCATCTTGGCAGAAAATGCACATAAAGGCATTAACATTTTAAAATACTTCCAGCTTCCACAAGAAAATCTGTGAAGCATCTGTTTCAAAAAAAAAAAAAAAGAAAAGGGTTTTTAAATAGTTTTCTGGAGGTTAGGTAATTTTTTACACATTATTACCTCATAATTTAGTTGGTTGCAGATTATGGCCTATGAATATCAAATACTTGATCTTCTTACTCATTCTGTTGATATTATTGTGGATGTTACTCATCGTACACTGCTCTAATGCAATCTTCTTCCTTTTGACCTAACAGTGATCTCAACTGTTTTTCTCAGAAGAGCCTACCTTTCAGCAATGTTTATAACAAAATATTTTCAACTATTATTTTGTTGTCACCTTTTGATTTTATCATTCACAATGGGTTATGGTTGGTGATTGCTAAATGAATATTTTTACTCACTAAGGCTTTAATGTCTACTAAAATTGAATTTAAAAATTTCTTGACTCAAGCCTTAAAAAGCCAGATGTTTTAAAAAAATCTTTCTACATTTTAAAACAACTGTTTATTAGAGAGATGAAGAGAACATTTAAAAATTAATTTTGCTATCAGGACAAAGAGTTCAACAAAACTGGAATTTTTCCAACAATACCAGTCGAAATAGGATAAAATCATAAGGGTTAGAAATTGAATGTAAAAAGTATAGGTCTGATGAATGAATCTGAGATATTAATGTGCATTCAACTGCAAGCAACATACATTAAAACCCTTTCCCATTTCCTTTTCCCCTCAAATGCAATGTGAGCAGTTTAAAGGTAACAGTCTCTCACCATAATGGTAAGTTAAAGATTGCTCAGTAAAAGTCACTAAAAGGCTTAACATTAAAAATTCAACTGGGTGTTTGTTTGTTTGTTTGTTTGGGTTTTTGTTTGTTTGTTTGGGGGTTTTTTTTGTGCTGGTAATTTGTGTTCACAGAGGTCAAAGAGTGAATTTCAATGGACTTTTTTTCTTTCCAAAATTTCAACGAAAAAAGTATTACAACATTTTTGATCACAGCAGGTCAGGTCACAGTCCAGCTGGGTCCATGCCCCATGCCCCACTTTAACCTATCTCTAAAGTGGCCAATAGTGGATGTTGAGTGAATGAATGCAAGAGATGAGACAGATGCACAGCCAGGTCATCCACAGGCACTGGCACTTTGCAGCTGAAGAATCCTGGAATAAATCCTGAAATTTATACATTGACATCCTGTGCTACAATTATAAACAGTACCTGCAAGTGTTGCAGCTCCTTGACATGACACATTTCAAGTCCAAAACATTCTATGGTATCTAGTTCTGTAGCATAATTATAATGTTACCTGGAAAAGTACATCCCTTTGCTTGTTTTAAATCTGTTGCCCAACAGGATTTCATTTGACTCCTCCTAAATCCTTGTATCACCAGAAAATTATGGCTAACACCCTATTAAATGGTGTATCACCAGAAAATGATGGCTAACACACTATTAAAAGTTCAGAGTTCTCTCTCAAATCCCTCCTTAAATTTTCTTCTGCAAGCCAGTCAGACCAAAACTACTTTGAGTTTCTTCATACAGAAGTGATTACATTTGCTAAATGTTTGAAATTTTCAGCTGTCATCTTTAAACTGGACTATCCTGAATAATTCATTACCCTTCCCAAACTAATCTCTACATAGCCAAGATTGTTTATGGCCAGCTAATTGAGTAGTGTCCATCTCAGTAGAGATACTTTCAGAGTCTCTTTTTTAACATCCTTCATTGTGAAGACAAGAACTCTGAACTTTTTCTTTCATTAGATGATACCTCCATTTATTTAAAATACTTTGGTGAGGGAATTAAGCTTTAAAACAATCTGAAAACATCAGTACACTTACTGTAAACAGTAAGTGACCCTTGATCATTGACCTCTAGCATCTCCAGTAGCTTTGTGAAACACCACATCAGGTATAGAGGTTTTGTTGATTTTTCTCCAGCATATCAATCTGAATGCAGTGTTTAGTTTTTTGTATTCTTTTGTATAGTTTCCACCAATATATTCACATGTACTTTCTTCTCATATGCCCTTTCTGTTTTAGAACAGCATCTATAAGGAAAATATCTTTTAATTTTTTATACTCTATGCACAACAAGCAAAAGGAACTTTATTAAAAAATCAACACAACACATTTGCAGAGCTTCAAGGGCAAGTTTAACTGTAGAGAGAGGCTTGAAGGCCTTCTGGAAGTAGTTCAAAGCCCACTGAATCTTTTTGCAGCTCCAAAGATTTCCAATGCATTTAGATGACTTCGTCACTGTGTGTTTGATGCAAAGAAAAATCTGCTGTAGAAAAGGCTTCTGACTGGTTATAAAGCTCCCCATGAGGCTGATGCTGTTCTGTAGACTTCCAAGACTTTCTACTGACTTCAGTGAGCACAGAATAAAGTATCACCATCCCACTGCTGCTTTGGGAAGCAAAGCCCATTTCAAGCAGAAGAAATTCTTCCATGGAGAAGAATCCTATGCCATGTTTTGGGAGAACAAAATCTCAAAGTCTTTCCTCTGGAAAACTTTCATCTGAAGTAACAGCTTAAAGCAATTCTGCACTAGATAGTAAGTGACTAATTATTTAAAATGATGCATCAAGGTAAGGAAAGAAAAAGCTTGTCTGGCATTTTATTGAACTTTTTTCATTTGTAAAATATGTAAATGAGCAGTGACAAAAATGTCAGTATGGACATTTTATCTACCTTTCCTCCTTTTCTTACATATTTTACATTTTCCGAATGACTCCTTATCAGCTAATTTTTGATAAAATGCACTTTATGTCTATTTTCCCAATGTTTTGATGCAAAACTTCCATGCATGCACTAAAATTTGCACATTGAAAGCCAATTTACAATGCAAAATTTCATGTTAATTTTTTATATGCAATTCAGATTTCCAGACCAATGGCACATACATTAAAAAATACTGCATTTTGAAAATATAATCTTAGGTAGGCAATAGATTCCTATTGCACCTACAAAAGAATATCATAGAACAGTGAAACACATCTCACAAGTCACAGCAAAAACCCATTAGCACTCTAAGCAGTAGTTTGTTTACATTAAAATTAGCTCTGAGAAGTTTACTGGGAAACCAAGTGCTTATATTTTCCATTAGAGTACTGAGTGCAAGATGTAGAGTTGCTTCCATTTTTGTGCGGCTTCTGTTCTTCTAAGCCACATGGAAATACACATTTACTTTGAATTTTCTGTAAATTTCCAAATGAATTTCAACAGAAGACTTAGGGTTGCATGAAACCAATAAATAAGACTGTGTTGGCTGCATGCTTTTAGGGAAGCAATCATTAGTTCACACTCAGGAATATGGTGGTGGGTCTCACCAGGGATGTTTGGAGTGACAGAAAGGCTAAAGGAAAGCAGAATTTCCAAGCCTGTACTTCACACTGGCCCAGTCACTTCTCATTTAATACCAGAGGATGATTTGTACAATGATCAAGGGTAGAATCTGGCCAGCATTTAACTAGCCAGATGAATAGGAAGTGCTATAAAGGTGTTATTGTCATCTAAAAATGACCTAAGGAAAAGTAAAAATATTCACACTTTGGAGGCCTCTGGTATCTCTGCAATTTAGATAAGATAGTGCAGCATGAGTTCTGCAGCCCAGATGTCACATTAGAGATTTTTCTGTAACCATGAGCTAAGAAAAATCCCTTTTTGTTAATGATTCCTGAAATTTTGGACAGTTGGTAGCCCAGATTCTGAATTTGTTGGTAGGCCCCATAAATGCTTCTTAAAATGCCACAGATCCACTGTACAGTCTGTTTATGTGATAATCCTGTTTCAAAGCATGAGGTGGGGACAGAAGAAAGGGACCTGCTGAAATGTACTTGTTACTTCTTGGGGTTAATTTTGATTTACTGAGCTGCTCTTGACCTTTTACTATCCCAGACTTTTTACTACCCCCATTTCCCATATTGGCACTAAGATCCCTCTACACAGCCATGAGTAAGAGCAGGATGACCACAGCTACTTTGTAGAACCACAGTCAATATCTTAAACTGTGATCAAATGTTAGTTACTGGGACAAAAGCTTTTTTTCATTTTCAGCTAGGGAAACAAATATTTTTCACTGATACAGCATTCCACATATCTGAAATACTGAAAATATTTTAAATTGATTAATCCTGTCTGTCATGCACATTGAGGTCAAATTCGCTTTTATGGGCAGCAGTATTAATCAGGATTAACTCAGCAGAATTCAGCTTCTTCAGCATTACATGATAATATAATTTGGCTTTTAGTAATTACAAATATTTTAAAGAGGTTAAAACATTGAATGAAATGTTGTCCTGATCTGCAAAGCTATTGCTGTGGTCTACAGAATTCCACAGTTTTATGCAATGGCAGGATCTGCTCATTTTGAGGTTATGTTTGTGTAAGGGATAAAATTTATGCCTGAGACAAATTCACTGAACAGAGGTTTTTGCCAACACCACAGGCCCTTGCCACATCTGCACTACAAGTGCAAAAATTCAGAGCAGGGCAAGAGGTTACTGAATCTCCACCTGGCTGCACCAGTGCAAACACAGGGAAAAGGGAGGGTTTCTCTTACTGCTGAGGAAGAGTGGCAGGCTGGCACACAAAAAGGACAGTGAGCACACACCACTAACTAGGTCCAGTACAGAAAATCCTCATCCTTCCAGTATTAATGCACTTTAGCATATTGGATATATATTTAAATAACTGTAAGTTGGAAAAAATGAAACAGTCTCTCCTTAATCAAAGAGCAGATTATTAATTCCTACTCATGGCCACAAGAGGAAAACCAAGAAATAACTAGGTTATTTTATAGCTTGGGAGATTTAGCATACACATTAGGAATATGCTTTCCAACCTAAAGGATTGTTAAATACCAAAATAGGTTAGCTTGGAAGGCCATGGACTAGAAAGGCTTTAGGAAATGGGAAGTTTTAAGAGCACTTAAGCATACTTGCATTGAGGATGGCCTAGGATACAGCTGATCAGCTCAGTGGGGGATGAAGCACCAATCTCCTGCATTCCCAGTACCATGATTCCATAGGGGTACTCTCAGGTCGGCTGTTTTGTTCTCTGCCCCGAGATGCGTGGGATGGTTCTGCGGCAGCCCATTCATTTCGAAGAATGAGTCTGGACTCTTCACTTTTCAGTCTTCAGGTTGTTTATTAATTCTTATCTACAAAATTTTTTTCTGCCCAGCCGAGGTCCGCTCAGCAAGGCAGCCACAAGCACTCGCACCGCCCCCGAGGTGGTGTCGTCTTTTTATACTATAAACTACGTATATCATATTTACTTTTAATTCCCAATGCCTATCACCTATGTTAGACAGTGCACTTCTATTCTAAACCAAGCCCAAAGTGCCAACATCACAGCAGAAAATGGAGAAGAAGAAGAAAGAAGAAGGACTAGACATGCCCTGATTCCTCAATCTTGTCCCCACAACCCCTATACCAAAATCCTAAAATCTACATTTCTACCCTGTGAATACTTTATTATTACACCATTCAAACCTGTGTGGCTTTCACATCCCCATACCAAGCTGGCAATTCGTTGGAAGGATCAAAATCAAGCCACCAGGTGTTCCGGGCAGCACGCCAGGGTCTCTGAGCCCCCTGACGGGCTTCTCTGCAGCTCTGGACATCCAGAGGGATGTGCTGAGTTCCCACAGGGTACAGCTGCCCTTAGCCTGGCACAATACAAACAACCCTGAAAGCAAATGACCAACCTGAAACAATTGTACAACTGACTAAATTAAAGAGAAAGGAAATGCTCTCACAATTTTCTTACTACTCTTTATCTCAAAGTTATGTATTAAATTGGGTCAGACAAGAAAACAAACATCATATTCTGATGCAATGCAGTCCTGCCTGTTTTGCCCACATCACTGTTTCTTTTTCCCTATCTTGATTACAGATCAGAGTAGTCCAGGCTTAAAATTGTAGTTGTCAGAACAAGAGGTCACTTGAGTCATTGCAATTTCCAGAAATGTGGCTTATGCCCTCAGAATTTTCTCTGGCAAGGTTTTATTGAAAATTAAACATATTCCGTATCACCCTGTTTTTGCAAAACTTTAAAAGAGCTGACAAAGTGGGACAGAATGGCTGAAGGGTTTCTGCTTGGGTTTTTTTTGACTTCATAAACATTAGAACAATACATTCCTGGTTTGGCCATTTTTATGGCTGACTGCCTGCACTTCTGGTAAAGAAATAGTTTAAATGAACCAAACTGTAAACTGATGCCCTACTGCAGTCATGGTGACTGCATCACCCCATTAGAGAGGGCAAAACATTTTGATTTGCCTTGGAACCAAACTCTTCACTGCTGTAACTCCTTTGATCTGTGTAAACCTGACTTTTGCTATTTTAGTTTTTCAAATTGCAGCTTGAGTTTTCACATGTATTTTTTTATGGTAGAAATTACATTTGTCTGTAAAAATACAAACCCTGATCTGAATGCAGTCTTGGTCACCTAATACTGTAAAATTAGAAACTGAAAGCTGAAATGACACATTCAAGAATATATAGTAATTCTAATTCATATTAGAGGAAACTAAAATGAAAAAATCATGAGATAGAATTCACTAATTTTTTCCTTTAAATACCACTCTTATTCCCACAGTAAGATTACTAGCTAGTAAGTCTAGCTAGTGTCTAGAAAGCTAATTTTCAAATGTGCACCAATACTTTGCCCACAAATATAATCTGTAAAGATGCATGTGGAATACAGATGTTAAAAATATTACATCAAATTCTGGTCCAAACCAAATTATGTTCCTATTTTGTACCAGTAAATCCCCAGCACAGGTCAAAAGGCACAATCAGCACCCAACAGAATAAAAGCTGAGCACTGAGAAAAAGCTTTACTGTATCAACCACACTGAAGCAGGAATAAAAAATACTAGCATAAAAAAACAGTAGAAAGTAAGCTACATTTATTCTCTAAATAGCAGGGGAAAGAAGTCCATAGTATTTGTAGTTCTCAAATGCTTCAGAAGATTGCAGAGTATTTAGTGGAAATCTTTCAAAATTGCCAACTAAACTGATGGACATCTTGTTTGTACATGTTACATTACCAAAATTGGGCATTGCTATATTTAAATGAGATTTTGTGGAAGCTTTTCAGGTCTTACCAGTTTCAGACTAAACCAAACAGTGGTTCATTGAAATTGAAACATTTTCCAGTCAGTCTGGCCTAAAGACAAGCTTTAAGTGACTTTAATTCTGGAATTGTTTCAATTAAAAAAAAAAGAAAGTTTAAAGATGCTATGCTACTTATGTTAATTTGATTTTGCTACACAGAATTTTTCCCAGCTTTTATATTTATTAGTTATATTTCCAAGATTTTAATACCTGCCTCTAATTCTTTTTAAATTTATTTTGTATTCTAGATGGGTTTTGGGAGGTGTAGTCCAGGTGGGAAAGGCTGCATTACAGTGTTCAGAAAGTATGCTATAAAATGTAATTCTTAGTAGCACCAGCTATATCTTCATGGGCTAACAGCAGCTGATATAAATCTGGGACAGTCTGACACTAATAAGCCTGTTAATTTACAACAAGATTCTCTTTTCTGTTTATATATATATGTGTGCGTGTGTATGTATGTATGTATGTACATATGTATGTATAAAACCAACCAACCAACCTACCAACAAAAACTTACTGTGGTCCTCACACACCCTAACATACCTACTTACTGTTCAAAGATAACCCATTTTAAGCAAAAATGATACACGACTTACGTGAACACAGTTGTCCTAAAATCTGCAGCTTTATCTTTCAGGTCCAGCAGTAATTGCTGTATTTTCCTGCTTCTGTAACCTTTATACATCCATGTAGGCCAATCCCAACAAATCTGTAAGAAAAAAACCACACATTTCCCCACTTTATGAACACAATTCACCCTCACAGACTATTAAAGCCTGATCTAGTTCACTAGGAGGCCCAGCTTGTGGCTCTAATAATTTTGCTCTTTGAGTTAATTATTTTTACACATTCCTTGCTTTGTACTACTTTGTATTTGTAGTTACAAAGCACCTTGGGGTGGTGGGGTGGGGGGTACACAGACCACTCTTGCCCATCCTCCTCCACTCACTAAACAGTTGCACAAGTTTGGATTCTTAGACAACACTCTAAAATACTTGGATTTTTTTATTATTAGTCTTGTTTTGAAACTCTATATACCCCACTGGAGAGGACCAAGCCTTCCACCTCACAGTCATCCTCTTCAGTCACAGGGATGACTTTTACTTCACTGTTTGAAGGGATCACATACTTTCTTCAAATTTTGTGTATCCAAAAGTGAATTCCTAAGTGAATTCATGGCCTTTCACCTGAAAGGACTAGTCTGCCCTGATCAAACTGCTCTTCCAGGAACAGCAGCACATTTCAAAACACTCAGCTTCTCCTGGTAGTAACAGCTCCTATGGAAAGGGTGGTGAGAGGGCAGTCATTACAGTAGGATTGCAGGCCTGAGCAAATTGAAAGCTGGTCTTAGGGTGTTTGCCGTCTCCTGAAACAAATGTTCTTGCACTGACTATTTCAAAGTGAAAATTGTACTGTGCATGCCTGGTGATCCCATCAGATGTGCTGGAGAAGTGGTGGCTTTATAGAGTGGCACAGCTGAAAATGAAGCCCTGAGAGGAGGTTACAAATTACTGCTCTGTGCTTTCCACAGTTTAGGGGAAGTGACGTCTTGGGGATCCCATCTTTAGATAAAAAGACATAGGATAAAAGGCTGAAATAAATTACTCATGATCATTAGCTTCTTAGTCATGGGAGAACTACAAAAAGCACCTACAACTGGTTAGATTTGCATGTTGTGCATTCATCCTGTGGCCTCAGTGAGTTTCTCAGTGGAAGGAACAGAGCCTGATCAGCGAGCTGGAAATGCAGCTCTGCAGGATGCTGCCTGCCCTTGTCAGTGACTCTGATGATTACTTCATTAGGTTGTTTAATGGAGCAAATTTTCTACCTACACCTAGATTTTAAGCAAGATTGTTTTTTTTCTAACTTTCCATATATTCACCAACTTCAAACCTTTCCAGAAATGACAAAAAGCAGAGCAGCAGCAGGCTGTATTACTTTCAACTGACTTCACTGCCTTTAGTTCAGGTAATCTGAGTTGTCCTGGTATTTAAAGTGACCTATGAAGCTGATCTTTACATTCAGAACCAAAAATATTATTTCAGGGTTTTGAGAAAAAGAGATATTTACAAGTAATTAAAATGTAGGATAAAAAAGTGAGAGTGTTTACAGTAAAATATCGAGGTGTTCTTAAGGTACTTAAATAATTGTAACCTCACTTCAGAGAGAAGTCACACAACAATCAGAAAATTAGAATTAAGGTATTTGTTTCACTTAGCTTTTAAGTAATTAAAACTGGTTTTTAAAGATGTATTTACATTTTTATGTAATTTTTTTCCCAGCCTGAGAATACCACTCAAGGCTATTATTCATGAAGTTCTTAAAACAAAACTTTGTAGAAACATTCATTCTGCACAATAAGGGACATACAACTCATTAGCTAACCTCATTAAGCTCCCAGTCCACAAAGCAGTATAGAGCATCTAATCTGAGGTCCTTAAGCAATTTAGAGCATGAAAACTGAGCAAGCTTCTTGTTCCCATAACCAAGAGCCACAGTCCCACTGTTTGTGTGCCCAGCACCACCCTGCACATTTCCCTACCCACAGTCCCCACTAGGAATGTGTGAACATGTAAAACCTACTGCAACCGCAAGGCTCTGCTGTTTTCTGTGGCCACTGTCTTCCTACTGGGCAAGGAGCAGGTAAGAAAATGGGTTTGGCAAGTGGTGAACACAGAATCAATCTGCATCAGGAGGGACCTTAAAGATCCAACCCTCTGCCATGGTCAGGGTCATCTTTTCCTGCCACGGGCAGGGAGGTTGCACAAAGTCCCATCCAAACCTGAACTTTTCCAGGGATGAGGTATCCACAGCTTCACCTGGACAACCTGTTCCTCACCCACCCCTCATCACAAAACATTCCTTCCTTAGAAGCAATCTCCCTCACAGTTTAAAACCACTGACCTTTCTCCTATCACCACAGGCCTCAGTAAAAAGTCATTCTCCAACTTTCATATAAGCCTTATAAGCCTTATCTTTTAGGTGAAGAAAGGCCACAATAATATCTTCCTTGTAGTTCAGTCTTCTCCAGGCTGGGCACCTCCAACTCTCTCAGCCTGTCCTCAACAAGAGAGGTGCTCCAGCCTTCTGATCATTTTTGTGACCCTCTTCTGACACTGCTCCGACAGGTCTGTTTCTTTCTGTGCAGAAGATGCCAGACCTGGATGGAGAACTCCAGGTAGGGTCTCATGGGAACAAAGAAAGAGGAGCAGAATCCCCTCCCTCTCCCTGCTGCAATATTGCTTTGGATGCAGCCCAGGACACAAATGGCTTTCTGGGCAGAGAGTGCACACTGCCAGGTCATGTCCAGCTCTCATCCACCAGCATCCCCAAGTGTCACCCTCGTTTTTTAAGATTTCCTAAGCCTTCTGATGTTGACATTCTTGTAGTGAACTTTATCACACACTTTCTGTAAATAAGTCATTGTTTTGCATTCCTTTATGGAGGAGGAGAGAGTTGATGGACTGTTGGTTTGACCAGTGTCATCGGAGAGGTGTCACTGTCACCCTCCAATCCGCTGTCACCTTTGGAAAACTATAAATGTTGGAGTCAGAAAATAAACTTCCCTTTTTTCCTTCACCTTGAGAATGGT
This sequence comes from Geospiza fortis, assembly GCF_000277835.1. Taxonomy (NCBI): domain Eukaryota; kingdom Metazoa; phylum Chordata; class Aves; order Passeriformes; family Thraupidae; genus Geospiza; species Geospiza fortis. Next base: position 3,755,544 of record NW_005054354.1, on the reverse strand, counting down.
GGTGTGTGCTTGTGTTCTTTCGTGTCCTATAGTGACAACCCAAGTCCTTCTCATCAGGGCCGTTCTTAATCCCTTCATCCACCAGCCTGTACTGACAATGGGGATTGTCCCAGTCCCAGTGGAGGACCTTGCTCTTGGCCTTGTTGAACCCCATGGGCCCATCTTGATCTCCTAAGTCTTCTGAAGGACATTGCCAAGTACACACTGTTTCTGCAGCAATTGAACTGTCCCCACCTGTCTGCAGCTGCTTCCTGCCCTAGGGCCAAAGCTAAAAGCAATGTGTGAGCTACAACTGATAATTAACATTAGCTGGCTTTTGTGCCTGTGAAAAGCAAACCAGTCATTTACATGCCTTCAAAAAGATACTTCTGGAAAATAAAGTATAAAATGGAAATTAGAAAGTCTAGGTGAGAATTTGACAAGCAAATAGTCATTGACATAAGAAAAATTAAAGGGAACTTTGTTACAATATTAAAGATGCAAATTATGGATCAATGGCACTCCCAAGAAAATAAAAACAACAATTACAAAGAATAAAGCCTCTGTATGTGTATTCAAACACAAGTCTCAGAAAAACACAAAGAAGTGTAATAAGGATTGTAAGAAGTAGGGCATATATTTTACATGAAAGGATATTAAATACACTTCTCACCTTGGAACAAGGAAAATGTGATAAATGTATATAAAATCCTGAGTGGAGAATGATAATGCACTTTTTTCTTAACTTAAAAACTACAGTACACCACATAAAATTATAAGGCAGGAGAATTAAATAGATTGATGTACTTCTTCTGATTTATTAAATCATGAAAGTAATTATCATAGGATTTTTTGGATGCCAAAAAAATCAATTAGTATATTCCAGATTGTCTTGATTCCTTAATTTTATAATCTGGAAGATTTACAAGAGAAGGCAAAAAACCAGTTATGTTTTTATATATGCTTTCTCTCAGCATCTATTACTGGCTACTGTCAGAGGCAAGATGTTATTTGGATGGACCTTTGACCCCACTGGCTTGGTTAGTCTGAAGTTTTACACAAAACAAATAATCACCCCTGTTTAGCTTTTTTTTCCCTAGCAGAGAACATTGATTACAATAATATTTTTCTTGTAACAAAAATACAAAACCAGCAGAAGGATTACAGAGGAAATAACATAGATGTTATAAACTGATAAATTTAAAATAAAACACAGGCAGGGTACATCCAACACTGTAAGAATGAGAAAGTTCAAGGACTAATATACAAACCTTCTCATTAAAATCGTATAACATGCATATATATCCACAAAAAATATGGCTAAAAAAGATTTCTAGGAATTATAAAATAAGGATTTTTATCACTAGGCCAAGTGGTTGACACAGTCTCTAATGACAGACTTTTGAAAGGCCTAACCATGATCATGATAGGCCAAACACCTCTGCCCATGCAAAGGAAAACCACATTCCTGAGTGTCCTGACAAAATGGAAAAAACAGTGCATATACATTACTTCTGGGTTTTAAAGAAGGTTTTTCAAAGGCCCTCCTCAGAGGATGTTCAGAAAAAGCTACAAGCATGATCTAGAGCATGGAAAGCAGCTTCTCTGAAGAAAAAATTAAAAGATTAATTATGATTGACTTAGGAAAGAGCACAGAAAACTAAATGTGCTATAGGAAAGATGGAGCAGGAGTTTGAAATTAATTCAAAGCAATTAAATGATGGAAGTTTCTTAAACAATTCTCTTACTATTCTCTTACTTCTCATACCCTGTAATTAGACTGTGATAAAAAAGGTCATTGAGCCTAAAACTTAAAAAGGAATTAAACATTTCTACGGATTTTGAGAATATGTATAGTTCTAATTAATCTGAATACCCTGGAATATTGAATGTTACACTTTGAGGATAAATCAGTCTCTGACTATCAGAGATCAGAATGAAATCTAACATTGAAGACAGGTGCACAGTATCATTATTTGACAACCACAAGGCTACTTGCACCTTTCTCAGAAGCATTTGGAACTGATCATTTTTAGGTACAACAATGCATCCATATGGAATTTTAAGTAAAATTCTGATTCCTATACTCCTGCTGTGATAAGAACAATTAATAGTGCTGTGGGAAGTGGTGGAATCAAGCCCAGTTACAGCATTCCTCACTTTTGGACTGTCACTTATAGTGGAATGAGGAGTCAATGGCCCAAAATGGGAGAAAGAGGAAGAGGAAAGTAAAGGTGCCTTTTGGTTAGAACCCAGGGCAGACTGGGCAAAAAAAAAAAATCAACACTAGTTAGAAGGGTTTTTAGAAAAAGACACACAAAATACAGAAAATAGATTGACATTGTCATACTGTGCTAGTGTAATCACCTAACACTGCAATAATATTCTACTTAAAAAGAGTTGGATCTTCCTAAGAAAAAAATCAAGGACTTTCAGTAATAATTCTTATGATTGAGAAATCTAGTGACTGCTTTCTTCTAAAAATACATGTACTGTGTTCCAAAATGAGAATTTAATGCTTTCATTTGTAGCTGTACACACCTAATGTAATAACACTCAGTTTATTGTTGCAGTACTGAATGCAGAATTTAGCTGCATATTTCCCCCTTATTTTTGTACTTATAACATTGTAAAAATAACACATGCATATCAGGAATTGATTCTGGGGCATTTTACCATGTCCCGCTGAGCTGGGAACCAAGCCTGCAAAATCATACTCATGAGAATATTCTCCCCAAGTCAGGTCAGTGAATAAAAGCTCCTCACATGAGTAAGGCTACAAGAATAGACTACAGGAGGTCAAGGTCAGTGGTGAGTTTTGGCTGAGTCAGGGTTGGAGGATAAGGCCCTTATGAATCCTATAAATAGCTCATTGTTAGAAGAGGTCAGACCTAATTCTGGAAGTATTTTGGAAGAAGAAACCACTGCGTGACTGATGACGTACACCTACCCAAGCCTCTCTGCTTATTAATGTGACATTTGTTTGGAACCAACATATAATAAATAAAAGATATTTTTAGGATGTGCCAGGGAAATGTATTCAGATTTTTAGAGAATAATTTGAGTATATTAAAAGTGCTGCACAGTATCAAAGAAATGGTTGTTAGAGTACACAAATAAGGTATTAAAAAGCAGTGGTTTCTATTGATCCTGATGGAAACAAAAAAGCAGGCCAAGCAGGCTAAAAGTATGTTTTACTCACCTGACTTCAACCAGCTAAAAGCTCATACCTAGCCTCCTTTTACAGTAAGTCAAGGGAAGCAGGTGCCTCTACTACCATTAACCACATCCTATGGCTGCAGTTTGGCAGAAACTGACACTGACCTAAGTGAGCACCAGCATCAGGAAAAAGCAGTATCCCCAAGGTCTTTTGCCCAGAATGAGTGGTTTATTCCAGTTCTGTAGAGCAATTTCATTTTTGTTGACATAAGAGTTCAGTAACCTTGATAGATAGCTGACATTACTGAAACCATCCTCTTCCATCTCCTTCTTTCTTCCCTCGAGGTTACTTTTCAGCTGGATCAGTTCTCTGGTCTGGAAACTATGCCAGCAGTGGCTGGGCAATGGACCAGAGCAATGCTGGGCAAAAACGACTACTTCTTTCAAGCTGAATGTCAGAGGAAAGCATTTTGCAAAGGGTCTGAATGAGCTATGTGAGTCTAACACTTCACTGCCACCAGTACAGGGAGATCTTCTATGCCATTCTCCTCCCTGCTGCCAGGGCCACACAACCACTGCTTCCCTTTGCAATGCCTGTGGACTTGTAAAGGCCTTCTGTCACTGGAGACACCTTCATGAACTGGTAGAAAATTAAACCATTTAAAAAAAGTAAATAGATTTTAGTGTGTTAGCCAGTACAGCTGGATCACAGAGGTGTTAGATGGACAGGAGAGCTGGCAAACGAAGAAAGAGTCTGAGTGACCTGGGGATGAGGAAGGGAGAAGAAAACAAGAAGGGAATGAAGTCTGGGTCCATCCTTTCAACAGTCATGAGCTGTTAGATCAGCTGCCCATCAAACTGCACCCTCAGGGTCCCCTTCCATATTACACTGGATATGATCTAATTGGAGGCAGACAAGGGAAGAGACAGTGCCACTTTCCTCCAGGCCTTCAGCTGCACATTCCCAATAGGCAGGAGAGCAGAAGTCAGGGGACAGGAGAACTAGCATCCACAATCAGGTAAAATGCACCTTAAATTAACTGCTAAAACCAGGTGGTATCAGTTACTCTCTGGAGTTCTTACATTAACTAGAAGGACCCTAGACAGAAAAACCTCACACTAGAACCCTATTTTCAAAGTGCCTGAAGCTCAGTGAGACAAAAGTCAGACTGATGTGTTCATCCTGTGCTGTCCCTGTCTATAGTCTCCATCCTACAGCACTGCAACCTTACGTTTTGAAGGAATGCATTTGTGCTAAATATTTCTTTCATTTTACAATAAAAATTATAATGGAAAGACATCTAAAAAGTGTAAGAAATAGGAACTGATTTGCTGATATATGCATTATTATACTAATTCCCAAGAAAATTGCAACTCTGTTGCAAAGTATTGACACTGTCCTCTTGCAATTCAAAATGAAATCAAAACTGAAGCATCACAAAGGAAAAAACCACCAAGTTTCTACACCCTACTGATGAATCCCAACCAGGCTGGAGCTGAAGAATAAACATAGAGCCAAGAGCTCCTCCAACAGCTGTTGAGACAGTGTGTGCTCACAGGGCTTTCATCAGCACTAGCAGGGGTTAGTCTCTGGAAAGAACAAAGGAGCCTCAGAGCCTGGGCCATGGAGGAAGAAGCAGCGGAAACAAAAATGCCACTTGGATGACAGTCAGAGACTTCCCTAAGACCCATTCTCTTCCTCTCCCTCACTTTGAGGAATACCTTTAACTGTTTCAGGAGCCTCATTCACTCATGTTCCTGGCTTGAGCGTGTTACTGACTTCAGTGAAGCCATTTAAAAGAAGGTGCTGTTCAACATGAGCATGAATAGCCAGATTATTTTTTCATTAGCAGTTGAAAGACTATTTCCTATGATGAATTATTAAACAAAGCGTACAAAAGCACCTCCATGAAGCACTGGCTTCCATAACAGATGCTGACTGATTTCAGTGAAACAACTCAGATATGTGTTGATATTCAGTGATTAAAGTGACTCAAAAAAGGTAATCTCGCACACTGAAATAAAGGTATTTTATTCTACTAACTCTGAATTGCACACTTTACTACTAAAATATTAATTTCAATTTGCATCTTGTGTTGCCAAGAGGATTTAGTAAACATATTAAGCACCAACTTCAGGAAGAAAATTTATGTATATTTTTTGTGTTTGACTGGATGAAAACATTCAAGGAAACAACTGTCTAGACATGATGACAATAAACCCTCTATTACTGGGACGGCGGGAGAAGAGGTTGCCCTCAGTAAGCAGTACTTCCCAAAAAAGTCATGAACTGTTTGCCAGGCTGTCATGTGCTCAAATAATTATTTCAGATATTCATTCTTCATAAGAAGTCTTATGTATAATTTCCCAAACTGGAACACATCGATGGTTTATGGATCTGTGTTTTTGTCCATGAACAAAGCTTTGTTCTGTTGAGAGCTGAAAGGTGCCTTACACCCATCCCTGTCATGTCAGGGGGCAATGCTTAATCAGACCCTCACTTGTGTCATGGCATAATTTTGTAATTCTTGCCATATGAACTGTGTGAAAAGGGATTATAGGGACACAGGAAGTTAGCACAAAAATTGTTATTAGCAGTAAAATAATGCTTATGATGGTTACAATACAATAAGTAGGGCTATTACTGCTCTCTAATGATTTCCCTGTGGTCAAGACTCAATCCAGATAAAAATTCAAAGGAGATCCTCCTGTTACTAAGGCAGGAACAGATTTCTGAATTAAAAAGAAAATAGAGAAATTTAATTTGTCTCTTTTTCTTATGGGGAGCTTTAGTTTCACATCCCACTCCTGGAAGTTGCTCCATTGGGATCAGCTCCTGTGCCTGCACAGCTTCAAACTAGAAGTAAAAACCAAAATTAAGTGAGTCAGATAATCAGAAAAGGAAACTGAGTATAAACTGAAAGCAAAATTCACAATCTAGTTTCATGATGCAAGCAAAAGTGACAAAGGGGTTATAACATTAATTTCATCTGACAGAGATAAGAAAATGAGTTGTTTCTTTAAACCAAGAGCTTCTTTCTCCATCTAGCAAAGTTGGAAGATGTTATCAAAAATATATCAGGCTCTGTCTTAATTCAAAGACTGCTGAAGGGTTTTTTTAGATGCTTAGGCCTTTTTCATCAACTGTTTAATTTTATGTATCAGGTTTAAGGTGGCCTGATACTCTATACTGAGTTATTACTTGAACTCTGAATGAGTCAGCTTTGTGGTTTCTGAGGGATGTGTGGTGCTTCTAGGAAGTCAACTTGGAGCCCTGGGCCTGTAGATATGGCCTCTGATGTGCATAGCCAGACTGATGGCTCAAGGAATACAGAGTTTTACATAATAAACATGAGATCTAGATCTGGGTACAGGAGACTTTCTCCATGTGAAAATCTCCCCTTTTGCACATACTTACAGAATCAGTCATTTCATTGGCTTTGTTTCCCTCCTTTGCTTGCCTCTCCAGTTGTGTCATTCTCATACTCATGAAGTAGCCCCATCTTTTATCTTAAAAAATGCATCCATTCGGGACCTCTTGTCTGTTTTCTACTTTTGTGTCTGAAATAAATACTCCAGTCACATTTTCAAGCTTTATTTCACAACAGTGAAAATACAAGCTGAAATTCTTGCACAACCACTTGATCTAAGGAGCTTCAAGCAAAATGCTGAATAAAATACTTATGGTAAAATTGTAAAAGTTGGCAATATAGAGATTGAGAAGAAGAGCATGTTTGCTTTGTATTTTGATTATCAACCTGCCCTTCATCCACACTTTGCAGACATACCTGATTCTGATCTGACCTTTTTATAGCTCCAGATCTCACCAGTGATGGGGGAAAACTTAGAACAGGGATTAGCTCTTAGAACAAGCTCTTAGGCTCAAGCTGTTCTGTATTTGGGCATGTTGAGCTTGGTGTGTGTCTTCACAGCCCCTCCCCAGTTTTACGCCACCTTTAACTGGGGGATATCAGCCAGCACATTTCAGAAGGGAAATGGTAATTAGGCAGGCTATAGATAGCCATGGAGTAGCACCTTATCAGTGCTACAAAAATTTTCAACAGCTAAAATAACCCCAAGCAAACAAACCAGAAACCCCCCTAAGATTACATGAAGTTTCACCTCCTTAGCAGATGAAAAGCACAAACAGGCCAGGCCTAGTCTGAGAGGATACCCCAAGCTTTGCCAGCAGTTTACAGACAGAGACTCCATCTATTCAACAAGCAACTTAAGAGTGAACAGTCTTAGAAAACAGGGATGCTGCTTGAAGTTCTGGAAAACACCTAATGCTTCCTGGGGGATCACGAGCAGGGCAACCCATCACGGGGCCTCCAGGTTTGTGAACATCAAGTGACTGAAGCTGAACTCCAGGCCTCACTGACAGGCTGCTGTCTGAGGCACCTGGAGTCACTCCGTGGTGAAGCTTCCTAAAGGATTGCCCCTTCTTCTCTCTGGTGACCAGTGACAGGATGGAATGGCCTGGAGCTGTGCCAGGGGAAGTGTAGGTTGGATTTTAGGAAAAAGTTTTTCACCCAGAGGATGGAGGGACACTAGAACAGGCTCTCAAGGGAAGCGGTCACAGCACCAAGAAGCGTTTGGACAACGCTCTCAGGCACATGTGAGTCTTGAGGCTGACCTGCTCAGGGCCAGGAGCGGGACTTTAATGATGTTTGTGAGTCCCTTCCAACTCAGAATATTCTGTGATTCTTCCAGCCGGCCTGAGGAGGAGCCTGTGCGCCCGCTCCATGGGGAAAACGAGAGCCTT
>NW_005054354.1:3658385-3747271 GCF_000277835.1 Geospiza fortis | reverse complement strand
GGGAGCGGCCCCTGGGCCCCCCTCGGCCCCTGGGCCCCCCTCGGCCCCTTGGCTCCCCTCAGGTGCCGGGGCTCGAGGGGAGCGACCCTCGGGTGCCGGGGAGACTTGAGGTGGGCAAGTTCGCTGTCCTCAAGAAATGTCTGACATGCCGAAAACACTTCCACACATCTGCTACACTCCACTTGTTTCTTCTTCCTGCTTCTTAATACGTTTGGGGCTTTCTCTTTTTCTTCTACCCTCCTCCCTGCCTCCCCCCACCGCCAAAAAAAAAAAGCAAAAAAAAAAGTGTTAGCATTACTCCCTCTCCCACGCTGCTGCCCTTTCTGGGGGGAAAAGCCCCACAGCCTGAACGCTTTGGTGTGCCTGGTAAACGAGTGCTGGTTTAAAATTAGATGCAGCGTCAGCTGTCACAGCACCGTGCGATCGCCGGCATAGCGAGCGCTCGGGGCAGTGGTTGGAAAAAAGTGACCTCCCGTATTCTTGGCACTGTGGCTTTTTGCTTATTCGTCTGCAGAGCAGCTGGCTCAGTTCTGCTTTTCAGAAACTGATGAAAAACTTAATCTAATAAAATAATAATACAGTAAAAGTTATTGCTTCAGTAGCAAGACCATCGATATGCAAGTGTGATGAACTTGAAACGCCTTCAGTTGCTTTTACTTTACTTAAAATACTTAACTTGCTTCCCACATTGTGGGGCTGTTTGGTGACAAACCACAAAGTATCGGCTTGGAGAATAAGGGAATTATTTAGCAAGCCATCATTTAAAAAATCTGTTAAAAAATGCTTCGCATTTTCTACATTTACTGAACAATTATTCAAAGGTATACTGAAGGGATCTGAGGTAAAATTCTGAAATTCTCTATGCATAGTTGGTTAATTATGAATTTATCAATTCATCAGTGATGAATTCAAAGATAAATCAGTCTATATGTTAATGAAATAAGGGTCTCAAAATGGCACTGACTTGTGTTTGGGAAGCAGGAAATTGTATTGGGCCTTTTAAAATGTAATGGAGTCTTCATTCATTCTGGTAATACAGAAGCATAAGAATCTAGTTTGGAGGGTGCATCTGATCAAATACCAGCACTGCTGTATTGCATTTTAACTTATCTGTGTGTAGTGACTTCCTCCTCATGCAGTGCTGTCGTATTAGGAATGTGAAGGTGGGAGGTAGGGATTTGAAAAGATTAATTTACACATCAAAGAAATATCCAATCACAGAAACCAAGTAATTTTTAGGAGTCATGGTACTTTCTGTCAGTATTTTCAGATGTTACTTATTCATATTTATTATTTTCTTTCCTAAGGACTTGAAAGCACTTGATAGCATGTGAGAACTGCTAATTGTGTGAGAGCTGGGAGTAGTTGTGATGAGAGGAAGGGAGTGGCAGGCAAAGTGAACCAGCCTTGTTCTCTTTATTCTATTTGATTTGGTATGAGCTGCATATAATGGTCTTCAGGAAATCAAACTCTGTATTCTCCTGATTATGTTGCTAAAAGCTGTGTGCTGGGCAGGCAGGCTGGGTTGGCTCATTTGCAGCTCTTCATCTGCCGGTCTCAGCTGTGGGCATGAGAAAGAAGTTGTAGTTCTATGTGCAGGATTTTACTGCAGGAGTTTCCAGGGGCAGAGACCATTGCCATTTCTTTGCTTCCATATTCCCACTGACTGTTCTCTGGAGAAGAGAAACTCTTTTCTGACACAGAACTTTTTCAGCACCTTTAAGATGTCTGTGTCTGGTGATAGGGAAATTCATTGACACGGACCTTCTTCTCTACCAAAATTCTGTGCTGAGGAAATATTGCATGAGAAAATGTGGAGACCGTAGTACTCATCTTGAAAGTTTGAGGTGGTTGTTAAGTTCCAGGAAGCTTCAGATAAAAAAAGAAAGAGAGCATATTACCTGAGACTCTCCCAGCTGTCACCATCTAGCCCTAATATAGTGGTATTATAGTGTGCTTCAAGTGATCAGAAACCAATAGAAAGTGATGTGTTGCTCAATGTACAGGAAGGGTTTTCATTGTCCTCCCACAACAAAATGGAAAATTTACTTTCTTCCGATAACACTTGAAAACAGTTTTTTTTCCTTATCACGGCAAGCTGTACGAGCCAGTTTATAGTATCAGGCTTGTTAAACTAAGTTTCACTAAGTGTCTTCCTTCTATCAACACTTCGTGATAACTGCCAAGTAAATAGTCTCAGACTTGACTAAATGCTTGCAGAGGGTTGAGGAGGGTTCTTTACATTGATGCTTACTGAACTGCAGGCCACCTTTATATAAAATTGAGACCAATCATACAGCTTTAACCTTACTAAGGGCAAAACTTTCACTTCTAGTCAAAATTCCATCTGAGATAAACACATTTTTGATGGCTGCGGTGATGAGAAAACATAAAAGCAGCATCAGGAAAGCATGCATTTTTCTCACCTTGAGTACAATATTTTATCTTTTTTTCTGGTGGTTTTCTTTTTAATTTGTCCAGCTATGCTCTTCTCTTTCTGTGTCCATCTTAGCTTCCTGCTTATTTGTTTCTATTTTAACAGTACTCCTCAATTCACATCCCAAATAATTTTGTGTCCTGCATTGTTTATGTCCCTGTACTTGTAGGTAAGTTGTATATCTCTCTATATGGTATTTGACCTTGTGGTTCTTTGGATTTTGGTGGGTTTTTTTCTTTATTTATTTCTTTTTGGAGGAGGAGGAGCTAGGAATGACACAGGAGAAGTGCTGTTGGTGTTGTAGAACTAATGTTTAAAGATGTAGTTTATTTTCAGGCTTTCCTTTGAGATGATGAAGGGGCAGGTGTGAGCAAATGATATTTTCCTCAGTCTGGTTCTCTCTTCCTCTAGTAGCCAGAGGACTGCAGTATGGCTTAACTGTCTGAACCCTATATTGTGTATAGTGAATGAATGCAAGAGGGTAATTTTGGTTTAGTTTGGTTTTTTTGTTCTTTGAAAAAGCACATTCCATTTTCATAGCAAAAGGTAGTGGTAATTAGAATCATAATTATAATGAACAGGTAGGTGTTTACAAAAATATTTTGTTTCTTGCATGTGTTGAAGTCCCTTAACTCTCTGTGTTGAAGTTTATCAGATTTAAATCATGGTGTAAGACGTACTCCCTCTTTTTCCAGAAAGGAGTAATTTTGGTATATGCAAATAAGTATTTACAAGTAAAAATGTATTTAGCATATTTGCTTAAAGTGTGCATAAATTATAGGATGAACCAGCTGAAATGAAAATCCTGTGCCTTTTTGTACTTCTTATTTCAGACACTTCTGAGAATTCATCAGCACTCTACGTTGTAAATGTTGAAAGAAATGGAAAAATTATTTATACCTGGAAGGTAAGTCCACCTTGGAATTTAATAAAAATGTAGATGAGAATAATACTCTGTGTGAATCTATTTGAGTTCTTGTAGTTAAATTTTTTTTGCAGTAAGTGTTTACAACCTGCAGCAACTGATTACAACCTGGGGGAGTTGGGCAGTGGGAAAACACCCGTCTCCACTTCAGTCAAAGGTTAAGAATGATGAAATGGAGAGTAAAGTACTCACCTGATTAAGTCCATAGGGTTTTTGCCCTTGATTTTTTGCTGGCCCAGAATCTCCCCATGAATGAAATGCAATTTCTTTAAAACACTTCATAAACACATAATTTCACACTCAATTTCTTAGTGAAGCCTAGCTATTAAATTCATGTAAAGTGCTTTAGTTAAATGTTTTCTCCTACTAAAATGTCTTAAGATACCATTTATCTAGCACTGTTTCTGCATATACCTGTCTTTAAGATTCATCTATAACACTTTATTGCAAGTAGCCTGAAGTAACCCCTGTTTATTTGATGTCTTGAAGTATCTAGAGCTGGCTTCTTAACATAGGATTCTGCTCTCTGTGGTATATGTTTTATTTTTACTTCCAAGTGGGTTTTCTAATGGTTTTAGAAAGTGAGACTTTGTTTTCTTCTCATTGTTCCTTTGATGAGACAAACTGTGCTTCTTTACTGTGCAGCTCAGAGAAGTCTGTAGATCCAGCTGGATCCTGGAGGATCTTGGTTCTTGAGGAGTGCAGAAATGAGATGAACTCCAGTAGAGTAGGGGTGCCTTTCATTCCTCTCTGGCTCAACAATGCTAAAACTCTCCAGCTTCCTTAGGGTTAAGGGAAGAGGTGAGGCCTTCATCAAGGCTTTAACTTTAATATGCTTTCACTGTGGGTGGATGTTTCCTTTAGTACAAGCCATAGGGAGGGGAGTCTGTACAAGACAACAATAACCATAAAAACAATTCTAAACAGTGTGTCAAATTTGGGGTTTTTTCATTTCTTAAGACCCTAGAAGACTTAATATAAATAACCATGTAGCTCAGCAGGAGATCTGGTACTCTGTGTGTGTGGTGTTGCTGCTTTCTAGCACCTGTGGAATCTCACACGAAGCATTTTTGGGCCTCTGTCAGTCTAAGTGCCTTGTGTGCTCTTCAGGCTCTTGCTGGCACAAGGGATGAGCTGTAGCTCAAGGTTCACATGTCTAAATGTAAATGTGTGCCTGCATGCTGGGTGTTTAAGCTCCCACTGTAATCTGTAGGGATCTGGCCAGGCAGTTGGTGGAGCTTAGGGAACTGGCCACTGTAGCCTGTTCTTTGGGAGGAGGTGCATGGTGTGGAGGATGTAAACTAGACTGAGCTGGCCTGGCTTGTTTCCTCATGGATACAAATAGAAAACAATCTTTGTCTTTTAAGTGAGAGACAGTCAAGTGTATTCTGTGTGAAACCAGGAGAAAGTGGACGCTGAGTTTTATTTTCAAGCTTATTTTGGAGTATTGTGTTGTACTGTGGTTTTGACAGTGTCTATATTTTGTGACATTAGTAGTTAATGTAAAGGAAGATGTTTTTAACAGAAGTTAATTCTATTTGCAAGGTAATGCAAGAATCTTCAGAGTGCACATGAAAACAAGTGTCCTAGTTTATGCCTAGTCATGAGCATTGATGTAGTTCTGTTACCAGTCTTGTGAAGTATATTTTTCAGTATCTAAGATGGTGTTAGTATTTCAAACACATTTGGAAAAAAAAGTTATTTGTGAAAGCACTTGCTTAATCTTAAATTAGGAGGCCTGGAGCCTGTGTCTTAATATAAAGACAATTTGTTTTCCCTGTTTAAATCAGAAGTCAAAGACTTTTGTCATTGCCACAACAATAATGACACACTCAGAAACAGACCCCTTAGGAAGCAAATACTCAGGCTTTTGTTTCAACTTCACAAAGCACGATGCCATAAATTTGTAAATAACCACAGATCTCTGCCCTCTCCTCCTAAGCAATTGTTAAAAACAATGAAATTCACTGTGGAAGTAGAAGCCTGTGTGGCTGGATTTAATGTCAGTAGTTTAGCAATTAGTGCCTGTACCCAGAGTACATTAATACACATCAGTTTGATTTGCTATCCAGTATAGGCTGAAAAGCAGAATTTTCTTTTTCAATATATTTGGAAAATTTAATGTATGGTAAAAAATAAGAAGTAGAAAAGTTTTGATTTGTAGTCCCAAACATTTGTAAGTGCCTCAAACAAAATCATCATATATTATTTATCAGTAAGCTAGAAAGGATATATATTATGTTACTCTTCAAAGGCAGAAGGCTAATGGTGAGCTTATAAAATACTTAGCCTTCAAACAATCACTTCCTAAGGCAGTGAAATCCTTTTTCCAGGCTACAGCCAGATCACTGGAGCTGATTTTTGGTGATGTTGGATGGTTCTGTGCTCCCTTTTGACGCACCAAGTTGGTGAGGTTCAGAATTCCAGCCTTAAACCTCCAGGGGCCAGAACATCCCTCTTGATTCTTGTACAGACATCTCTCTTCCTGGCCCTATTGCCTGTAACTAAAACCAGCTTAGAAGCAAAGTGAGAGAAAGGCATTAGGTTTATGCAATGGCTTGTGGGCTGTGGATTGGCCACATTTCAGCTTTATCCCATGTGTTAGTTCTAAAAGGAAAAAATAAATCTTTGTTCTCTTGGAATTAGAATTTGCTTTCTTAGAATTAGATAATTAACTGCCTTTTTATATATAGGACAGGGAAGTGTGTGAGGCTGTGTCAAGGGGCAGGGAGAACAGGGAGGTAGGGAAAAAAAAAGACCAGTGTTTGACTTTGTGTGTATTTATGTTGCTAATTTGTTTCCATCCATAGGGAAATCAGGGAAACACTCACATTGGATTGTACGATCTTCAGACGAAACAAAATGAGGTGCGAGCAATACCAGGTTTCTCTCTGGTGACAACTGTGCTGTAGTGTTTCAGATTTTGATGCTTTGCAACACAGTATGTTATGTCCTTAAGGAGGGTATCCTTGTTGAAAACAGAAAAGGTACCGGAGAAGATACTGGAATGATTCTCAGTAGCGTTCAAATGCACCACATTGCATAACCTATGAAAGGTTGAGAGTAGTAAAGCATCATGTCTGCAATCTTCATTTCTAAACAACCTTTTAAACAACTCCTCTTCATGTTGCACACATGTGCCAAGAAGTAAATGTTTGGGGTTTTCTGTATATGTGTTTATTCTTGGTCTGTTTGGTGATACCATTTTAAGAGATCATTTTATTCTAAAACTGAACACACTGCAATTCAGTAACTAAAATCATGACAACAAATTTTTGAAGGTGTCCCCATAATAGTATGAAATGAATGGAATTTTTTATTTATATAAAGGTCTGCTATGCTGCTCTAGTGGCAACATAGAGCTCAAAAGAACCAGTAAAAAACAAAGATGAGAAAAAGGAGAACTATTACAATGGAAACTTGAAATGTGGTTTTTCTGGGCATGAAAAGATATGGCTTAAAAATAAAAACTGTGGGACAGCAGTGTTTTGCTAAGAAGCAATTAGATGGTTTCCTTTATGGAGTTTGAAAAAGCACAGTTTTTAACATTACTGTGTTTCTCTGTAGCACCTCTATATGTTTGAGAAGAATCTGCACATAATCAGCTGTTCAATCAACAATGAAAGGACCTTATTGGGTAAATATGTGCTTTATCATTAGATTTTTTGGTAAAGATTTTGTTTAGTAGGATGATACATTTGGGTTTAGAATTACTTAAGTGTAATTAAATGTTAATTAAACCTATGTGTTGCCCACAGCAGTTTATGAATTTCTGTGGATCCATCATCAGATAATGTAGGTAACAACATAAAGACACAGCTGTGACAATATTGCTGTTTTATTAAAACATCTAGGACACACTGCCCCTTTGTTCACTTTCTCCTCCTGCATTTTTGCATACCTGCTACATCTAGAAGAGCTTCTGATGTTCCTTTAACATATATTTTTTGGTAAAAGAATTGTGATGCTCAGTCTTCAAGGATGTTTGATAAGATTAATGTCCAGTATGCACACTCACTGTAGTTGTGTTGGTGTTTTCTCTTCCCACAGCAGTCAGCTTCTGTCAATATACAGAGGAAGAAAGAGCAACTCAGCTCTTACAGTCAGGTACTGCAAGTGGATTTTTTAATACTATTTGAAATATTGTACCTTTTTGCTTTCTGTATTTCTGTTTAGAAAACAAACTTGCTTACATAAAAGAATATTATCTAAAACATGTTCTTTTTGCAGTGTCCAAGTATTTAACCTTGCTAATCGAAATTCATCCCATTAATAATGTGAGAGTGCTAAAGGCTGTGGATAGCTGTGTTCGAGTACAGGTAAAGTATCCAACTAATCTGAAGATAAGCCTTTTTAATCTGCTGTGCTAGAGAGAAGGCATGGTTTAGTGCAGAAATATCTCATGTTATCTTGCAACTGTTACAGAGATAATGTCCCCTGTTTCTTCAGAGAAATAAAGAAATGAAACTTCATAAAATGTTTGGTATAGAATATTTCTCCAACATGAAGGCTACTTTTTTATCTCTCTTCAGTCTTCCAAAGTTTGCAGTTATAGTGGCTGGTGACTATTAGTATGTAATAATAGTTATTTTTATTCATTACATATCATTAGTGTGTCTGATTAAATTTAAAAATACATAAATACCCAGCTTAAAAAAAACCAAAAAATTTAGATAAATGTTCTAAACTACTTTGGTTTTTTACTTTCTTTTGTGAAATTTTCTGTAGTTTCTTTATCCAGTTGAAGGCAGAAATACTTCTAGAGAAAGTCGTCTCTTGCTAGTTTCAGAAGATAAATGTGAGTTAATATTTTCAAAGTACATTGTCATTCTTTTACTTCTTTACATTCTTTACTACTGATTGTTATAGATTGTATTTTTGGTAGACTTTTATTGGGGAAAAAAGACAGGAAAAAGAATGGTGTGAGTTATTCTAGGTATTCCAAAGATCTTTCAAAAACTGTATCATTTACCAGATTTTTTTTTCAATGTTAACAGAATGGCCATCTTTGTCTACAGTTAGTTGCTTAGTTCTTGCATTCATCAGGTATCTTTATTTCTAAAATAGCTAAAATAGGCTCCTTATAGCTGCCTACATAAATCCAGAGCAAATCAATTGACTGAAAGATGTCATTTAACATGGGAAGTGGGACAAGAATAGAGCAATAGTTCCTTGGATTCAGATAACATTGCATGTTCAGCCTCATGTAATGGCAGAGAATGGGTAAAGATGGACACTTGGAAAAGACTGGGGTTTTCCTTCTCATTATAGAGTGGGATCTCTTATTCCATCCCCTTGGAGAGACCCATCTTCCCTGAGCTAGACACCAGCCTTGGGAAGGTGGCCTTAGGTGGACAGAGCTAAATCAGAAACACAACATCTGCTGGGTGGGTGTTACACTTCTCATTCAGGCCAGCTGTGGATAAATTCCAGGAGTTTTGTGTGGGAAAAGACTGGGAGGGGTGTTCATGGCAGGAGGTGAAACAGGTCTGGGATGCTCTTGTGCATGGGCATGCAGCTCTGCAGACTTTTTCTCTCCATGGGTGCTCCTTGGCTTGGTTGAGCACATTCCAGTCACTGCTCTTCAAGCCTGGGCTGTGCTGATGTGGGCAGGGAACTCTTTCCATGACATATTATGGCTAAGGCCACTCTCAGCTCAGGAAAGGAAGAGACTCCAGGTCTCTGTGTAGGCACCAGTGTTCATGTGTCACAGATTTCCTCTTGCACTGAATTGAACTTTCCTGGCCCGAAAGTGTTCTTACAGAATTTTAAGAGGTGAGCTTGTTCAATAAACTGTATAAAAGCATTTAAAAATGTTTGTTTGTAACGATTTTTTAAATTTTATTTTAAAGATATTGAACAATTTGACATTCATGTTGTTGCAGAAGAGGAACACAAAGTGGTAAGATTTAAAAATCTTTGGGTTTGAGGTTTTTTTTACTTTAATTAATTTAGCTGAGAGTTTTGAACTCTTGTTTAGTTTTATACTTGGGCAACACAAAGTTTATTAAAGAAAGCATTGATTACTATGGCAACTTATGCAGATGACCACAAAACTGATTGAAAAACTTTACACCTTGTAATCTATGAGGAAATTTTTTTATTTTACTGGGTTTGTTATGTGTTGCTGAATGCTTCTGTGTGTTAAAAGTTAGGAGTAAACATAGTGTTTATTCATTTTAAAACTATTTTAAATATTTGCAACCATTTAAAATATTTTCAGAGTTGCCTTCCTAACCTTGTCTATTGTGAGTCTGTATGAACCCAGTACAGGATTCACTTAAAAAAACAAAACAGAAGATGTAAAACTTAGATACAGTCCGAGTACAGTGAATGTTCCAATCTCCGTTTCCCCTCATCTCTTTTTCTAACATGAGTTTGTCAACAAATTGTGGATGTTCTTCTTGAAAGACTTATTGTTAATGAGCACTTGTCTAATATTGTAAATGATTGTGTCATGAAAGCCAGTGGTTTGTGTTATGGAGGTGAATGTAGGCTTTGAAGGAAAAGTTAAGGACCTGATTTTTGTCCCTTTGCAATCTTTGGTGGCTTTCTCACTTTGTCATGACCCTTCAAGCAGATGCATTTTATAAGCTAGACTACAGTAGTGGAGTAAAGACTTAAGTATAATCAGAAAACAGGTTGATCTGATGTCCTTCTGACAAACAGTTTTGTTTTGGTTGACATGAAATCTCCCTATATCATGCAAGTGTGCATGTATACAATCCCAACAGTTTTCCACAGTTCTAGCCTTTTCTCTCCTCCAGCCCTCTCTCTCACATGGCTGAGACTTTGGAAATCTCATTTGGAGCTGACACATTCCCTTCAGTAGTTAATGTAGCTGATTCTGAGCTGACTGTGGTATTTCTCTCCTCTGTGAGGAAGGATGCCTCTGCTATTCTTTGTTCACTTCGAGCAGTTTAAGTGGTGAATTTCTTGCAAGCAGGGAAGACTGAAAGAAAAGATTTGTTAGTAGGTGTACTCTGAAAACTGTGCTTCTGATCTCTTTAAACTGAGCACCTTGCACACAACAAAGGTGGACTTCATGCTGCTGACAAGCAGCCCATTTCTTCCAAGTTCCTTACTATTTGTGTGTGTTCTCTCACTGCTTTTCTCTTTAAAGCACAGACTGTGTATAATTGTTCCAAAACTTTTTTTGATGACTCCTAATGTTTTTATTCTTTCCCTGTAGGTGATTCAAAAGTCAGGTCAGCTTCCAAGAGCCAAAGTTGTAGATGACCTCGTTTGGGCACAGTGGGATATGATGGAGCAAAGACTCTTCTACATTGTTCCAAAGGTGAGCTGAAAGTCGTTCTTGCAGTTTTGTTCCTGTGTGCCTAGTGACAGTGAAGTTTTAAGTGTGTGGAGTAGCAGGTAGGGGTTTGTTTTCATCCGGGTGGACTTTCTTGTTCTTGCCTCAAATAAGCCAAAGCAAAAGCCAAACTTGCTGTAGCTGCTGTTGTGCTTGGTACATTGCAAGAAGACTGGTGGTCTTGGTGCTTTTTATAAAAAAGGTAGGCTTGGTAATTTCTTTTTTTTCTTGCTTTAGAAAGGTCTTTTATTCAAAAGTATCTAAATCTATCCAAAAGTGCTGTGAGTATAATGCCTCTCTTCTAGAGAATTCACATCTAGAAAGTATTTTGTGTGCAGACTTACTGAGAGACCAAATGAGGACAGGTTCTTGGCAAGAAGCTTTGAAACTCTCAAAAAACCCAGGGTTTGGGTTTTTTATTTTGTCTGAGGGACTGATTGGACTTGATGCATTCTCTGTAAATAAAAAAAAAAATTCTTTACTCTTCTTAGTCAGGAGAAGAGTGAATGTTAGGAAATAACAGGAAGTGAACTGTGATGGAGAAATGTATTTATATTTTTGTTTCTGAGATACCCATTTTGAACTGACTAAAGCCAGATGCAATTCTTTTTGCCATATAGGTAGATATGGAAAACATTTTTTAACTTTCTAAAATGTGTGAGACATGTATTGCTGTGCTTAAATAGAGCCCACGCAATTATATATGATTGGCAGATAATGATCTGGGACAGGAAGGAAGCATGTCACAGTGCTATTGTGAGGGGTTATATGTGGTTTTTAAATTCTTTTGTCCCCTAACTTCTGCAGAGCTGTTAGCAAAGCAGGTTGAGTGTGAAGAATGGTGCTGAGTATCCAGTCACTTCTCAGTCTGTATAATATCCTTTCTTACTTACAAAACACATTCTTTTTAATTCCAGGAATCAAAGAGTACTTTAAGGTGTGTCCAGTTTTATCCTGAGGAAAATTTTAGTTCAATAGTAAGTTCTGAGTATTTTAATATAAATGGTTTACAGTGGGATGTAATTATGTTTTCCAGGTACTGGTACAGAGGTCTTTTTCGTTGTTGAAACTTTTTCAGAGGAAAACTGGAGTTTTTTGGGGGGTTTTTTTGCATTATTTTCTTGTCAAGAATATATTCAGTGAGACTCAGATTTTTCCCCACAGTAAGGTAACTTTATTGGAATTACACTTTTTTTGACCTGGAAGGCATTAAGTGACATTCATGACACTGTGCTGAACTTATACTCACTTATTGAAAAAGCAGGCTTAGCAAGTGCACTCGTCAAAGAAACCATGTTATTTTCTGTCGGTTTTAAGTGAGACAGGAACATTCGTTGCAGCCAAAATACAAAAACCAGAACATAAAAATTACAATGTGATTGTTACTAGACCTTTGTTCCAGTGGCTTTTATTTTCTCTTAAAAAAAAAATATCTGTTTTATGGAGGATTTTGACATGACTATAAGGGTTAGAGGAGGATAAATAAACCTGTTAAAATATTGAACTTGGTGAAATGTAACTATGACACATTTTACTGGTCTGAAATACTAAACATAGTATATTGACCTCTGTAAAGAACAGGTTTGTTTTCCTTTTTGTTTAACAGCTGGAATCACATCTGGATATTGCTGTAAATGACACACAATTAAAGTAAGTTGTTTGTTTCTTTAATGTTTTGGTTTGCTTTCCTTTCAATATACATGGTGACATTTTACAAACCTGAGTAAAATTTGTCCAAACCACAATATCTTTGTTTGCAGTTGCCTACATGGCACTGGAACATGAGAATAATAGGAAAACTGTGTCCAGACCTCCAGTTCTTATTCTCATCAGGGTCAACTGTAAAAAGTAATTTAATCCTTGGCTGCTTCTTAGTACCACTTAAAAAAATTATTTGTCTGAAGAGCTAGCTAGGGCTTAAACCTTCTGAGTATGCTGAACCTATTTAAATTAATTTGCTTTAACCTAGGGCAGGTTTTAATGGTGATGTTAAAATATCTGTTAAGGGAAGCTCTGCATTTTTAATTGCTGTTGCAAGTTTTATTGGGCAGTTAAGCAAACCAGTAGCACCTTTTTATGGCCTGTGAAGACACTGCCTGTACTCTGTTCTCCTCCAGCATGCTCTATCCAGCAGCCTGCACTTCCAAAGATGAAGATTTGTCTGATTCTGTATCTGCCATGCACATGACTGCATCTGAGCTTGTCTCCTGAGGGCTCCCTTTTAACTGAATGAAAAAACTAGTCAGGATGGTTTAACTCTGTCATAATCCTCATCTGTCTTTACATTCCAAAAGGGCCCATTTATTTTTGTGACTAAAAAGGGAGGCCAGAGCTGTTAGGCCAGGTATCAGTAGCTGAAGGTGGTTTAGTTCTGCCCTGCCCCAGCTGTGGTCTCAGAATGTCTCAGTGCTGTGCGCAAGGCTCAGTGTGGTGCTCCTGCATGTGCAGGTTGTGTCCTCTTACAGTTGGTGTTGAAAGAACACAGCTCTTGTAAGAGCTTCAATGCTGTATTTTACTTTGTTTTATTGGTTTTCAAAATTACTGCAGAAGACCAAGGGGAAAATCCCTACAGGATCAAAATACTTCCTGGAAAAAAAAAATACAACCAACAAAAAAAAAATCCAGAAAAAAAAAAAACCCAAAAAACCAAAGCAGACTGACTACAATCTTCTGCTGCATGTTTTGCAGGGTGAAAATAGGCCTTGTAGATTTAAAATATGTAAAACCATTGAAACACAGGCAGCATGAGACTGAAAGTATCATGGTATAACAAGTTCCATGTGAGTGTGATTTTGAGTTTTTCTTTTCAAGTATTTCCACTGAAGGTAGTGTCCTTATTGCAGATTAAAATGTAGCTTTACAGCCATGGGCTGTACAGTTAGTCTGCAAAACCTTTGAGTTATTAGATGTCACAAGTATTTAGATTTCCAGTATGTCATGACAACTTGCTTTCACTTCAAAGTATAGGAATGGTTGGACAGTGCAGTAAGAATATGAAGTTGTCAGGTATGTTCAAAATTGGTGGTTAACAGTATGCAGTCTTGGGATTCTTGTTTCTAACAACATTGAGCAAATTGGTTAAAGCCCAATTTAACAGAACATTTGATTATAATTTAATTAGTATCTTTTGGTTACATAGTAACTGTTCTGGTGATCTTTTTGTTGTGATAAATCTCTGTGGATGAAGCGATTTACTTAGTGATCTTTATTTGCTCATAGACTTGTGAATTTTGGATATGATTCCTGTCAAGATCAAGATGTTGCATCTAAATCTTTGAACCTTCAGGTTTTCACAAGTAAAGCAGGTAATGAATAAATACAAGTATGGTCAAAATTACCTCCACTAGTAATTATCATGCAGTGTATTCCTAATTCATTACTGAATTTATTCATAAAATATTGGAAAACACACAAAACCACAAAAATTTATAATGTGAGTGTGAGATTTGTATTCCTTTAGAGCACCCTTGGCAGGTAACTGGAAGAAGAGGGAGAAGGCAACTGTGCTTTATCAGTATTAATAAATTTCTTACCTTCTGAAAGCTGCAGTGAAGTTGAGCTGAAGTACCCAGGATTTTATATATCAACCTACCAGCAAGAAAACAGTCACCCAGAAACCTTTTGCCTAACTGCAAAGAATTGGTACCAGTGAAATCTCTCAGTCTAAGAACACCTTAGCATTTTCCTGGCAGTTTCAGAACCCAGCCGGTGCCAAAGCATGGCTGTGTGTTACATTAAAGCAATCTAATGTTAAAGCTGACCACAATTATGTTAGAAAGTAAACTCAAGGAAGGTTTTGTCTGGGTTTCTGATCTAGTATATATTTGTGTTACAGAGGGGACATATGTACACAGAGCATGTGCAATGCAGGCTTTAAGAGCTCCATATTGCTGTTAGTATGTGGTGTTTAGAAGGTCCAAGTATGTGATACTAAACATGGCATGTGCTACTCAGGGATTTAGTATATATATGATTCCTTAAACTTAAACCTAAAATGTTTCTTAAACCTTTAGGATTTTGGAGTCTCCCTCCACCCTAATGAATGCCATGAACTTTTTTGGATTAAAAACTGATCTCAAGAGGTATCTGTTCATCACAGCTGTTTTCAGCTTCTGAATGAGACCATCCAGGCAGGCAGAGATGGTGTCTGTTTAACCTTTGACTGGTCAGCAGAGTTGTACAGGGAAGTGTTGCAGGGGAGGCTGTACATGTCCCTCCCCAAGGCCTGCTGTGCTCACAGTGAACTGCTGAGCTGTCTGCCACTTGCACTGAAATCACCATTAGTGCAAATCAAGTGAAATACAGCTTCCTTACATGGATTTCTTTTCTTACCAAGGCAAACTGCATGCCTAAAAGGATTAGAGGGAAGGAATTAGAAGTAAGAGAAACCCAATCTATCTTTCAAATGTAGATTGGGGTTTTTCTCTGTTAGTAAGACAATTTCTTGTATAAACAGCCAGTCCAATAATAGAAAATATTATTTATTTATATATATGTTTCCTTTTAAAACCTGTACTCCTCTGGGGAGGAGTATATTCAGACTGAAGTACCTCCTTGAGTTTAGGATGAAATTCAGTCATCCTTCAACAAGACTCTTGTTTAGTTACTGTGAAATAAAATGTTTTTTTCTGTCTGGTGACACAATATTTAAAGTCTATATGGAACCTCTCTAAAGCAAAAGCAAAAGTAAGTGCTTTTCATTGCACTTTCTGTAAAACAGATAATTTGACAATTGCATTTAAATGAGATTACTGTATGTGGCTTTTCCTTGAATATTGTTTAAAACTGAGGATTATCTTGCTCAACCCATTTCTGGTAACTAACAGGTTGGAATAAGTTATTTTAGTGCTAAAACCATATTTAGTTGTTGAAGAACACTGTGGGTAATCACACTAAAGGTTCCTTTTTGTGTCTCAGATGTGATTTGCAAAACTGGACTGCAAGTTCTTTGTGGAGCAGACTGAGCCTGCTGTGGGCCTGCTAGCACAGCTCTGATATTAATGCCATATCCCTGCTTGTACCATTCAGACATCCCTGGCAAAGTGTAATTGGCAAAACTTCAAACTGGAATATTCCATACAATTTCCCATTGAATAAAACTCTTATTGGCTCCTGCCAGTCTGAGCTCTGAATGAAATCACTTCTTTCTCAAACTTCTGCAGCAGAAAAAGTAGCTCTGTTCCTTACACTCAGCACAGGCAAAATCTCTCCAGATAAAAACCCCCATGTAATTCTTGAATAGCTGAGATCAAGCAGTTCCAGTCTCAAAATTAACTTGGCATGTCCAGAATTCAGTAGTTATTAGATAAACACTGTACTGTTATGTGTTCTCTTAGTGCTTTATAAATATTTTTCCATTAAATTTGCTCAATATTTTTAAAAATGCAGGCAGTAAGAGGTCATAGACACTGGATTCCCATCAGATAACTATCCCCTGAAATTTAGGCATCTGGACTGTGTTTCTAGACAGAAATAGGCATCTCCAGAGGATGAGTCAATCCATATTTCTTTGTTTGCTGAATAGGGGTCTGAATGAGAAATGTTTGGATGGCTGAAGTTAAGTGAGGCAAGTCCCTCCTAAGTCAGCACAACTAGACAAAATGCCCTGGTGCAATGTTGTATTTGAGTTGTGACATTTGGATGTTTTGTTGGGATGCTGTTACAGCCTCATATCTTGAGTTCTTGCTTGAACAGAAATGAGGAATTTAGTTAAAGTTTCCTAGAGAAAACTTAATTTTTGCATATCATAGGTGACTCTTACAGTCTCAGTGGGCTGACTTTGTCGAGTGCCAGAGTTGTAACTGCTGTTTCCTGAATAGGAGTAGAATTAATTTTTAAATTCTTGCTTTTCTCTTTTTTTTTTTAACCTTTTTTCCCTTTTATTTCTGGAAAGATAAGTGTGCATCCTAGTATATCCTCGTGAGTCTTCTCACCTTGCAGCATTCAGCTACAGCTTTTACTGTTTGCAAATTATATTTAAATGAGTGGTGTGGAACACCTGGCTCTGCATACAGTTGCAATTGGCTAATAAACTTTCCCTGCAGCAGCAAACCCAGCTCTAATTTGCAGAGAGCACTGCTAAGGGTAGGAAAGGAGTCTGTGATGTATTCTTAGTGTCTGGGTGCTCTGCTGGGATTGCCAGGACTGTGTCAGATGTAACTTTGCTTGGACACCTGTTGGTCTGAGGCTGCCATGTTTCTGTCTGCATTAACAAAGCACCATTTGTTATTTCCGGTTGTTTGTAGCTCAGTTTGTTGACACATGGAGCAATATTATTGAGTTGAAAGATGCACATCCTATTTATAGACTGCCATAGCTGCAGTTTCTGTGGTCAGCTTGCACATTGCACAGTGACACTTCAGTCTGAGCACACTCACTTGCCTGTTGTGCAATTTACAGAGCAGTGTACACAGAAGACTCCAGTGTACAAGAAGGAAATTTGCAGTTCTGGAAGGGAGGTGTTGATAATAAAACAGCAATCCAGTGGGTTGCTGGAACTTCTCCAGTCTTCCTCATGAGTCCTGATGCTGCTGCTTTAAAAATTATGCATGTTCTGAAAGAAGCCAAGTGCTCTGGCAAAATGCCCTGTCTGTTGTCTGCATGACTCAAATATCCAAGCAAAACAGTATCAAACCATATTCAGTCAGCTAAGAATAAGCAGAAAAAGAATTGCACCTTAAGAAAGCAGTTACCTTCCCCAGAAGGCAGAAGCATGAACTGTCTCAGCCATATCTGTATCACAGCTATGGTACAGCCTTGTGGTGTGAAATACTCTGGCATTTCATCAAATAAAGTAACTGGGCACCTGTGCTTTTTTGTACTTGTGCTTTTTCCATACTGTGCCCTTTTCTGCATAACTTGTATACACAAACTTTTATTTTTTACAGAACAGTACCTGTATTATTATTACTTTCTTTGCTTCTTTTAAATGATAAATTTCCAGTAAAGGTAAAAGGTGAATGGTCATATTTGTGGACGAGCTTCCCCAGCTGTACTGGGATAATGTGGTTTGGAAGCTGTCTTTAACATGAATGCCGAAGCATCAGAGTAAAGGGATTAAAGTTTTTGTAAGAGATGAAAGCAGGGTTACCATCCAGTGGGTCATAACAGGATCAGTCTGATCTAGAATTATTCTGGGAGTGAGAAACCTTCCTGTATGCAGTACCCTGGCTGAAATAAACTTGCCCCAAGGACTGACTTCTCTCCTAAAAAAGGTAATAGCAGTTTTTGGGCTGGAAAGGGTAGAAGTGGCTATCACTTCTAGTGTGAGAAAGCTTTGGTAGTGTATTCATGCTGCTGCCAATATGAGATTACTTGAAAAGCAAAGAAATGGTGTTTTATTATGTTGTTGAGCATATCTGACAGCTCCTGAACACAAAATATCTGGATTGAGGCAGTCTGTGGAGAGAAAGGCTTGATCAGTTTTCTGGCTGCAAGCATGATTTCTCCTGGAAAGGGCTAAAATGTACTTCCCCTAAAAGAAAGAACTGGCCATGACAGGACCCAGGTTTCCATTGTGCCACATTGCCTCCACTGTTCTTTCTTGATTTTGTTTCATTAGGTAAATGATTATTAGAGTCCATAATAGATACTCCTGTAATCTTTACCTTTTTTTGAAATATTATTTTTAGTTTCTAATTTGAAGCAGTCTTGATTTGGTTTTGTGCAGTATAAAGATGTCTTGATATTCAGCTGGACAAGTGAACTTTTCTTCCCTATTTTGTCTTTTTAGGAGGCTTGTGTATGTGTTGTAGTCTAGTCTCTGATATTCCTCATGAGATCATATACTCCATATATTTTTTACATAAAGGTAAGACTAACTTGTTAACTTACTATACTTTATTTTGGAGAATGTCAGTGTGCTGAAAGAGCCAGAGAATGCCTTTCAAAACAAATAACTACCAAAGTCTGCAGACAATAAGCTACTGTGGCTGGTGTTTCGAGAAAGCAGCTGCCTTTAGCTGCCTTTAGCTTTGGCTTTCCTGCTGTAGGCTTCCTGCCTGATGCTGAGTGAGTAGCTTCAAACCAGTGGCCTTGTAAATGGTTATTAATTTGGTCCCTTTTTCTAGCCAGACTTTCCGGCATGCTGAGCACAGACATCAGTGAAATCTGTGGGAGTTTGCCGATGTGTTGTACTTATGCCATAAGGCATTTGTATGGGAAATAGAGCCAACAGCTCTTAGCTTGAATGTCTGTTTAGAATTCCAGTTCAATGTGTCATTTTCACAGCAAGAGGTGCAACACCCACTGCCTCTAAGAATAGTTGCTGTGTAAGTGGTGCTCAAGCTCTTAAAGTTAAGACCTTTGTTTTAAAATAATAAAGAACATTGTTTTATTCCAATAAGAATAAAAGTTCTCGTTATCAAGATTTTCTTATTTGATACATGGACAGAGAGGCAAATTATTTCTCAACTGAGAAGCTGCATAGTACGGAGTAACTGTGTTCAAGTGCACACTGTGTCTCTGTTCTACCTTAACTGTTTGCTTTCTTGTGTCAGGATGCTTCTCATAGGTCAGAGCTGCTCATACAAGTTGCTTTGCTGCTGGAATATTGTGGGATTGAGTGAACTACCTTTTTGTGTTCTTGAAGGTGTTAACAAATTGGAAAAAGTAATTTTTGGGTGTGACACTGTGCATTGCACTGCTGCGAAGGGCTGATTTCCCCAGATGCACCTGACGTGTAGCCAAAGAGTTGTTGGATTGCTTGGAGCCAGCCATGGCCCTTGTACATCCTGATCTGTACTAGGAAGAAACTGAGGATAACTATGGTGACATTGACTAGCTAAGTCTGAAATGACCTCTGTGGAATGGAGTTGTTTGGTGCAGAGCTGTTTGTGTGTTCATGTAAGATTCATTATTTGTACAAGAGAATTTTAATAATGGTCCTGCAGTGACCCACAGAAGCAGTGGTATATTGGGTCCATTACTCACATTTTGGAGTCCATAAGCCATATTTTGAAGACATTTAAGAAGTTCAGTTTATTCTGCAGCCTCTGTAATCTTGGCTGGAATCTTCCCACCCCTGTTAAAACAGTCACTGCAGCATAAACAGAGAAGTCACGATGTTGCAGTTGAATTCTGTGGTGCTGGTTTTAGCTTGCATGTGCTCATGCTGCCAAGTGACAAAGTGGTGATGGGGAGTATACTGACTCATTGCAAGCTAACTTCAGCCAGTATTTTGTATGAAAAACTATATCTTTTGACACCTCTGCCTCTGTAGTGTTGCTGGTGGTGATTTTTCTCTTGGTGGTCCTGTAAACTGTGGATCTTATATTGAATTTCCATGCATTATTGAGTAGCATCCTGATCATGACACCATTAGTTACTAGAATCTTCAGCTTTTCTCAGAGAAAATTTGAGGGTATTGTGTCATTCTTACTGGGTGCCAGAAGTGTGGTAAAAGTCTAGATTAAAACAACAGCTGTGCTGATGCAAAGCCCATGCAAACACAGCAGGTCTGAAATTGGCCTTTGTATAAACTGAGCTGAACTAAATTGGAGCAATAGGGCATGCAGATAAACAAAGTGGAAATTCTTTAAAGCTATTGAAAGATCACCAAAATGTGAAACACAGCTATATAAAGGATTTGTGTTTGGGTTTTTCTGGGAGAAAGGTATTTATTATCCCAGAGCACAAGCTTGCTCTGGGATGGAGTGCTTCTCTAAACACAAATGTAGGCTGGGCAGTGCATGGCTGGTTTTCACACACTAAAGAACTGCATTGTGTAGGTGCCAGTCTACTAAGTGTGCAGGAACTCTGTTCAGGATGGATTAAATCTGTCTGTGCAGACAACCCCATGAAGCAGTCTAAAAGACCCCTGTTTGCCTCGATGGGAACTGCAGAAGTTTCTAGCTATAAAGTAGGTGGATTGTAACAAATGGTGTTTATTGTTTGAGGTTTTTAAAGTTGTTTTTTTTTCCCCTCAGGTTACAACAAAACTTTTACAGTTTCTCTAGAAAGAGCAGAATCTCATAAATTGAAGGAAGTGGCTTTTATGAATCTTGGTAGGTTACTGTGTTACTTTCCTGTGTGATTGCTATTTTCTGTGTAGTACGGAGACAAATGGCTAACTCTTCTCTGGAAGGAAAGGACTGTTTTTTCCTTGGCTTTAGGGAGCAGTGTTATTTTGCTGCTTTTCTTCTGTTTGCCTTTTGTATTTGGCATTTGGTATTGCAATGCCTCACTATTAGTAAGCAACTTCCTCTGAAATTGCCTCAAAATCTGTGCTGGACACCAGCTGCTGAGTTCTTGAGTATCTCAAGTTTCTTGAATCCTACCCTGGAAACCCAACTGTACTGCTAGTGTTTCCTGTGTTAATACAACAGCAGCTCTTAATTAACTCCTTTTGTATTTCCTAGATATAATCAATTCCTCACAGAGAAGTGGGCCAAGTTGAGAATCATGTGAAAGAGCCTCTGAAAGCAAATGAGTGATCAAGTGCTAAATTGACCACTGTTCTTTCTTTAAATAGACTATTATGTGGCTGCTTATTTGCCTGGCCAGTTCCTGCACCTCCTGAACATTCAACATCCTGACATGCTGTGCTATAGTTTGTTTCTGACAGGTATAGTAAAACTGCTTTAAGTAATTTAATTGTTGTTGTGGAAACCTGTTTGTATCTCTTTACATGAAAGTTGTGTTTCTCAATGTTTCCTTATTGCGCAGTGTTCTGACAAAGGAAGGATACTCAAAAAATGACATTTTTGCTACTTTCCATTTTAGAAAGAGAAGCTGAACTGGCATTTCATACTTTATGTATTTCATACTTCTTGCTTGTTATGAAATGGAAGAAGACCTTTCACTGAATTTGAAATTCTCTGCTGTGGTTTCATAGTTTCCCTTCCCCCAACTTTGCCCATGTTCTTGGTCCTCCACTGTTTTCAAATTTCACATGAGATGTAAATTTGATTTTACATTTCCTTCCTCCAATTGAGTTGCTCTATATGTGTGTGTTTGGAGGGTGTAGGGTAAGGAAGTCTGTGTTTCCTTCACCTGATCAGGCTGATGCAATTTAATTTAGAGTCTCATCTGAGATGTGTGTTACTTCATTTCCAACGCATTTCCAACAAACACGTCTTTGTGGGAAGTGGTTTATTTTTGGAAGTGGGGTGAACAACAGCAGAAATCTGTTGTTCTGATTGGGTGAAGGGGACATAAATTGTGGAAACTGGTGCAGGGGCAGCATCATAGGAGGCGAATACCTGTTTTGTATGTGTAATGAAATATTGTCCTGCTAAAAATGAGTGGAAAGCATTACTGCTGGATGGTGGGCCTGATTTCTCTGATACAAGGGCTCTGAAATACAGTATCTGTATGTGGTACCATGGTGGTGAACACTGGTACATAAATAAAATTATTTTGGTCTGAGGCTTCAGTGAATAATTGTAGAGCAGAACCTGCCTGTTCTGGCCATTTGGATTGATGGCAAGAGATCCACCAGTAGAAGTTTGTATTATGCTTCTGCATGTGAGCAGTTCTGACCTGCACAAGCTGTACCAATAGGTGCTAATTCTAGTGTTGAACTTGTGCTACTGTCCTTGTGCTCTGCTCTGTTCCATCACATGTACTCTGATTTGCCTTGGAGCAGCATTGTGAGCCTGAAATCTCTACACTTCTCTGTGTCAGCAATAGGGAAGGAGAGAACTGAGTATGGACTGTGCTCCTTATCTGCTTTCTTTATGGAGCCAGCACCATTCCTCCTCCTCTTCAGTATATACTACCAGGCAGGTAGTGCAAGAGGCAGACTCTTTCTTACTGCTGGGGGCCTAGAAATCTTAAGAGAAACACTGTTAGCAGGCAAATTTTATGTTCTTACTCCTTTTTGTTATCAAACCAATGTTCTTCAGGTGAGGATGCAAGAATTGACATGTTACAAAACTGTTCCATCCGGTCCCCATGGGTGTCGGCAGTTCTGGATTGCAATGCAGGAAGTCTGTACCATGTGAGCATCAGTGACAGTGCCTTGCTGCAGCTCCTACAGAAGAGCAAACGAGACTGTGAGAGATTGGCAGCTCTGCATTGTGCCCTGCTCTACTTTGAACACACAGAAGACTTGGAAATGCAGGTGGGAAAAGAACTTCCTCTAAATTTTTTTCCAGTGACTGACATCTTATACAAAGCAGGAGCAGGGCATGAATGGCATCAGCCAAAGAGAGGTCCTGATTCACCTGGCAGTGCCAAGAGGCTCATCAGCTGGGCTGCCCTAAACTCCATTATCAGTCCAGGCTGGCCTGAAAACATTTGTGTCACTATCACTACTCCATGCAAAGTGTTAACTACGAGAACGAAATTTTCTATACTCTCTTACAACACTTGATTAAACAGACAGATGTGACAAGCTCCCTGTTCTCATTCTGACAGATTATTCGGTGGATTTCTGAGAACCTGTCAACATGTCATTCTTTTGACCCCATTCAAGAATTTATCATTGGTAGGTACTTCTTTTCTTGCATTCTGTGTTTTCCTGCATGCTCCAATTGACACTAAGGAGAGGCCATGGCAGTACAAACTGACTCTTATTTCTGAACTTTTTGGTTCTGATTTGTGTTAACTAACCTGCATTTTGTGGCATTAAGAGACAGTATCAGTAGTTTAGAAGATACATAGACATCTCAAAATCAGATTTGCAGTAAAAATTTTCAAATGCATTCTTCTGTCTAATGGAACAAATGGATTTATCATTATTTTAGGTCTCTGGAGATTGTCTCCTCAGCTCCATTCTCCTTTAGCTCTAGCCCAAACCATTTTTTTCAAAAGGATTTGGCTTATCATGATACTCTCTTCTAATAGGTAGTTTCACAGTCTAGCCAGTGCAGAGTCTTTGTACAGAGGACCCCTGCAGTGCTGAGCTGTAGCCAAGCAGCTGACCCAGCCCTGCAGCCACCTGGACTTCTCTTCCTCCTTTTGTGCACAGAATGGGACCAGTTCCACAATGGAGGAAGCTGTTTCAGAGACAGCAGCAGGATTTGTCCCTAATAAAGTGTCAGATAAGGAACAGTGAAGCCTACTCTTGTTAACTGATAGCTTATACAATCTTGTCCTTATAAATATTTTCACATTATATTCAGCCTCCCTGTACTGCAGAATGTGCCTGGAAACTCAGAACCTGGATAAACTCCTGCCTTACACATCACTGCATGACTGGATTGGGGTAAGATAACAGCTGGTACTTTAATTAATAGCTAGAGGGTCTGGTTTTTTATCCCTTAGTACAGCCTATAGCTTGTGTGTCTTACCTTTTCATAGATATGCTACAAATTGATACCTTTATGCCTGAGCTTTATGCCTGCTTTAGTTTGCCAAGTCTTACCCTTTGTGGTGTTTTCCATGAGGCAAATTTTTTGTCAACAAATAAAAGCATTTGTAAAACCAAGAACAGTTATTATAATTGAATGGATGCTTAAATATCTTGGTTTTCATAATGAAGTATTAATTTAGTCCTCATCACATGAGATTTATAATGAATACAGAATACATTTAACCAGCAAAATCATGCACTTATTTCCAGGACAAACAGAATCAGTAAAGTTACGATTTTCAGGTAAGCTTGAAGAAGTAAAATAACTTCAAGCAAGACTTTACAGTTAGAGTAAATAGTGTCTTAATTTCTCTGCTGTAACACTGTTCTAATATGTTGTTTTTTTTAAAAAATAAGGGCACGATTTTGGCTAGCTAGCTAGTTTCCTGGAGGAAATGGGTGATGGAGATTAGATGCCCCATGTTCTATGCTAAATTGTAAGACTATAAATAATTTTTCTGTATTTATAGGCTGTCCCTGGAGTAATATGTGCCACAGACATTATTTCTCTACCTGTGTTAGAAGTAAGTTCCAGTATAAAACCACATTTGTACTTGCAGATTAGTAGCTGCTTTTTTTGTGGGTTGGGGGTGTGCTAAATATAAATGCAGCAGTATCCCCACAGCCCTATCCAAAAATAGATGTGAACAGAAAATTGCCCTGTTGGAAATGATTTATGCATTTACTAAAATATCAGTTAATCAGACTCAAAGATGATGGGTTTTTTTCCCTT
This sequence comes from Geospiza fortis, assembly GCF_000277835.1. Classification (NCBI taxonomy): domain Eukaryota; kingdom Metazoa; phylum Chordata; class Aves; order Passeriformes; family Thraupidae; genus Geospiza; species Geospiza fortis. Next base: position 3,722,567 of record NW_005054354.1, on the reverse strand, counting down.
TCTGAAGACACCTCTATTCAGCAGGGAGGATTATCCACAAATTAATTCTTGTTAATCAGATTGATACTGCTTCACTTTATGACTTTGGTAGCTGAAGGCAGATGTGGCATAACAGACAAGTAGGATTTCTACACATGCCTACATATGCCCACTTTGAGGGCTATTTCATTGTGCTGCCACTGGTGTGGATGGCTTGTGACCCTCTCACTTTGTTTTGTCCAGAGCATCCTGTGATTGCACTGATGTCAGGGCTTTGGCTACTCAATCTAGACAAATTCCTGCACAGCCTGGAAAGGGCAGTGGGCTGTGTGGGGAGAGCAGGGTAGGTTGTCTGGGTAGGAAATTATACTTTCCGTTGAAAACAACATGAATGATTCTTCCTGTCTTCCCATTCCACTCCCTCAGCTCCAATTTAGAGAAATTCTTGAGATTTTCCTAAGCACTCCCCTACAAAACCTGAAAGAGAATTTTAATAGACAGTTTTTTGTGGAGAGCTAAGGGGAAGAATGAGGAGTTTAGACACACCAGCAACACATAGGATTAGACTCTGGATGCCTGACAATGTTGTTCCATGTAGCTCTTTAAAGATGTGCTTATAATTAGTCATAAAGCATCAGTGTTCACAAAACCTTTTAAAAATCAGTGAAATTGCCACTGCTCTCTCACTCCGCAGCAGTGCATCACAGCTGTGCTGCACACATTCATAGGGTTGCTGTCAGGGAATAGGGCTTTGCATGGCTTTGCTTGGAAGGGCTGCCCTGAGAACTGGGACGCCTGGGGAAATCAGATCTTGAGAAAATTTGTGTGCAGATAATCCCTGTAATTCACTGAGGTCAAAGTTAGCAGGACTTTAATTTGTCTGAGATTGAACCTCAAGCCCCTGGGGGCACATGCCTTTAGCAGCTATACTTCCTGATTGTGGAACTCATTTCCTATTTCTGTCTGAAACCTAAACAGTTTGAAAAGGTCAGAGTTGAGCTAAAGACAAATATTTCCTGCTACTTTTGATGGCAAATTGCTGTGACTCTTGCATGAGGACAAAGATGCTAATGCACAGGGTAAAGTTTAATACTCTGGCTGTTTTGTACCACACCAGTACCACAAACCCACCACAGCTTAAGTGGTCACTTGGTGTTTCAGTTGGTGCATGTTGTTGGCATCAGGAGTCAGACCCTGGTTACAGATCTGGTTCTACAAGTAGTATTTCTGTTGCAGAGATTTTATGGCATTTCAGAGAAAAAATGGTTAATTGTTACTTTGAAAACTTTTTGGAGTTCTCAAGCCCATGAACTGTTGAGAGCTTTTGGGAGGGCTATGTCCATATTCACATTAAAAAATTGTTCTGTTTGGGTATCAGGTGTTTTTATGACTAAATTCTTGTTCATTAAGATATACTCAGAAAGGGGGAACAGTTAGTCCAATTGTCCTAAAGCTCTACATAAGGATTGCAAGTAATAATTCTAATTTTCCCCCTCTTTTTAAGCACAAACCAAACTTGCAGGGTGCAAATAAGTTCAGCTGGAAAGGGAGAAGGCAGGAGGAAGAAGGGAAATAAAGAAAATAGGAGAAGGTCCAGGGGAAGAGTGAAAATATATAGTGCAAGAAATTGTCAGAGCAGCAGGAAAGAGCTTCTGCCCTGTGCTGTGCTGAGCCCCTGGGGTGCAGAGTGATGCTTTACAACACTGAATGCCATCACTGCTGGGGAGACACTGCACTACAGTCCAGAGAGACATGGGCCTCTTTAAGGCAATTGTCACCCCACATCTTTTCCAAGGGGTGTAGCAGAGAGCTCTCTATCTTCAGTTAAAAACCCACTACTAATGAAAGGCTTCATGGGAGCTTTTTGTGTATTGCAAACTGGTGAGGCCTTGCTTTGACTTCTGGTAATACAATGTCTTTTAGGTGTCATGCTTAGGTGTTAATTCTTGACTCTCTAGAAATGTCTCCCAAATAAACACCTAAGATGAAGAAGCCTTCTCTTTTTAGTCCTTACCCTGGTGATCCTCAAGAAATAATAGATTTATTTGAAAAAATCCTTTTCTTTAAACTTTTGACTTTTTAATGAGGTCTGATACAATGCAAATTTTTTGGGATTAAAAGCAGACAACAGTCAAGCCTACCACTTCCTGTTAGAGATTTCTTATATTAAAGAAAATTGCTGTCTTGCTTTCCCCTGCCACATATTCAAGTCCAGTGTGGCCTGAACACAGTTTTGCAGTGGTGGTGCTGTTGCATGGAGTGGTCACTAGATGATACCCTTATGCTGTATTTAATATTTCTCTCATTTCATATTGGTAACATTTAGGCAACATTCTGCAGTAGTAGGTTGTAGATCTCATGAGTTAGGTCCAACAGAGTGAACATATGGTGCCATATGTGATCCTAGTTTGCAGCTGCTAAGTATAACTAATATGAAGCAAACCCCAAGATTTATTGTCTCTGCTGCAGCTACAATAATAAAGTGACAATAGGCACTGGCAGCAAGAGGAAAATGGCTGGCAGGATCGAGTCTTTGAAATTTATTTTCCTTGACAAATTATAGTTTATAGTAGGAAGTGGTTTCTTCCTTTTGAGGTTTTCTTTTAAGGTTATTGTTATTGTAGGATAGTTGAGGGGAGAGAGCAAAATCCAGTATGTTAGTGCAAGTGTAGGAATATTGTGAATTCAAAGTTCTCTTTATTCAAATGTTGTTACTGTAGTGTCTGTGTTGGGAGATAATGTATATTAAGAGGGGCAAGAACAGCTCGTACCATCTCTTGTTTTTAATTGTCAAAAAGAACTGCCTTAGTCTCATCTCTTCCTCAGCAATGCCCCCCATTGCATCTTGCCCCCCTTATAAACAGCAGCTTCAAATTTTTATACCCAGTCCAAGAACTAGCTCAGGAAGCTGGTGTAGTTTTGTTTAGATTTTGAATCCTCCTGTCTGTTCACAGCTAAGTTTAGATTAATTTTAGCATTAGAGTAAAATGCTTTAGAATTGCAATGGAAAATTTTGGATTTTGTTTCTTTTCTGGGATGAAGCACTGTTACTTGAGGTTGGTAAATGGATGTTTGCAATCTAAGTATTAATGCAGCTTGGAACTAGTGGCATCCTGCAGCTGTTGTGGCCATGGTGGTATTCCTCTATTTGCAACTATGAGAAACCTCAAATGGGATTTATTTGACCAAATGTAAACATTTACATCTAGGTTAGTAGCCTAAGGCTCTTTTTACAGTCAGAGGAAGTCTAGACAATATGGCCAGTGTAGTCTGTGGTGCAGTTCTTCCCATCTCAAACATGTAAATAGGTCAGATGAATTGTGACCCAGAAATAGTTGTTCCTTCCCAGGCACCAAATCTTGACCTCAAGTCAAGTGAGTGCTACCACTGCCATTGCATCAAGAGAAATTAGTTTTGGTGCTTTGGTTTAACTTACATTGTTTTTACACTAATTACATCTTTGCAGTCACTTAGTTGGAGGGTGATGAGGTATTTCTCTAAGAGGACAGCCTATATTTATGCTTCCTCTGCAACACTTTGCAGTTTCAAAACTCCAAAGGCTTCTGGGAGAAACTCAACTCAAACCTGGAGAGTGTGAAGTATGCAGAGCCACGCTTGCACTACCACAGTAAGGTGCTCAGGAGGGAATGGCGTAACCTTTCCGAAGAGGTGAGTGAGAGGCCCTGGAGTTGAGGCACTGGAACTCCCCAGAGCTGCCTCTGAAATGGGGTTTTAAAGTAAATCATGGATGAGTTGGCTTTTTTATTTTGAAGATAAATAAATGGGAATCTGATTATCAGAAGTGCAAAGACTTGCAGTCATTTCATCTAAGGTGATGGCCTCTAAGTTTTGTTCTCTTAAAATAATGCAAGAAATTAAAGAAAAGCAGAGCTTGCTCTGCATTGTCATGAGGTTTACATGTGTGTGAGTGTGTGAGAGCACAGGCACTTGGAAGATGGTGTGAGGCCCCACTGTGTTTTATTTCCATTCAAAGAGAAAACCAAATTAATTTCTGATCTTCATTCCATCAGGGAGTATTTTATTTGGTTTTGTTCATTTTGTTCATTTTGTTTGTTCACAAACTAGAGAGAGGAGAGAAGAACCACAGCATATTTGAGGAATATTTTTGAAAATGCCAAAAAGTACGTACTGGTTTATATTATATTTACCCCTTCTTATTTTGCACAAATATGTTGGAGGAATTAATGTGCCATTTAATTAGTTGTTTAGGTATCTGATTAAAAGATACCTTCTTATCTTTAAAGAAGATTATCCTGATGAAAATCAGTTATTGAAATCCTTGTAATCACTACAGCATGATCTGAAATACAGGCCTCTAGAGCTAGGGAATTTATGGTAGATTTGAAGTCATTCTCTTGCAACCTAGACAGATAGAATTTTTTAAAGCTATCTAGTATTTTTACTATATTTAGTCACATGTACTGTTCTCAGATGTCTTTAGCCGCCTTTGAAAGATCAAAGGCTCATTTGAGTTTTTAGTGATGTTATGAAAGCCTTTAGAGTATTGCATATGAAACATACTGATTTTGGTTTCAAACCTCAGGGTGCTTTCTCATCTGGACACTTGGGACTCTGGTAAGTGAAATCTTTCTTGATGCAGGCCTTAGGTTTATTAGAATATTTCCATCCAGCTGTTGTTTGCTAAAAATCAGTTGCTATGTGTGTTTTCAGCCCAGAAGGGTTTGAGGATTTATGATGAGAAGAACACTTTCTTGTACTGACTAGGAAATGCTTGAAAATAAAGTCCCTAGTTCATGTTGGATCTAACAACATAAGCAATAAAATGTGGTCAGCTAAAGGATATCTTCTTCAGGATTTTGCTTGTGGAGCAGAGTATTAATGACACCATGTTAGTGTTGAGTCTTGTCCACTTGTAGCTGCCTTTGCAACATCAGGACTTGTGCAGGAGATTAGGGCTGGTGAAAAAACATGGTGTAGAGAGAGCAGGTGTAATGAATTTCTTTAGGCCAGAAACACTTGAGAGTTTTTGGTGCTCAGTTCCTCTGTCACAAATAAGTAAAACTGAATTTAGTGGTGTATTATGTTCCTGCTGTTCACACATCAGTGCCTTCTATGTGTCCTGCCACTGTGTGCTGTGACATGATGCTCATGTGAGTGCTGCTTGGTCCTTTTATTACCAAGAATTCTCAGTGTACTCATTCCCAGCCCCTGACAGCAGTCATCTGTGTCACTGCTACTTATTGCAATGGGCTCTGACTTTGAGACTTTGTATCAACTTTGTGAACCTCAGCTTTGTGTTTTCAAAGGTGCTTATTGATAAAGAAGTCAGATGTTTAACTGTGACTAGATAATTTCTAAATAGCTTCCATCCAGTAACAAGCATCTTTGTAGTGTTTCCCTGTAGATTTGTCCTTGAGTCCTTTAAAATCAAGCAGCACAGGTCTTTGTGCTGCTAAGTGGTGGTGTAAATATATTTGAAGGTGAGCAAAAATAGGAAAATTTTGAAAGAGTTCACCACTTAGTTCCATACAATCTTGAGCTGGTTTTATCTGTATCATGAAATAGAAGATTGGTTTTCTTCCTTTGTTTTAGTAGACAGGAAGCACTGATTAGGAAATTTAGGTTATTAATTTCAGCAGACACGGTAATCTCCTTCCATTTAGTTAGAGAAGTTGTGTTCTTTTCATAGTGGTCCACAAATCTGAGTTACAGAAGCAGCCAGACCATGGGAGAGAATCAGTGGGAGGTGATTCCCTGAACTATTTACTTTCTGTCTAGCCATTTTCTTGGAAAACCCATACATCTGCTAGGGTTTGTTTGTTTGTTTGTTTGTTTGTAAATGACAAGATCTAAGTAGCACATCAGCTCTGGTGTTACCAGAAGGTTCTCTCTGCCTCTTTGCTCTCTTGAGTCACCACACTGTGATAACTCTTACTTAAATATCAAAGAGAAGAAGTGGATGGCAGACAAAGGGTTATTTTCCATTTTTCAGTTCTTTTATTCAGTTCATGGTTCTTCAGTGTCTTAGTTCTGTAGCTGAGTAGGTCAAACCACAGCTTCTGTTTGCTTGTCTCCTCCTAAGTCCTTTTGAAGCTGGTTGAATGCTGGTGATATTTCTGTAGTGCCATGTCCTTGAATGATTGTTGCTCTGTTTGTTCCAGAGGCGAGGCTGGTACCTCTCTTTGAAGAGGAGGATTATCAGCAGCAGTTGCTCATGGGACTGGTATGTTGTGCTTCTGTCAGCGTGCACTAGAGGACGCACAGGCTCCACAGATGTGTCAGGAGTGACCTTCCAAGTCCCAGTGCTGAGTGGAAGCTCACTCAGGGTAGCTAAGGGGCAAACATGGCATTTCCTAAGTTTTAGAGTTCATCATCATGATATTATCTTAGCAGGTCATTGTAAGGCATAGGGGAAAAACAGCAATAGAAAGTTGATTTGTCAAAATTGTCAAAATGCTTTTTCCCAATGTAACTTTGGGTGGAAACTGGGAGGTCATTTAGTCTGTCAGCTATTTTTTTACTTCTTTATGTCTTTAAAACATATATAAGTGAATTCCTCTCCCTCTATTCTCTCAATTTGTTGAGTAGAGATCTTCTTGCTCCTCAATTTAACAGCTCTTTTACTATTTCTTTTTCCTTCTCCCCCACTTCTGAGATTGCTATGTTCATTCTGAGGTCCCTTCTTTTCCACTGTTTTTGCCAGTGATCTCCCTAAAGGATCTACCATCTACATGCTTCTGGGAAATAAATCCTGTCTCAAATCCCTACCTGTCCTCCCTCTGTTCCGATACATATCTTGGCTTATCCCTTGTTCTTCTACTTTTAAAATCAACTAACTCTTCAGCATGCACTGGAAGGTCTCAGCAATGAAGAGCAGATCAACACTGTCCTGTCTGTTCACATCTGAGGCAAATTTTCCTTCTTTGCAGTGGTCTCCCTGTTCCCAAGTCTTTCCTCTCATTCTCTTCAGCTTCTTTACATTCCTTCCCCTCTGTTTATTCAGACAGATCCAAAAAGCAGGTCAGTTTGTCTGTGCCTTCCTCATACCTGTATTGCTGTATTGACACAGTGAAATTAGTCTGCATATAAGTTCCTTCAGACAGAGATTTTTATTTGCTCCAGTTTCACTCTGAGCTTCTTAGTAACTCTCAAAAAAGAGCCAGCATGGATGGACTTGAGTTGCAATCTGAAGCTACATGAGGTCAGGGAATGTTTCAGAAAGGAGGGAGTGGCATGGACTGTGTCTTAACAAACACTCAACTTTAATGACTTCACAATTAATGTTTAACCTGAAATTGCTATTAATCACTATGGTTCTCAGGTTCTTGGCAACTACCACAAATTGTACTTGTGCTACTTTTCTCTATCATAAAATCTCTCAGGTTTATTTGTTTGTAATAAGTACTTATATTCTTAGAATTCAGTGTTATATTTAAATCCTTTCATCCTGTTCCCTTGGCTTTGCACAGAGAGGTGTAAGAACTGTAAGCTTTTTCAGCATCATGGAAAGTTCAACTTAGTATTCGTTTTGCTGAATTTGCACCAAGTAACCATTTTGAATATTCACATCTGCTGATGAGTTTACCAAGATTGTACAGCAGCTTGGGATCTCACTCTGCACTGGAGTTTTGTAAGGGAAAAGGTTTTGTTGCACCAGTGCCTATTGATCAGGCCCTGCACCTGCTGCAGCTTTTGTGTTTCTTTGAAGATGCCCAACAATAACAAATTGTTGGCTTTTTTCCTAGATGGTTGCTCAGCTGAAGGATCACCTTATGAGACATCTACAATATGTTGGAAAAAAGAAGATTGACCAAATAGTTTTGGATTATGTTGCAAACCTGGTTAGTTTGATTTTATAGTCACTATAGTGAGCAAGTGTGTATTTGTTGGATTGTAGGTCCTTGGGTGTGTACCAGTTGTATATAGCATATGTTTGGTGGGAAGAAATTGCTTTTAAGATATTTAAATATATTTTTCAGCCTAAATTGTATAAATGGATAAAGAAAATTAATATTATTTAAATATTATTTTAAAAGTAGTACCAGTCACTTAGAATACAGAAGAAATGGTTCCATTTGCAGCTTGTGCAAATATAGTCTACTCCCAGAAATAAAATGAGAACTCACCCTGAAAGTTTAAAGCTGTTAGGTCCATTTGGTTTCCTGTAGAACACATTGCTGCAAGCCTTGAATAATGAAAGTGCCACCAGGTGAAATATAAAATGAACAAAAAAATGTCACTACAATGTGACATGTGGGTAAATCACCACCACTCCTACACAGTGCCTTCAGTGGGCTGTGTGTGACAGGAGACAGTTTTGCCTGAAGAAATCTTTGTAAACTACTGTGAAAATTTGCTTTCCAAATTCTTATTTTTCTGTCTTTCATCCTCTTACGAGACCTTAAAAAAAAAGCCACAAAAACCATAACTTGTGCACAGAAGTTATCTGCTTGGCTTTGTCTGTCTCAAGATCATGTCCTTTAAGTGCAGAACTCAGAGTTCTCAAAAGCTTGCATGGCAACTGTAAATCCTGTTCTTTGTGCCAGTGTTCAGTAGAAACTCCCCACAGTGCTGTGTTCTAGGGATGAAAACCTTGGGAAACTTCCTTGAGGCTACTGATGCCTGCATCTCCTCCAAAGTCTGTGTGAGTCAGTTACTCTGTCAATGTCACAGTGTTCTCTGAACCCCTGCAGCCCCACTGCCCTTCCTGACTTTTCAGGCCTCACTTTGACAACTTCACAAGTTGGTTCACTGGTAATTGGAAGACTTTTATGTATCTGTGTAGGAAAGAAACTGAAACTAGTGGTTGATTAAAATAGGAACAGTACAACATGAACCAAAGCTCTGCACCTGAAAATGGCGCTGAAAAAAGCCGAAGTGGGACATTTATTCTCCTTTTATGCAATTTCTAATAACAATTTGTTCACTTTTAGTAAAAACTAAGATAAAAAAAGCAAAAACATCTATTCAACCTTGATCTGCAAGGCTAAATTATTATATACGAAATCTTGCAAAACAAATCTCAGCCCTCCCCACAAGCAAACTCTCAGGATTAATTCTCTCAACTCAATTGACAGGCTTATTCTTAGAAAAGCTACTATAAATGAAGATAACATGCCTCTAAAAGTTGCTTCTGCTTTCTGCTGGTGCATCTTAGGCACTGTTTGGAAATCTTTAAAAATTATTTCCTTTTTAACCTTACATTTCCCCTCATCCTAATTAAAAACTCTTACATCTCATACCTTTCCATATCCTAAATGTTTCAGAGTTCTTTAGGGGAATGAACTGGTTTGAGTCTTCCAGCAGTTCTTCTGTAGCATCAGCAGTGAGTAACAGAGCTATTGAAACTAATGAAACAGGAAGAGACTTGAAGTTTGTCTGTTTGCTTTCATAAGATATTTTGCATTACATTCAGGAGCCCAGGAGTGGCTGAGATGAGGTTCCATGGTGTGTAGTCGCTGTGTAAATCGATTGCAGAAGAAGTCAGAGAAGCCGAAACTTGGGAGCACTGAGAGTTTCTTATAAAACAACAGGCAAAGGCTGGTTGCTGTCAGAGAACTGTGTGTTCTTGTATACAGAGAAGTAAAGTGGGGAAGTGTCAATGACACACCTCAGTGGGAATTCCTTGTTTGCTGAGCAGCTCTGCAGAGCGGGATTGTGCCTGGTCCCAGTCCATGTGCCACCCTTCCTGCAGTGGCTGTTTTATGTCCATAGGCTCTCTCTCCTCTGCAATCACTTTACCTTAGCTTTGCTCCATATCTGTTTTCCTCACTCTTTTCATTTCAGTGAGGCAGGAAAGGAGAGAAATAACTTACAGAAGCAGTGTGACATCTGCTGCCCTGACAACAAGTGGAAGGGGAGGCAGGGTGAGCAGGCAGCCTGTGGCACAGGAAACAGGCAGACCTGAATAAACTCTGAAATTTCTCTGCAAGTCCCTGCAGTAGCTGCACATTTCCCCTGATGTCTGTAGGGGGAACAGAAGACAGCTGCAGAGGAACAGAAGACACACAGACACCATTTGGATTTGAGTTTCCTTGGGAGGAGGAAGACTGTCATACTACTGCACAGGAGGGGATCTGAAAGACAGCAAGACCTTGTCTCACTTCCTTTTCTCCTTTGCTCCTGGTTCTTTTCTTTGACTTTCTTTGGCTTTGAAGTCTTTCCTGTAGAAACAGCCAAGGGATCTGAGCACTTGTAGCTCCCAATTACTTTAGGGGAACTTCAGTTTCCTTGGCACCATTGCCTGGAACTGTAGATGTTTCAAGACAAGGTGACAGCACTGTCAGCCAAGGCCCTTCTGCATGTGCTGCCTTGCTGATGGTTGTGTTTTCTCTTGTTAGTTTAGAGCACTCCAAGGGAAATGCCTTCATGTATGTGCCCCAAAAAACTTCTTATTGTGTGTCTGTTATTCAGGGAAAATGTCCTCCCCTGCTGTGAGTGTAGCTCTTAACTTGGCTGCCCCAGACACCCACTGCTAACCTCGGACAGGAAGCTGCCTGTGCTCCTTCCATCAGGCAGATAATGCTGTCTCTCTCACATGCACATTATCTGGTGTGTTATGTTCTGAAAAAAAAAGATTGAGATGTAGATTATCTTTCTGTATGTATTTCCTACGATGCCAAGGGTAGATGTTGATCTCCAAAGAGAGTTGTGCTGTTAGTGTGGGTGTCACATCACAAACATTCATGTGTTTAAGATGCAAGTATGTTGTGATAGCTTGGATGATTGTAACTTAAGAAGTTGTTTTCTGTGCCCTGTGAAAACTGTACAGTTTGCTGTGTTGTTAAGCAAAAAATGCTTATTCTGGAGTAGCATACTCTTGAAAACAATCTGTGTTGCACAAATAATTATTGGTGATTTTGGAGCTTGTAAGAGCCTTCACTTCAACACTGATCCTTCAGATCCAGCTGCAGCTCCTGATGCAGAGGCCTTAGCTGCTCTCTCTGTGCTGGCCAGAGATGAAATTCATTCCAGCAGCAGGTGTGGTTCTTGTGACCCTTCTGTGGAAACTGGAAATCACTCATTTCCTAGAAAACTTGCTATACTCCAGAAAGATCAAATTGGATCTTTCCATTGCATCTAGAAGGTGTGGAGATGGCAAGTATTAGGTAGTTATTTTGCATCAGGCAGCTGTGCAAGCCTGGCTCAAGTTGTGGTGCATGGGAAAGGTCCTACCTTGTAGAGCTTTCTGGCCAAGGCACAGAGGAACACTCAGTAACATTGCTGAAGATTAATATTCCAATTCTGGCCTTTGCATGCAGATCTCCGGTGTGTCCTGTTTCTCTCTTGCTCAGAGCCTGTGATGACTCAGACAATGGAGAGGGCAAGGCCTATGAGGAGAAAATAGAGTAGGGAAAATGCATTCCTGGATCCTGACCATCTGGAGGGAGGAAAAGTGTTCCTAACTTCTTGTGACATCTCTTTGCAGAACAGGGCTCAGACTAGTTTCCTGAGTTTCCTGGGATTGATTGATTGCTGTGCTTTGAGGACCAGAGATAAAAGGCACAGAGGAAGTGTCTCAGTTGTGTTACTGAGATGTGGAACTGGTTGCACATGACAACCACGAGGAAGTTGTTTCAGCTCTTCCGTGTGTGGTTTCTCTTTCAGCTGCAGAAGCTGAGAAGGCCCAAGTGAGAGCAGGGCTTGTGGCTTTGGTATATGCTGACTGTGTGTGGTGGACGTCAGTGTGGGAGCACAAAGAACAACAAGATGGGCCAAGGGATTGCTTCACTTCACTGGGGACAAAAAGGAAACTCAAGAGTTGAGGAGAGGCATTTGTTTGTCTCATTTTTCCTCCTTTCCAGGACTAGATCTGTCATTGCTCCTGCATACTTTTCTTGGCAAACTGAACATTCCGCTGTCTTCAACGTTATCCGCTTTTGCTGAGCTCTTGGGACTGTTCCTTGCCAAATGCTCAGCCACTTGGACTTGCTGTTTTTGCTTCCATGGCAAACACATCTTTGAGAATTTGCTGCAAGAGCCTGAGATCAGTTATCTCCAAGAAGCACAGTGTGTTAAGTTGCTGTATGTCTTGCATGATGCTTTGATAAGCTGGAAGCACTTTAAACAGCTGGAATAGGGCAATTCTGTTAAATTCAAATTTTAATAACTTTACATTTTAAGGCCATAGAGAAAAAGAATAAAGACTTAGTAGGAGTCTCATGAGAAGTTTTTAACATAAACTGGTGTGTGGAATGAATGAAGGCCAAGAGCCTGCTGTATACAGGCTCCTGGAAACATCCAGTCTTCTCTTTTTTGTTTTAGCTGAATCTGGTGCATCGAATAATGAAAGAAGTTTGGAGGAGATACCAGCTTCATTCCTGTATCTTCTGCTTGTGAGCAAGTGATTTGTTAAAGTTTTCAGCCTGCCTTTTAAAATATGGGCATAATGATTTTGGTCTTCATCAGCAGTACTCCTCTGAACAGTCAGTGCTTGTGCTGCTGTCAGTGTCAATGTTACTGTCACTTACTCTTCCTAAGGATCCTGCTGGCCCTCTCTAGGCCAGTGAATATTAACCACACAGGCAGTGTTATGTCTGGAGCTCAAACTTGCTGAGTTTGGAGTGGTCCTAAGCTGGGTGGTGGGTGTTAAACACCTATAAAAGCCAGGTCACTCATACCAGCACCATTTTACCTATTGCTGCTGATTCCAGGCACTGCTGAGAGCCTTGTAAATGTGCATCAGTGTGGGGAGGACATGGGGATACACAGAGACTTTGTGTGTCTGCAGCACTGGGCAGCTGGTGCTGGCTGAGCCACCTCAGTAAACAAGGCAGCATCCCATGGCCCTGCATCCCAAAGGCAGGCATGCAGTGCACTCCCAGTATGGCAATTAATGTGTTGCTACTTTGTTATCTCAGTGATGAGAGAGGAAGTGCAGCAGAGTTTGCGGTGTTCCACATCATGAGTCGGATTCTGGAAGCAGCAAATGGCATGTGCATGCCTTTACCTCCTGGTAAGTTCTGTGTTTTGCTGTTTTCATCTTGAGTGAGGAGAGCAGTGCTATAAATTCCTCCCAGCACAGCCCTGGTTGCAGCACACATATCAAGTTAGCTTTGGCAGTACTGACAGCTATTCAAGTCAGTCAGAGAGGGGAAGGCTCTTGATAAACCTGTACAAGTGAAATGAAGCAAAACTAAATTGTTACTAGAAACAGAGTAAACTAAACAGAGGTTTCCAATGGAATGTGTGGGTGCAGTCTTATCTTAGAACTAAGATTTAGATTCCATTCACATATATATATATGTATATATATATTTAGACAACTGGACTTCAGTGTCAAGAGGCACAAGGGAAAATCCTATCCTGTAGCAGATAGAGTATTTTTTCTCATGCTCTTGCCCTGCTAATAATTTTTTTTTCCTGAAGGGATTACTACCAGCCTTGATGGAAGAGCTGGTCTTGATAGTAGATTTTCATTTCCTAGAGCTCCTCATAATTCTTTACAGCATTTTCAAAGCACTTGCTTATTTTCATTGGGGAAAGACATCTTGACATCTTAATATCTTAATGCTTTCCAATTCTGTTTGAATCTTTCTGGGTTTCATTTCCTGATCTGTCTTCAGTCATTGCAACTGCTTTTGGTATGAGTTTGTCCCTCAGTCTGTGTGGGCACAAATGCTGCCACACAGTAGTGTTACATGATAACAAGACCATCATCAGGCTGATGTCAAAGGAAAGCTGAAGTGTTAATGCTGCCCCTGGGAGTGTCTTCGTGGCACCAACATCCTGAGGATGGTGAGGCCTCAGATTTTGATTAATTAGGAGGAGAGAGGGAGATAAAAGACAAATTAATAGAGCAATTCAGATACAAGGCAACAGCTTGGAGACATTTAGAGACAGTGTATGACTTTATGACTGTTTTCAATCCCCTTAGCTTTCTTCTTTCTGACAAGACTGTACTTGAGAGAACTTAAAGGACATCTAAATAAGACGATCTGACTTGATAAATTGATTTCCTCACCAAGTATAAACAATCAGAAGTCAAGAGAAGTGATGGTTTTAGCTAGAGTAATTCCAGCCTTGAATAGAGAATTAGAAAGTACTACATATTGTACCAAACAAGTTTGTCTCTTTCATAGGTTTTCACACTCTGCACCTGGGTCTTGGTGTTCGATGCCTCCCTCTGCACACCCTCCTGCACTATATTGACAATGGTATCTTGCAATTGACAGAAACGTGTGTCAGGAAATTGTTGAAAGGTACAGTGAACATGGTGTTTCATTTGTTACCAGCCAGCAAACTGGCAGTGTTGTCCTTTGAGCCACTTCCCTTGGACACAGGTTTTATTGCCCAGGACACTCAGCTCTCCTTAGAGTGTTGTTTCAGTGAGGGCTGTAGCTGAGGGTGTTGCCTACCTGAGAGGAGAAAGTTGGGGCTCAGGCTATGTGATTGGCCTTACCACAGCACACAAAGAAATATCTGTGTGGAGAGAATCTGAGTTTGTAGTTTTTACACTTCAGACTTAGAAAAACAAATACTAAATATCATCATAGGATTTGTTGGGGAATTTCTGTGATTCTGTGAAAGTGCACACCTGCGTGTGAGGAAGTTGGTCTGCTATCCAGCCCTCAGCTCTTGCCTTATGTTTGGAAAGAGAAGAACAGGCCTGCCAAGATGACCTCATGGCTGGGGAAGCTTATGGAGCAGAACATCTTGAGTGCCATCCCATGGTGTGTGCAGGACTACCAGGGGGTCAGACCCAGCCAGCATGGTTTTGTGAAAGGCAGGTCCTGCCTGACCAGCCTCAGCTCCTTGTGTGACTGGGTGACCCACACAGAGGGTGAGGGAAAGGCTCTGGGTGTTGTCTGCCTGGACTTTAGCAAAGCCTTTGACACCACTTCCCACAGCATTCTCCTGGAGAAATCAGCTGACCATGGCCTGGATGGGAGCACTGTTCACTGGGATAAAACTGGCTGGACAGCTGGGCCCAGAGAGTGGAGGAGAATGGAGTTACATCCAGCTGGTGGCTGGTCCCCAATGGGGTTCCAGAACTCAGTATTGGGCCCATCCTGTTTAATGTCTTTATCAGTGATCTGGACAAGGGGATCAAGTGCTTCCTCAGCCATTTTGCAGATTACACCAGGTTGGGTAGGAGGACTCTGCAGACAAATATGGACAGGCTGGATTGATGGGCTGAGGTCAATTGTGTGAGGTTCAACAAGGCCAAGTGTTGGGTCCTGCTCTTTGGTCACAACAACCCCAGACAGCATCACAGGCTGGGGCAGAGTGGCTGCAAAGCTGCCCAGGGGGTGCTGCTCAGTGGTGGCTGAACAAGAGCCAGCTGTGCCCAGTGATGTGCTATTTCTCCAGTGTACAAGAAAAGGGACAGCAAAATATGCTGTATCTGCATCAATCTGTGCTTGATCTTGATAAATTAAATATTATAAACTTGGAGAGTTGCACTTAGTCAAAGTGCATTTGAATTACAGTATAAATTGTTACATAAAACAGTGAAGTTACAGACAAATATACAGAAATATATTTGTACACATGATAAACATGTAAATAATAGTCTTTAAACTGAAATTTTCATTTCACTAAGGAGGTGATGTTTATTCAGAATGTCTTCAGTGCAAGTTGAAAGTTTGTTATGTGATTACTGTTTGTTTGATTTGCTTTTTTCCCTGTTGCTTATAGATCTGGATGACACTGAACAGAATGAAAAGCTGAAGTTTAGTATTGTCATGAGGCTTCCAGAGGTAACTAATGGCTTTAGATGAAATTTCTTGGATTTTGGAATTGATAGGAAATTCCTCCTTGTGCATAGGGTCAAACCAATGAGAGACTTGGCTGTGATTCAACTAGAGCCTGATTCATATATAACCAGAACAGCCACAGTTTCTCCATCTGCTGCTCCTGGACTGTAGGTTACCCTGATAACTTAAATTACAGATTTGTCCATAGTGTTTTACAGAGTCTCTAGTATCCTACAGAATTTAACAAGACTGACACTGTTCTGCTGAGTACTCATTTGCATAAGGCAATGAGGGTTATTTAAAGGGGGTTTATGGGAGTTTTGTGTGTGCGTTTTAGCATCCATGGAGTCTTTCTCTGTTTGGTTCTATACACTTGAAAAAATATGTTCAAAAGCTGGTACAGTAAAAGCTGTGAAGTTGTGTTGTACCACAGCTTTGTGGTAGGGATGGATTACAAGATCTCCCCTCAGTTAAACCTCACAGTCTCACCCACTGATGAGGTGACTTGTGTAGCCACAAGAGCTGGTTACTGGTCCTCCATAAATCGTTCCAGCAGGATGGGAGATGCATTTCTCCTTCTCCCCTTGTGCTCTATTGGCACAGCACAGGACTGCAGGGGAAGCACAAGAAGTCAAGAGGCAGAGGAGCACCAGGGATCCCCCTTGGGGAATGCCTCACTGCAGAACAGGCTTTTTTCCACATGAGTTGCCCATTGTTTGCTCTTTATGTGCTGTCACTTATAGTTCAAATGGCCAGAAGTGCTGCTTGGGTTTTCCTCCAACAAAGGCTTCTTTATTTGGCAGCAGTTTTGAGAAGGGGTAGAGGAGGAGAACTCCACAGGATGTTCTTTGTCCTCTGTCTCTTGTTTTGGGCCAGGGCTGGTGAGCTGGGGTCAGCATGGGGCCCCTGAGTTGCCAGCCCTGGGCCTGGTGCGTGGGGAACTCCATTCCAACCACGCTCTGACATGAAGGGCTGAGCTGGGAGAGAGTTAGGGAACAACTACTGCTAGCTCTGCACAGTAGACTCAGTGCTTCATTGTATCTATTTACAGCTTTGGGAAAAAATGCTGGGAATAGCCTGTTTGCCAGAAAGGTCATTTTGCGGTGACTAAGACTATTTTGAGCAGGTTACATGCAGTGGATGACTTCAGTTTAATCAGAAGCAAGGATTTAAGCACCACTAAACTGTACAGCATTTACTAAAATGAACAGCTGTCTGCATTGCAGTACAGCTGAAGGGGAGGGGCAAGGGAAGATCTACACAGGGAAAACAGCAGAAGGTGGAGCTAATTTAACAGTGTGTTCCTATTCTTTTGCTTATTGGTTGGGATTGGAAGCTTTGGGAAACCTGGTTTTGAATCGCTTTTGGCTCTGGGAATGTGAATCAATGTTATCAGTTTCCACATGATGACCTGAATAATGGGATCCAAACTTACATTCCCAGTATCTTTCCTTGCCAGTGTTCTGCTTGTCTAAGGTTCCTTAAGACTGAGCCTGAGAAGCCCTGTCCTAAAAGATCTTTGAGGAATGGGGCATCTACTTTATCCTTTGGCAGAAGAATAGATTGAAATCAATCACAGTAAAGGATAAAGGTTCAATTAGTACTTAAGTACACATGTCAAGTGGGTCAGTGGCACTGAGACAGACCAGCTGAGGTGAGCACTGAGTGAGGAGGTTTTGATTTCCCACATTTTGAGAGCACATTGTGATCTCTTAGTTACTGACTATGAAAGGCAGGTTCCATGGCTAAACATGATGACCTCTTAGCCTCTGTCATTGGGGTCTGAAAGCAAAGCATATCTACATTACAGCCTGGGTTTTGTGTCAGCTTTTCCTCCCTTCTCCTCTTTCAAAGTTTCCACTGTCCCATTCCATGTTCTCAGGTTTTGGGGTTTGTTTTTTGCTCACTAGGCTCTTGGTCAAAAGGTCCGCCAGTACTGGAATCATCCAATAAATGCAAATTTAATAGCACGGAAATATGTGAAACTTTTGCTTGAGAAGCTGGGAAACAGGCAGGTAAGAGTACAGAGGCTGTTTTAAAATCCTATGCTTGGACACTGTTGAGATTTCTGAGCTTTCTGTGGACTGTAACACACTAAAGAAACATTGAAACCTTGGTGTGACTGTGGGACTTTGTGAAGTAACACAGAATGTTCTCCCTTACAGTGCAGCAGGCCTGTCCCTGAGACACTCTCCTTCCCTGTGGAGTTTTTGCCACTGAACTACCTGACTAATATGCTGGCAGAGATAGAGAATCAAGGTAGTGTTAATTCTGTACTTTGGAAGACCAGTGATTGTTACCCTTTGAATGCTCACTCAGATGTATCCTGCCTATATTCCCATTATTGAGTTATTACAACTTCAGTGATGTCTGAACACATAGGTTTGGTCATCTGCTGATGGAAAGTGTCAGGGGCCAAGAGCCTCCATGTATGGGTATCATCCTGTTTGGGGAGGAAAAAGAGTTAAACCATGTAGCAGCAGTATGTGAGCACGTGCCCTGAGCCAGTTCATGGACTAGACCAACAGAGCCACTCTGCTTCAAGCTGGGTTTGGGTCTCCAGTTGGAAGTCCAGCCTCCAGAGAGGCTTCCCTCTGTGTGGGTTATAATTTACTTACATCCCACTAATAAGATAGTTTATGCCATGGATGAGCATCCAAAGGGCACCACTGAAAGCTCTAAGTATTTGGGGTGCGTGAAAACACATTTCTATTAACCCTTATCTTTTGGTATTGTAGATGAAGATGTTTAATAGACAGCAGGACTAGAAGTGTACAGGAGCATGTACAATTTTGTAAATACTTCCTCACCATGTTTTTCTAGGTGTGCATCCATATGAAAAACAAGACCATGTAAATGCAAGATTTGTAGAGGAAACAGCACTCAAGCACACTATGACACTTCTGGGCCTCAAATACTCCTGAAATAACATGCTGTTGAAGAAGACTGTCAATGAGTGGTGCCTCTGTAAAAGTATTTATTTAAATGCAATGTTGTTTCCCAAATAACCTGCAGTTTTGGGTAGTCACCAGTACTGACATGAGCTACTAAAACAGTGTTTGGTCCAACAAACTGACTTCTAGATAAATCCTAGAGAAATGCATTTGACATAACCCTAGGTTTGAAATATATCTGTGGGTTCATTTTGAAGTGGTCAAGGAAGTGGAACAACAGTGTCAAAACATGCTGTGAAAATTGGTGTAAATGTCACTTCTTTTAACAAGACAATGCTGGAAAAGGCAGTCCAGTTGCAGGGTTACAAGAACTAGTAACTGTTTACTTGGATTAATAAAAGGATTTCTTGGTGTGATTGTGTAAAGCAGGTAAGAATAACAGATGACTTTTTATGTCAGGCATGAGTAAAGAGACAGTCATTCCTTGTGGTGGTATCAATTTCTTATGGTACTTCTGCTTCTGGAGCTGCATTCTCTTTTCAGTTTTGTAATTAGCACAAAATATAATCTCCTTAAAGTGCATGTGACAGATTTTGTTGAGGGTTTGTTTGTTTGTTTGAGGGGTTTTTTTATTGTTTTTTAAAGATATGTATAACATATTGTAAGTGAACAGGATAAGAAAAAAGCTTTAGAAATTGATCTTAACATTGGCTTGCAGAGAGTTTTACATAATCCTTTCTTACAACTTTTAGTGTTACAGTTCAAACTTCAAATTTCAGAAAGAAATTAAGCAGGCTGTTTTGCCTTTGTTTTCAACTTCTGTTTGTATGTAACTGAGCCAATATTGTTTGCTCTTTTGTTTTAAGTTCTGAACTGTGACATTAATTTCAAATAAGAATAGCAATGTGCTACACAGAGAAAACTGCCAAGTTGTGCCATGCAGGATTTCTGCAGCCTTTATTGGATTAAAAAAAAAAAACTACAAAATTCCACACTAGTAAACTAGAGAAACTCATTAATATTTTATATATTTGGGAGGTTTTCAAAACAACCTCTGATATTCTCTCTGAGTGATCTCCATTGATGCTCCCTGTTCCTTACCAGTGAAATAAAAAGATCCAGTTCCTAGGAGTGACTTGGCAAGTTCATGGTCACTCCCTTGTCATTGCCACCAGTGAAGCTTTAGCTTTCTTAGTGACTGCATAGTGAGAAGGAATATTTTTCTTACTATAATCAGAATTTCTCTGGCAAGTGTGAACTCCAGTCTCAGACTGCAGAAAGCCATGTTGGTGTATGGCTATAATGATGACCACTTTGTATTATATTAATAACAGAAGAAGATTTCCTAGCCTTTTCTTTTTAATGAATGTATTTTAACATACCTTCTGATGCAATAAAACTTCACCTGGAAAAAAAATATAAGTATAGCATGATGATCACTCACTTTTCTTGACACTTGGAAATAATACTGCTTTGCATTTGGGATACCAGGAGAAAGGATTTTGGATCACTGACCAGTTAGCTGTGCTTTTGGCATGAACAAATACTTCATTTTCAGCATGGAATTTGGCTGAACACCAACAGCTCTTTGTTCAGTGCAGTGTAAGTGCTGCTGACTCTTGTGATCCAGCAGCTGGTAATGGTCTCTCCTGCTTCAGGTGCTGTCTGTTCAGATTTCAGATGGCTCAGCAGGAGGCTTTTTTAAATGTCTTGACCAGGGCTCACTTGATCTGAAGGGAGTCCATCCTCCTCATCCTCCTCCTCCTCCTCCTCCTTCTCCTCCTCCTCCTCCTCCTCCTCCTCCTCCTCCTCCTCAGGGGTAGTAGGGTGGTGGCTGGGTAGTGCACCTTCTTTCTCCTCTGCAGGCTCCTGTCAGAGAAACACAGCTTGGTCACACAGGGGTTGTGTGCTTTAAAATCCAGTGCTGCCCCGAGCCAGTGCACAGAATCTGTGACAAAGGTAACACCCTTAGTCTAATCCCTGGCAAGCCAGGAAAGCTGGAGGGCTATTAAAAGGAAAGCATGAGGTTTGACCGTGTAGATATGAGTTTGTCCTTTTAAATAGTAGACAGTTTGATCCTGCCATGCTTTTGTTGTTTGTCAAGAAAACAGATTAGATTAACTTTTAAAAGATGTAGTAACTATGCACTGAACATCTGTGGAGTAATTCTGTTCCTGAATACAGTTACTAGAGTGGGCCTTTAGCCACAGCACTGAAAGGAAACTTGAGCCACAGCATGAGGAGAAGTTCCATGACAGAAGTTTCTCATTCTAAACTATTGTTATGTAGGAGCTCTCTGCTCTGGGATCACTGACCATCTCAAGGACAGAGGCAGTGTCCAGCAGGGTAAGGTTTCAAGTGCTGTCTGCCATGCTGCCCTGCCTACCCTCAGTGTCTTGCTCAGCAATCTGATTTCTTGCTGCTTCTGACCTGATGCTCATTGTAACTTGTATGCAGGAGACATTAAACTTACTTCTGAACCCCACACTCCACCTTTTGCAGCTTTACCTTGAAATCCAGTGAAAAGCAGTATTCCACTGATGGCTGCCCTGCCCTTCAGCCACAGCATGGTCACAAAAACTACTTTAATAACCAAAGGTGAGGTTTTTGGTATATGATTTCCTTAAGAGTCAATGACCAGCTCCAAGTGGTGTTGCCAGACTAGAGTTACAACTCCACAAACCCACTGTAGTGGGTTGTCAGTTGTCTCTTTCTGTACCATCATCTGCACTGGCTCCTGGAGCTCTTGCAATGTATGACAAAAACTTACTTCAGCTCTGGCTTCAGCTTCTGCTTTTTGTATCTTCTCACTGTCTAGGATCTCCCATCTGACCTTTTCTGCTTTAGGAGGGGAAAAGTCTTGACTTATCAGCAATGAAGCAGTCATCACAGATTGTTCCTTGTCTCTGATTTCCTGCTGGAGTTTAAGGGCAAGTGCTTGCTTCATGGATAACTCTGCAAAAAGAGCCCTTATCTCCTGGGTTTTTCGATTTATCTCCCTCTGCAGTTCGTTGCTCTGGAATGCAAAACGGGTGCATTGCAGTTAGGGCTTCCTTTTAGGCACTCACTGGGCATGACACTTGGGTCAGCATTAGGCACTGAAAATAAGTCCACCTTGACAAGGTTTTAAATAGTAGTTAAATTCTTGAAAATTACTTAATTTTTGTGAACACTTAGAACAAAATAAAATGGCTGCTCAAGGAGTCACATTTACTCCAGCACAAGAAAAGAAAAGCACATTTGTCTTTGCTTCTTGGCCTTTTCAGCTGGACAGCAAAACTCCCCCAGCCCTCAAAGGCCTGGGATCCCAATTCTTTTTGAGTTTATACACAATTAGCTTCATAATAAAGCTGGAATAAGCCCAATTCCTATGAGATAATTGAGTGACAATGCTGAGGCAGGGGCTGTGGTTGTGACATTATCCTTGGAAAGGGGACGAACAGAAAAGGAATGTGACAGAAATCCTTGAGTCTCACTGCAGATGATTAAAAAAAAACAAAACAAAAAGCTTTAATACTCTTTAAGTGACTAATTGGAGCTGGGACAGCCAGAGCACTTGCAAATGCAACTTTTGGCACACTGCCATTCTTACAGTAGTTTATTAGCCCATGGCCATCATTTCACAAACACAGTTAACAACCATGATATTTCTGTGTGTGTTTAAAATAAATTATAAAAAACTGTTTTAAGCTTTCCTGTGTGCCAAACCTAACATCTAAGAAAAATTTCTACCCTGGTCTTGTTTTACATTAATTACTTAGGTTTTTTTTTTGATCTTTCCCTCAGTTCTGCTCGATTTGCAGCTTTTTCATTAGGAATATGTGGGCTAGGAGCATTTTTGGTCTTTCCAAACAATATTACTTGCAGTTAAAAGCAAATTGCTAAAATTATATTTTAAAAACTGTATTGGAAATAATGTTTCCTGTGTGATTCTCCCTACCCAAACAATAAAAGAACTTGAAGCCAGATACCAAGTTCATCTTTTTGTATGCTGGAGTAGAATTTACCTGGCCTTCATTTATTTCTTTTTTCCCCTTAGTTCTTCTTAGCCTTTGACCTGTTTGTTGTGGAAAGGCTGTTAAGTACATTGCCAAAGGAGGATCCTGCAAAGTTTCTACTTCAGAAAGAACTAATTCTATATTTTAGTGAAAGGTATCATTTATGGTGCAACTTCATTTTTAAAAGAGAGGACATTTGCTTAATAGTTTCAGTTTATCTGTATTACTGCTGCTATTCCTGTCTGTAATTTCTGAAGACTAACGTATGACTTGCCTCTCAACATTTCCAGCCACTTTTGTAATTGAATCACCTCTTGCCCAGATACTGTTTCATTTTGTCCAGGCTGGCAGGCAGAGCGTGCAGTGCCCTTCTTACCCTCCTAGCGAACAGCAGCATGTCCTGCTTGCCGCTCTCCACCACCGTGCGCATTCTGTCCGTCAGGTCAGAAATGTTCTCACAGAGGAAATCTATCTTCAGCAGCCTCTGCTCCTTCTGCAGCAGCTCTGCCTCTATCTGCAGCAAGGAGGAGAACACAGTGGAAGGAAAGGACAGGGGAAAGTGCAGCATGAAGTGCTCTGTGATTGCCTCGAGCTGCTGAAATAATACCAGTGAACAGTCATAAATGAATACCTTCACTATCAGATTTCTCAAAATTTACACCTTCTCTGCCAAGGATCAGGCCCAGATTGCTTCAGTTGGTTGCTGTCAGTCGTACAATTCTTCCATATCAGGCCAGGCCCTTTTGGGGGCAGGGGTTACACCATTGTTACTGCCTTGCTGTGCTTTTCTTGAAAGCAATAGGGCTTTTTTCTAGTCATAATTTTTTTTTAATCTTCTGGTTCCTTGAGTCACATCATAATGGAAGGTTTCAGCTCTTGCTTTAAATACTTTTCCCCTCCTCATGCTAAAAAAAGTATGGGCTCCATAAACAAATTATAACTACAATGACTTTAAACCCCATGGAGATTGAAGTAGACATTTAAACTTATCACAACTCCGAGAAAACCTTCTTAATGTGTAGGCTGGTGGTAGCAGGCTCTGTTGTGGCCTTCTCAGCTATGCAGAGCTCCCTCCTGTCAAGGAATATGGGATACTAAAAGCAAAGAGCTCAGGTAATACAAGCAGCTGTGTTCAGGGTCTGTCTTTACAAACTGGATTTCAAAAGAAGGACTCTGGGGTGTGCTCAGAGCTTGCTGCTACTGCCCTCACACCTTCAGAGCCCTTTGTGAATCTCCTCCAAACACTGAACACAGTGGGAAGAGTTCTGTGTTTCTATAACTGGGACAGACAAAACTGTATAAGAAAATGCTGTTTCTTTACCTTCCTCCCCCCACACAAAGGGCTCTGAAAGTGCCTTTCCATTGGACCTAAATGCTTCCCTCTGGAGTCTCCTGGGGCAGTCACCAGCAGTGCTGCAGTCAGGTGTAGCTGCTGGGCTGGCCTGGCTGCTGCTTCTACCAAGCTCTCTTTGGTAGCTCCTTTTTCAGCAGGGAAGCAAAGCAGTAGGGCCCAGCCCTGCCAAGGGGCAGTGTTTGCTTCTGGGTCACACATGCAGGCTTTGTGACGAGGCTGGCAGCTCTGCCTCCTGCTCACAGCCCATGGATAGTGGTGAACAGCTCATGGCCACTTAGCAAAGACTGATAACCCTGTTTGTTAGCAGTTTATTATTCTGCATTTATCTCCCTCTGCTCCCTTTTCTGTGCCTTCCCCTAGTGAGGTGGGTCTGCACTGAGGTGCCAATGATGTGAAGGGAGTCAGCAGAGGATGCTGCAGAGCCAGGGGAACCTCACAGAGCTTCCCCTCCCCAGCCTCTCCTGGAAGAATTCAAATGTCCCATGTTCAGTTGACCTGGAAAGCAGATGCTAGGCTGGAGTTCACAATGGCCAATCATAATTATTTTGATTCCTCTTACAGAAAGTTTATTTTAAAAATAAAATACACTATTTACAATGTCTAAAAGAGGTCAAGCACAGCAGGATAGCTTATGACATGAGAAGTGACATTACCTTGTCAATCCTTTTTAGCAGCTCAGGTGGAGATGGGTCCTTCCCTCCCATTTCTTGCTTTCTGTTCTCATTTGTGGCATCACCATAGTTTTCCTCCAGCTTTTTAATCTTGTCCCTACACTGGGAATACTAGCAAACAAAGAGCCTCAACAGTTATTTATTCCCACCAAACTCATTCCCAGACCTTGGTCTTTAGACTTCAAAAGAGAAGGATTGCTTATACTGGGAAGGAGGGTGGGTAACATAAAATTATGAGCCATTTAAAATTTTTTCTTTTAAAAGAGAACTACAGTGTGACAGTTGCAGGACAGAGGAAACCCTGCTGTTTAACAGAAATTGAGTTCTACCTGTTTCTTGGTGCTCAGGCTACTTTTTGGTTTTTATCCTCAGGAATACAATAGAAAGCCCTGCTTCCCTGCTGACCAGTACTGAGGGTCTCATCCCTACAGACATCCATGTTTTCTACACTAACATTCCCAGGCATGTGTCCTGAAGTGATCCAGTAGTGACACTGAGCAATGAGGTACCCTTGGGACTCACAGAGGCAGGTGTTCCCTGACCTTTGCCATGTGAGACCTTCCCATGGAATAATGCTTCCCAGAATATGCTACAGGGACATCCAGGCTCAGCCTAAATACTGAGTGACTGGGGCTGTTTTTTCATGTTTGGACTTGCAAGACTGACAGTGGTGGGGCTGTGTGCTCTGATGTGCACCTGGCTGGCTGTCAGTGAGCTGTTAGTACTGACACAGCTACCCAAGTGTAAATGGCAACCATCCACTGCAGGTGATGACTGACTAAGGAAATAAATGGTCTCAGGCTCTCAGAGTTATGAACAGTCTCCAAAATATTAAGTAAATGTTTAGATGTTGCCAGGATGAGGTTTGTCACTGGAAGTTAACAAGTCATATTTAACTAGAAAAGAGAAAAGTGACAGATATTCTCAGGTGGCAGTGGAACATTACTAAAACACTTAAATACTTATTTTCCTAGTAAACAAAGCACCACACAACTCACTCCTGTACACTTTGTCTAAAAGCAGCTAAAGTAAAAACCTTAGATGAGTGTAATGAACAATTTCCTCAGCAAACCATGATTCTGAACATAGCTAGGTACTGAAAGTTACATTTTGCTAACAAATAGCTAAAGCCCAAAAATACATAGAATGGAAGAATGTAAAAGCAGGGCCAGCACAAACAGCAGGATGCAGCTATGCTTCCAGTGACCTTTTCTATCTGGGGCCAAATTTCTTAACCACTAACTCGGGGGAAAATGCCTTGTTGGAGGCAGTGGTATCTTAATGAGATTAGGGGCAGCTC
The DNA here is from genome assembly GCF_000277835.1 of Geospiza fortis. Lineage (NCBI taxonomy): Eukaryota > Metazoa > Chordata > Aves > Passeriformes > Thraupidae > Geospiza > Geospiza fortis. The sequence goes on along the minus strand of NW_005054354.1, from coordinate 3,696,691 downwards.
ACCAAAGAAATTTTTGCAGGACTGAATAGTTAATTTAGAGAAGGACTATTGCAGCAAAACTACAGTCCAAAAGCCATTAAAAGTTTCATGTTAAGTGTAAATACTAGCCTTACTTTTAATTTAAATATGAATTGGAAGTGATCAGATGCAAGCCAATCCAAAAGCATCAAAGTGCATTTAGAGATAACCATGCTATTCTGTGTCTGCTTAAGTAACATGACTACAGGCATCTTTCTTTATTTTTTTACTAATTTGTAGTGTTTTTCTTGGAAAAGACTATCTGAGTCATAGGAGATTCTAAGTCTTAAAATTTTAAAAAATTCTTTCTCTCTTTCTTAGAGTGGGTTTGATACAGAGGACAGGAAAAGACTATAAGAGAGGTTTTTCTGCATTGGACTGTAATCAGTCAGAAGGAATTGCTGAAGGAGGGAACACATCCAGATAAAGCAACTGGTCTGAAAAAGTGGACATCAGGTTTTTATTTTGAAATCTCAGAGAAGGTAGGTGAGGTATGTACAGCACTAAAAAAGGGCAAATACAAGACCTATTTTAAAAAATGGAGGGGTGCAGATGGAGCTTTGGAACCATAACTTCTCTTTCTGAAGAATAAATCTGGAACACATAATTAAGTTTTCTCTGTAGGCATCAAGAAGATAAAAATGACAGGGATAACAGCCACCACAGGTGTGTTGAGTCATGCCAGATCAACGTCTACTATGATAATTCCACAGGTCTATGGATGACAAATAGTAGGTGTAATACATTTTGATCTTTATATAGCTTCAACATTTCATATGATGTTCTCATAAACAAGCAACATAAATGGGTTCTTGATTAAAATATACAGTAAATACCTCATCAGTAGAATGAGGTTAAGCTCAGAGAAACTGCAAGTATATTTTGGAAAAGATTCAAATGCAAAATTACCTTTCTTTGAAAAAAAGGTCTGAATCAAAAAGATAATAGTAAATTAAAAAATGTAAGTAGTTGCATGTAGGCAGGAAAAATTGCCTGTACAAGCACAGAATCAAATCCACTGGTTGGATGCCCTTTCTTTAAAAAAGGGTCTGGTTGTTACACACATTAACATGAAGATGAATCACCATGTCAAGTGTCAGGAAAGGGGCCACCATAGCTGGATGCATAAGCAGGAAGGTAACCTGCAAGATGCCTGAATGAATCCTTTCACTATCAGCTACAGGTACCAAGCACTGCCCTTCAAGACAAATAAAGACTATATTGTCAAAAATAAAAGAAATGCAGAAGAATGATCTAAGAAAAATCTCTAAGAGCTGATTGAAAGAAACGAGGTTGAGTAGCCTAGCAAAAGGATGGGAGAGGAACATGATTAACATCCTTCCAGTAACATGAAGTGTTACAGAAAGGAAAAGAATTGTCCATTTGTAATGTCCCTGGAGGACAGAATATAAACCAATATTCTTACACCACAGCAAGAAAGATCCAGGCTAAAGCTCAAGAAAATTTTTCCACTGTTAAGGAAAGACTGGGATAGCTTGCTTGGGGAAACCTGTTTCTCAGTGGTGGCTTGAAACCACAGCTTAGCCCTCTCAGGCAATCCAATGCTGCTGTGGGAGCAGATTGCCTAGATAAATTCTTTATCTCTCTACTAGTCTCATTATTCTACGATATGGTGATATAGTCTGAAGATTTTCATGTATTAAAACCTGGACAAATGCTGTTGCCAAATGCCTCAAATAAACTGATAATGCTTGTATATTGCCTGAGCTCCAAGGCATGAAAGTCCCATCTACAGCACCATGACAGCTCAGCAGGTCTACGTGTTGGACTAATTAATGATTAATGCTAAGTCTTTCTCATTGATGCATGAAGGTAGATTAGTTTTTATGGGTCACTTCAGTCAGCAGGAACAGTCCCTTGATGTGAAGTCCCAATTAAAAGTTACATAGTTGTATGCCCAGAGAAAACCACCTTACAGTCTCACCAGGTAATTTTTGTGTAAAGAAGTGCCTGTAAATATTTCTATTTTTAAATCTTTACCTTGATGTTAACAAGCCTATCTAGTCCATGTTACTTGCACTTGCTTAGAAGAGGTCTGGTCTTGCTTCAGATGATGGTATTTTTTTAGCTTAACTATTCACTAATGTTTTGTGGAAATAGGAAGCTTCTGATGAAAAGCATACAAGTGGAACATGCATCACTTTGATGATTAAGCAGCTCATGTGGAATGTAGGAGACCCAGGTGAAGTGTTTGTTCTTGCTGAATTGGCACAGAGCCCTGATCTGGGCTTTTCCCCTTCCAAATGGGCACTACAGCTGCTGAGATTATGAGTCAGTTTTTGCAGTCTGTAAATATTTCTGATTTAAATTTTTTTCTTTGATAATAATGAAAATACCTAGTCCATGTTACTAGCACTTGCTTCAAAGAGGTCTGGTATTGCTGAAGACAGAAGGAGGCAGGAAGGGTAGGAAAAGGGGAGGACAGAAGAGGCACAGGTACAGCATTCAGCCTGCCCAACCCGGACAGTCTGTGACCGTGGTAACCGAACAGCAGCTGAGTCAGATTTCAACATGGGGTCAAATCTGAAATCAGTACAAGAACCAGCAGTGTGAATTTGGCAATCAACACCAAAATTCACATTTGGGCTCGTGGATTTTGTTTACATCATGGAGATAAAGCCAAACAATTTGAAACTGCTTCTCATTGGACTTAATTCCTATTGGCAGTGGGAGTAAGAGCATTAATGATGAATGGTGGAGCATTGGGAGATGAAAGAGTTAACAGCCAGTCTGAGCCATGTAATATTCAGTAATCACAGTATCTAGGTAAATTGTAAAGGTTGATAACTGATTATTTGCCATTCTTCACTGGAAAACTCCTCGCTTGGGAACATTTATTAAGACTATTGCATGCATAATATCACACCACTCTGGATTTTCCTACTTTTTAATTTTCTGTCAACATTGCAAAAAGATTTAAAGCACCTCCAACATTAGCCTCCCTTTAACAGTGATTTTAGGTTTCACATGAACTATCATCATAAAGGAGAAAGTTGCAGGAATGCAGAACAGAAAAAGCAAAGTTTCATGATTGATTCTGTCAGATCACAAAAATAATCTGTATTTTGCTACTACTGTATTTGACTCAGTGACTCTCAGTCTCATTTTAAATCTTACCTGAAAACTTTGAGGTCTTTTTAGTTTTTTTCATTTAGTCTTCTTTTTTTTTTTTTTTAATGCTGCCTCAGTTCATCATTTAAATCTGATGGCCCTGCAAAGGTCTTTGGGGCATGGTTTGCATGAGATATTAAAACATGTACTATGTTTTGTTCTTGTAGCAGAGCATACAATTTCTTCGAAAGGCCAGAAATAAGAGAATAGTGCAAGCACTATTAAACAGTGAGCCACAGCTGCCACTGATGTGAGTTTGAAAGGCAACGGAACAGCCCAATTTATGATTTTGTGCAGGCATTAACAGAGTATGTATGGGAAAAATTACCATCTGGAGATAAGGTCAAAAGTAAATGAGCCATTTCAGAAAGCCAGGAAAGAATGTCCCAAGCACTGCAGTTTGTTAGCTGTTTAATGCTATTTTGTAACTAGGACTAAAACTTACACTGTTTTTGTGCAAAAGAAAATACATGTGGATTATATCATTGTAGGCAGCAGAGTTTCCAGAGTAGGCCCAGGGTCAAGTGTGAATTGAGTTATTATTTTAGAAATTTGATGTCTAAGTGTATCTCCCACCCCTCCACCTACTCCATCAATACAGTTTTAACAAATTTTATCTACAGTCTCATTTTTCCCCCATGACTCCTATTCTCCAGCTTAGTCATACTGACATTTCAGGCTGTGGGGTAGGCTAGCTGGAATTCCATACCCAGGAAACATTTGGCATGTGTGAAACAAAGACCATGAGCCTGTTACACATAAGCGTAAAAACTCACATATGTAAAGTTAAAAACGTGTATCAGTGCTTTGCTAGACAGGTGCATTACTAAACTTGCTGTTTTAATTAACCTTGTACATCCAGATATTTTTTTCCTATGAAATCACCTTAAATTTTAAAATACAGAACAATAGTAAAGAAGGTTTCCTTTAACACCAACCTGTATCCGAAGTTTCACCAGTTGTGCATCCAGGGCATTCTTCACTGAGAGCTCTTTAAAACACAATTTAACCTCTCTTTTTTTCTCAACTAACTTCAGCTTCAGCAAACTGATCTTTTCATCCATAACCTGCATCTTAGTTTCTCCATTCCTACACAACACCTCTTGCCTGTTTATTTTTTCATACAAAATGCCCAGTTCTTCTTCTCGTTCTTTGAGCAAAAGACCACTGAAATAAAACCAAAATTTAAAGATAATTTTTTAGAAAAATGAGTCATATTCCATTCAAGAACATTAAAAAGTTATCTTAAAAGATAGTAATAATCTGTGACAATGTATGAAGCTTTCTCAGTTATCATTTTAATCTAATGACAGCATTTTAAATAAGTGACATAATAATTGCAATGTGAAAATCAGAAATCAAACCCTTGGAAAGGTGACTCTTGTCTCTCACATAATTTTTAAGGTCTTCTGGCCTTCTACAGCATTTAAAACTGGTTTAAGATTAGAGAGATATAGATAATCTGCATTTTGAAGATGCCATAACTGTGCACAATGCACAAACAGAGCAGGTGGCCACAAGCCTCAAGGCATTCAGTAGCCAAGATAACATATTTTTTGAATAAAAGTTCTGAAGCATGACCATGATCACCAGTGGAGAAACATCTACATAATGCAAAGCAGCACTAGCAGTGCAGGGAGGGGGACTGCTCAGCAAAACATTGCAGTGCCACAGACCTTTAGCAATCCTAATGAGGAGTGCTCATAAGCTAAAAAGTATTGTTGCTTCATGAATGTCAAAATTAAGCACTACCTTAGATCAAATTTACAAATGTACCTCTCATCTCGTTGCTCAATAACCCTTTCATAATTTTTGCGTAGCTGTGAAATTTCCTTTTCCATGTGTGTGGCTGCAGCAGTAAGTCTGTCAACATGCAAATATTTTTCCTTTTCTTTATTCTCTAGCATCTCTTGTTCAACTTTGACATAATCTTTTTGGATGAAATCTTTCATTCTCTCATTCTTTTTAATCTTCAGATAGTTCTCCTGCAATTTTCTTTAATGTAACAGAAATGTGGGAATATTTTTAGTTCTTTCAATTTGAAACCAATTTCAGCAATTAAAAGCAGAGCTTAAATGTATTTCTGAAGCCCACAAGGGCTCCTCTATGTCTCTGATTCACAGAAGCTTTACACGAGGAAGAAAGACAATCTGAGAGCACGTTTTTTTGCAAGTTCTTTCCAGCTTAAAAAGAACTGGATTCTGGCAAAAGAAAAATGCTATGCAGGGAGCATTGCACTACAGCTTTTTTATTCTGTACTAGGTAGCCCAAGTAGCCATAAAAAATAAAGTTTAAGAGCATATACATAAACTGTGATGAAAAGTCTTATTGTGTCGAAATCCTGCCATTCTATTTAAAAAACAATATTTAAATTATTTTGTGGTTGCAACTCAAAGTCCTTCAAAGCTATTGTTTATAAAACAGTGTGTCACAACATTAACACAAGAAAGAAAATTATTGGATTGCCCATGATTATTTCATCTGCCCATTTGACAGATGAAAAAAGAAACCAAAACATAGTGGGAGGTTAGTGACCAGATCACATAAAAATAAAGAACAGATATTATTTCCAGCATCCTTTTTGATCACTGGATGATGGCCCCTCATTTAAAAGACAGATTCTTGTCACTAAATGGAGTATTTACTACCTCACAGCACAGAATTTAGAGTTATTGCATTTGATCTGTGGTACCACTTCTGGATCAAGACACGATTTTATCTACACTATGAAGATATTCATGTCAACATGCAAAAGAGGTAGTGAAAGGAGAAGCAAAGTCTCCTGTTAAAACACAGACCTGCAGATGAAATATCCTTCCCTCATGGGCTCCATCATTAAATTGCTGATGTGCTGTATACAGAGCAGGGAGCTGCTTTCTTTCATTTCCCCCACATGTATAACACTTTGAGTACCACAGGGTATTAGTGAATTCAATTAAATATGTGTAAGTCAAGTTTTAGACTGAAAGTATAACAGAATTGTGGAAATGCAATGTGTTTTAAATATTTTCTGAAAATTTCTTGCCTTACTTGGACTGATACTCTGTCCTCCAAATTGCATAGGTTGCAGTGAAGTCAGTGGTACTGATACTAAAGTCTATTACTGGGATTTAAAATATTTTTCATAGGCAAGAGAGTTACTGAAAATTCAATACCTCTGACCAGTTTTAAATCTAGTTTTGCAGAGCCCCAAATATCTGTTGGATCTGTACTGAGTAGGGACATAAATTATAATATTTATATACTTCTGATATCTGTACAAAATTTATGTCTTATTAGCCTCTTTTCCCCCTTCTTTCATCAACTGGGAAGGCCTCAAAATTCTTACCAAAAAATGTCAGCTTGTACATCTTGACAAAATTGCTTCAATCACTGAAGTTCTACCTCTTTTTTAGCTATCTCTAGCATGACTTTGAAACCAAACTACTAGGAGATTCACAAAAAATATCTAGTGTGTTCTTTTTCTGATTTAACAATTTTTTGGCACCAAATAATGAAGTTTTTGGAAAATCATGTTATTTTTAACTACTCAATTTTGGTTTTCCTGTTTTGCTTACACAGTTGGCTATTCACTTTCTCCCTGCTTGCCCAAGGACAGAATTCCAAGACATTGTAATTCTGTCTATATTGCAGAATTTCATCACTAGGATGACAAAAATATGGCAAAAAGATATCCTCTCTAAATAATGGTCTAGGAAAAAAGAGAGTCACAAGTATCAGCTATTCTGCCTCATTATCTTTGCTGTGAATGTAACCTTTCATTATAAGTTTTTTCGAAATTGAAACCACACTTTATCTGAAATAAATGTTATGTAATAAACTTCAGTGTGAGTTTGAACCAAAATCCCCAATTTGATCTAATTTTATAATTAGACAGCCATATTCCTAGCTAGTGACTCATTTAATAGTCCCATGCACCACTTCATTAGGGAATCATCTGTGTCAGACCTCTTTTTCTCTAAGGACAGCAGATCTGAGTGCAATGGTGATGCTCACACTGAACGAAACAGCACGATAATGCAAAAGCTGAGATCCAAGAACTCTGATATAAAGGATGAGAAATGAGAGAGTAGCCAGACAAACTTCAAAACAACTTTCTGACAAGCATTGATGCCCAAGCTAGTTGTGGAGTGTTAGTGGGATAAGAAATTGGAACAGATTATGGAGGAGTGTTTCTAAATGCCTTTGTTTTAATCAGATTTAAAAAGTCAGGATAATACCTATCAAGGATGAAATGGACATAATTGAAGATGGAATAGATTCCCTCCTAAGATTTTTTCCAGTCTTAAATTTCTATAATTGTGAACTACAGTGTACTTTAAACTCACCTTTCTCTGGTCATAACAGCATGTCTTAAATTTTCTATATTATTTTCTAGCAATTTTACCCGGTTTTCACCTTCTTTTGCTTTCCACTGAGCAATACGCATCAAATCTATAGATTTGTCCTTTTCAATTTGCATAAGATCACACATCTTAGTAACTCCTTGGAGTCTGAAGAAATGAGATATGTGAAAGAAATAATTATTAGCATTTTATGTCTGCATTACTTGGATAAAATTTGCTTTAGAAGACTTTTTTGAAATAATGTATTGTTATTATTTTCTTACTCTTTTTCGTTTTCTTTTTTCATCTTTTTGCAGATGATTAGTTCACTATCCATTCTTTTTAGTTCTTTAACAAGACTTTGGAGTTGAATCTGAAATTTAAATAAAATTTAGTAAGCACTTTAGATATACTAAAGAAATGTCTTCAGTGAAATTACCCAGAACAACTCTTAGATGAGAAAAAGACAGTGAGAGGACATTATTGTAAGAACTTTTTCTTATTATAATGGAAGGTTTTTATTACAACAACATAAAAAAGCACAGTTTTTCCATTTATATTAAGCTTACAATTACTATTAGTAATGTAGATAATTTGATGCTGCATCTTAAATGCTTGATTCACTCTATCTGGAGTTCCACTCTTTCTACTGATCAGCCTGTCAAGTCCATCATTATATAATTATATAGCATATGAAACACTGAAATTGTATCTTTACAAATAAAATTTCTTTCTTACTCAATTCTGACTTTTAAGCAGTTACTGATGTTTGGGCAGAATTGCATTCTGTTAAGTTTCTGGATCTTTTGATTCCAGTTGTGTTCAGTCCTCAATAGCCTGCACCATCAATCTTAAATGGAGAGGCCTTTTCTCACCTCCCACTGGTATTGAGAGGTTTTTTTAAGAGTTTTTTAATGAGAGTATTGAGAGTTTCCAGTGTTCTGGTGGAACTCCCCTCACTACTAATTTAACTTCTCCCTATATCAGCTGGTATTTTGAACAATCTTCCAAATATATCATTTTTTACCTTGGCTTTCTGAATATCCCTGCATTTCAGTTGCTTCTCATCAGCTCGGAGCAAAGTCAGACGTGTAAGTGTGGATAACTCATTTCTGCATTTTTCCTGCTCTTTGAAAAGCAAGCGTTCTGCAGCAATGCATTCTTCTAACACGTGGGCATCTCTTTCTGATATCATTTCCTAGAGAAGATTAAATTTAAATCCCAATGCAACAATGTATCAGTGTTGGCAAACCCAAAGCTGGAAATACTTTGGGTTTATCTGCAATGTAAACAAATATACAGACTACATAGATTTAAAACCATAATTAATTATTGCTTTAAAACACCATGCACAATCCCTATAATAACATTTCAGAATATATTATCACCTACGAGCATTTCTGTTCCTCAGTGTGACATCTCTCAGCTATTGTCCATTGGACAGAATGGATATTTATAGCTGTATAATCTTTAGGGAAGTTCAGTGCCATGTTTCAGGAGGAGGTGATGGAAGCTCCCCAGGCTCCACTGACTGCATGCCTGTCTGTGGCACACAAGGTACATATCCCAAAACACGCCAGGTAGGTACTGGAAGGCACATGCATCCAAATACAAGCAGATCCCCACTTGATAATGTTAATGAATTCAAACAAAGCACAGAAAGAAAATGGATATAAGAGAGAGAAGACAAGGAGGTTTGACCTTGGAGGTAGCAAGGAAGTATGTCTGAAATAGATTGCTTCTTATAAGGTCGTTTATGTAGTGGCAAGTACTGGTGCTCTTGTAACACAGGATCTGCATTGCCACACTCAGTATGGCTGTGCTGCATACAGGCAGGCATCCACAAATGACAGAACTGTGAAGATTAAAAATCTTAATGTACAAATGCTGCATTTTTATTGTTGCAACAAGACACGGTTTCATATCCAAAGGAAATGTACAACAATATATTTCTAACTGCAGTGTCATCAACAACATTTAGAAAGACTTAAAATAGAAAGAAGATTTGCTTTCTGCCTTCTATTATATGGTCAGTAACACAAAAAATGTTTTTAAAAATGAAAGACAAGTGGTCTTTAAAACTGAAGAAATACTATTGCATTTTCTCACCAGAAAGCTGCAGCTAGAAACTCCATTATATTTTTTCTTCAAACAGCCCCTTTATTCTCATGATAGAAAACCAACTGTCAAAATGAAAAAATATGAGAAAGCAGAATTCAGCACCTGTTCAGCTAAATCTCTCTTGATCGTTTCAATCTCCTCCTGCAGTTCTTGTCGTCTTTCTAATAATGCTGCATTGTTCTTTGCGTTAATTTCTGCCTACAAAATGAACCAAGCACATAGTGATGCAAAGAAAAAATGATGAAAATTTAAACTGCTGATACTGTGTTAGAAGTAGCTACACAAATTAAGAAATTAAATTTCTCTCTTATAATTGCTAGTACAAGAATACTTAATTGAGTAGAGTTCCTCAGCAACTTACTGAAGTTTCTCAAATTTTTCTTTCAAGAACTATGAACACTAAACTTCATGGAAATTTAGAAGGTTTATGGTTTTCAGCTACTAAATTGTCATTAAAAATAAATAAACACAGAGACAATATATAAAAATATAATCTAAATTACCAGAGGATTTTCAGAGTGAAATTCTGAGCTTACTAAAGGGAACAAAGAGTTCACATCTACATAAAATGGATATCACATTTTTTTTCTTTTTATCACTACAGTAGGATTTTCATTAGACCCTAGAAAGTCAAATCTAATAACACAAACATTGATGTATTATTTTTTCATGTACATTATGGTAAAATTCTATTCTAATCTATTCAATCAGTTTTTAACACCATTCTAATGCATTCAATCAGATTTTAACACTAAGTATGTGAAGGAATGCATTAAAAACACTACCTTTGATTAAAATATATCTGATCAATCTCACTACAACTACTTACATGATATAACTTGTAAGACAAAAAGCTGTACTAGCCTCACTGTAATTAACTTCACTTAAAAAATTCTTTATGGTTATAAGAAAGCAAGAAAAAAATGCATCAGGTTAACTATGATGGAATATATTGCCTCTGTGTAATTGATGGGGACAAACAATTTAGCAGGAACTGCTCTGATTGGAAAAGGGATATTAATTTTAAAATAAAAGAGGGAGGATTAGATATAAGGATGAATTTTGTTCAACAAGGGTGGTGAAACACTGGCCCGGGTTTCCCAGAGAGGTGGCCCTTTCTCTGGAAACATTCAAAGCCAGGTTGGACTGAAGTCTGACTAATCTGATCTAGATGAAGGTGTCCCTGCCTACTCCAGGGGTCTGGATCAAATAACCTTTAAATGTCCATTCCAATCCAAATGATTTTAATTTCAAATCTGTAATTCACATGGATGGGAAAAAATTGCATTTAACAACATACCTGGAAGATATTCAAAGATAATACACACAACCCTGTGATATCTTGCTCAGATCTCAACCAGATGTTAGAGTTCACTATAAATCAATACTGAGAGGTAGATGTTTTGCACTTGTTATTTTCATTTCTGTGATAGTATTGTAAAATTAAATTCTGTTCACTTCCATTATGGCAAAGGGAAACAAGAGACACAGTACAGGTCAAAGTACAGGTCAAAGTGTGGGGTTACTTAAGATTCAGCTGCCAGCTCTGAGATTTGATTTAAGTTTACTAGAATGTCAGTAAAGCCTGTCCTAAGAAAGTGACTTTCAGTCTTGTGCTGGGATCAAAAATAACTTTTCTGTGGAGCATATATTAGTTACCACTTCTGCTGTGTAAAAATAAAAAGCTCATATAAACATCTTTAATCTATTAAGGTCCTCTGTTCACATAGGACAGGGCTAAACTTAAGACACCTTTGGCTGTCTCTGAGGTGGCCTGAGCAAAGAGAAGGCCCACATGGAGAGGAGCAGCAGCTCTGCCCCAGGCTGGAGGCAGCAGGACCAGCAGTTCTCTTTCACACATAATTTTGGTGTTTAGCAATAGCTGACCTTTCACAATGTACTAACGAGAAAAACACATTTGAAGGAAGTGTTCCTGTAATTTCCTTATTCTACAAACCAGTCATTCTGCATTTAGCATATGATTCAAAAGAAGAAATTTGGGGAACCACACTGATGTACTGCTGCTTCTGCAAACATATATTTATAAAACAATTAATTCTTGTGATTTTTTTCACTTTGAATCACAATGAATAAATGTCAATCTGGGGGTTTAAGTAGTTAAAGAAATTTTCTCTACTTAAAATACTGGTTTTTAATTTTTGCTAGATGTGCTCCCAAGTCTTACAAATTAAAATTGTCCCAATATAGCAAAAGCCAAGCAGAATCAAGTTGGCCACTTGACTCTTCCTTACTATAGTACTGTATTTCAATGCAGAGGAGCAATGATTTCACATTTGCTCTTCTAACAGAGCCAGGAAAGGAATCAGAGAAAACATGGAGCATGGGAGAATGGGCTAAAACAACTCTATTGCTGTGGCTACTTGCATTAGAGTAGTATCCTGCAGCTGCTGGTGTAAAATACTGATCAGAATTCCATTCCTGTCTCTCATGGCATTCCTTTTCCCTTACTCCCCATAATGATGCTTTTTGTAACACACCTACCAGGTCTTGTCCTTCCACAGGGCGAAGGAATTGGGCTAGGATGGTTTGGATCTCACCCCAGACTGTGAACTCTAACCACAGCTGCTGGTGAGTTATGGCATTTGATTTTAGCATTACATGTTTTTAAACAATTGTGGTTCTCCATCCAGGAACATTTCCTCAATGGGAACACATGCAAAAATACCAACTCCCAGATTCTCTTAGCTGATACTGAACAGAAACTCTTTAAGCATTAAGATCAAAGTCTGGAATATGAGTCAGCCCTTTAATCATTATTCAAGGAAATTCAATTCAAAACTTTGTTGTGTAGTTCTAGAGCTTTTCTCCCTTCTCCCAGGTGAGCTTATATTACTAGGTAATACACAAGTGAATTCAGGAGGAATTTCAAGGGAGACAAAAAAATATTGTTCAATAATGTTAAATTTTATCAAGTAATAATTGGAGTTGTTTAAATAGCAAAGCTAAGTATATATGAGATTTGATATGTATAGCTATTTTTTAAGACTTTACAGTTATGTAAGACTCTTTTCTGCCCTGAATTGCTTAGAAGGACCAAGAAAAATTTGAAGGACAGTGTCAAGGTAGGAAACATCAAGTGCTGTGAAAAAACATTCACCTGACTAAACAAGATTAATATTTTATGACTCAGAATTTAGACTGAGCAAGGAGCAAGTATAGGAGAAAATATATATAGGAAAGAGAGAATGGAAGAACCAGTGATGAGAGAAAGAAAATATAAAAAAAGTAAATTTTTAAGAAATAATTGGAAGCAGAAAAGAAAGAAAATGCTTTGAATACACAAGCAGAATAGCACTTCCCTTTATGATAGTCAAAAGACTGAATAAAACAGAAAAGAGTAATGCATTATTGAAAGAGGAATGGGTGAAATACTAAAGCAAGGAGGAAATGAGGAAGATGAAATAATGGTCTTCCCCCCTTTTCCCTTGTAGGACTGTCAAGAGGTTTCATAGAAATATTTCTTACGAGAAAATTTACAATCTTTATGATCAACACATTCATACAAACCTCCGATTTGAGTCTTTTATGTGTTGCCTTATCTGCTTCCAAGGAATCCCAAATGCTTTTCAGTTGTAACTCTATCTTTTTTAAACTTTTCAGTTCTTTATCTTTCTTTGTTTGATGGTGACTGAGAATATCTTGTTGATTTTTGTTCTCCGAGACACATTTATCTAAATTATTTTCCAGAATTTGTCTATATAGATAGACACAGAATTTTAGAAACAGGTAACTTAATCAAGACATTTGTGTAAACAGGCACAACTATTTTAATGGTTTTGAGTACTTCATTACTATGGCTCAGCAAGACAAACTTGTAAACTACATACAAAAATTACCTTAAAAGGTAGCATTTTTATAACTATGATCAATTATGTCAGTGAGGTCCCACAGTCTGTTCTAAATATGCTAAAAATGTCACTGAATCTAATACATATAGGAAGAAGAAAACATTTTTTAGTATAAGAGAACATTTCAAAGTAAGATGCCATGGGCCTTCAATACAAAGCTTGAAAAGCAAAAACATTGTTGCTGAGTATAAGGCCAGAATTGCAACTACACATCTCCCTCTGCAAAGGAGGAATCATTGGAAGCTTGCCTTCAACCTAACAGTTTATTTTACTTTACCAAGTAAATATAAAATTATAATTGAAGGGAAGACCATTGACCAATCCCCACTGAAATTCAGGACTACACGAGAGAAAACATCTATGAGCCTCATTTGAAAATGAAAATACTGAAATACTTTCTTCTTCTTCAAAATACTTTCAGTGGGTTACACAGGAAAGAAAATGTGGGCACTAAAGAGAGGATGTCTCCAAAATATTTCACTTTTAAGAGCAAAATCTCATAGGATTTTATCAAATGCTGATGCTTTTTGATGTTCTTCTTCAAGCCAGATCCTAAATTCTGTATTCCAAATTTTTATATAAATATTTCGGAAGTGAAAACCAAGCCTGATCATTTATAATTTGCACGGGTTGCAGCATAAAACTTGAAAATAGAAGTAACGGCAGAAAAAAAGAAATAAACTTTTGAGAATAGAGAATCATTCACTCGCTGGTGCCCATTAAAATCCCTGTCCCTATTGGGATAATTGGGATCCTTACCCCAGCCTGCCTTTTGAAGGAAACCCTTTAATTAGCGCTCTCCAGGCTCGGGAATGCCCTCAGCACTACATTTGTTTCCTCACATGCTGCTGCACTCTTTCCATATGGCTCATGTCTCTTACTCTAACCTGTCTGATAGGATGGCAAATTCCTTCTCTGCATTAATTTCTAGTAATTTTGTCAAATTATTGCATTGTCGTTCATTCTTTTGTATTAAAGTTTGTCTCTCATCCATTTCCTTCATTACATCTTTTTTTTCTTGCAAAATCTCTTCAGTCCTTTTTTCAGTGGCTTTCAGGGTGCCATTCAATTCTTCTATTTGGTCATTAAGGGCTTCATTCTGCTTCTCTGCATCACTGTGGATATATTTTAACAAAGCAGTTAGGGTTAAATTTTCCACATGCATATTCAAAAGACAAAATGCAAGTTGCCGGGTTTGTGGACATACAAAAGAATTTCACAATAATATATGTCAAATGTTTGAAATCAGACAGTGAGAACCTTCAAATCCCAATATAGTCCAACAACAAAACTGCAGATAGCCATGGGGCTATGGGACAGCTTAGCACCATGACAGTATTAAAAAGAGTTCAAGGAAATTGATCTCTGTCAACATTGTACATGGGTGTGACATTTCTAAACATTCTTCCTAAGAACTGGAAACTCTGATTAGTTTATTCTGTGATGTGACACAAATATACAGACTCATTTAAATATTTCATTAATAGCAATCTGCACAATGTAGGTTTTAGAAACTGCTTTAGAATTGATGTAACACTATAGGGCAAACTTCTTAAATTTATGATGGCAGAGTTGCATTAAGCAGAGTAGTGAGGAAAATGTAGAAGAAAACCATCATACAAGTTTTAAACCTGAGAAATTTAACAGT
The DNA here is from genome assembly GCF_000277835.1 of Geospiza fortis. Classification (NCBI taxonomy): domain Eukaryota; kingdom Metazoa; phylum Chordata; class Aves; order Passeriformes; family Thraupidae; genus Geospiza; species Geospiza fortis. The sequence continues at coordinate 3,681,578 of NW_005054354.1, read as the reverse complement.
CAAACAGTTGATGTGTTATTACAGATAGGGACTGGAAGCAGGAGACAAACTTCAGTGTAACCCTGTGCATAGACAGGATAAAAACCTTCATTCATCTGGATGGCAATGGGACTGCTGGGATCTGTGCGTGACCTGGCTGAAACTGCACAGAGTTAATTGGATTTTACACTTAGAGAAAACAGCACATCCCATGCTTCAGAGGAAAAGAACCCCAGCTTCATGAGAGAGAGGGAGAAAAGGCTGGCTGCTGACTTGCATTTCCTCTGATGAAGTATTAGGACCTTACAGCAAAGCAGCTGTGACTCCACAGCTGGTACAGAAGGACTCAGGGAGAATGGGTTTGTAGCTCAGGCCACACTGTGAGCTGTGGAATTGTTAGTTTAAATGTTGATTCTAATTTTAATCAACAACCATCCTCAATCATTTCTATAACCAAGGGATGAGAAGAAGTCATAGATATATATATTCATGTATATAGAATTATTTGTTAAAGACATACATTTTTTTCTGTTTCAACTTCTCAGTTTCTTTTGCAAGTTGCTTTGGAACACCAAGGATCCTAACTAGCTCAGCCTAATAACAAAACAGAAAGGTTTGATTAATAGCTTCAAAAGCTGATGAGTTTTCACAGCAGTAATATGAATTTAAAACTGCCGTGAAAATCAGTAGGAAACATTTTTTAATTGTTTGAGTTTTTCCCAGAGAATTGTAGCCCCTACTTTTAAAACTAAACATTGACGTTTACAATTTAAGTGTATCTTCAAGACAAAAATTATGCTTGAATATTATTAATACATCTTATTATGCTATTTATACCATGGAAGGAAGTAGACCCCGATGTGTTTTTAATTCTCAGTGTAAATCTGTATTAACTGTAATCTGAGCAACCAAAAATAACACAACATAACTAAGATGTCTTTATAGAAACCACCTTTTAATCAAAATCATGACTCTTAGTATGTCCTACAGGAGCAATAAGGATATGGCACAGCAGCATGTTTCATGACTATTGGAAAATGGTCCAATATTTAATGTAATGGCACAATGAATTTGGAATGACAACACCCAGAAGATTCACTGCTCCTTTGGGCAAAACATGGACTCGTACACACACACATGCACACGTACTCACAGATACATAGGCACAATTAATTTTGTGTTACTTTTAAATAAGTATGCATCTCCTGAAGCTTTTTCCTTTCTTCCTCATCTGTTAATATCATCTTTTCTTTGGATGAAACAGCTTCTTTTATTGAATCAATTTCTGCTTTCCTCTGGATTACTTCTTTGCTGAGCTCATCACAACTTTCTTTCAACTGTTGAACTTTATCATTTCTCTTTAAAAATGAAGTAAAAGACCAGATTAATTGTATTTTCCCTTTTACATTTTGCAGGTTTCTGATAACACAGACTCACTAACATTGAATGATGATAACATTTTTATTGACAAGATATGAAATGTATTTTTTTTACCAGATGAGTGTTTCTTCCATCAATACTAACAGAATTTATTTCCAACAAAGCCACAAATATTCCTCAGGACTTATGACTACAAATGTATTTTTCATGTTCACATCCTAGAACCAAAAACCTCCAGCTACTTTTACATGCAGTATCTATTTGCTGAATACAGTAAACATTTCCTTGGGTAAAAAAAATTCCAAATCTTTTCTGAATCAGTTATTTAATAGTTATCGAAATTGAATGATCTAATATAGCCTACAGAATCTAGTTCTTTTAAAATATATTTTCTATATATTCTATTTAAAATAAACTCTAGAAATGCACACTGAGAAAATATTTTCAGTGATTTTTATATGTTAGTTGTCAGAACATAAAACGTTGCTTTTCTCATGTTTCATACTTGCCTTTTCTTTTGACATTCTTTCATATTCATCTTCCAGAAGCTTTTTTTCTTCTCTCAAACTACAGTAAAAATCAAAGCAGAACTAAATATATTAGTAATAGAATAATCATTGCTGTAATATAGTAAATGGTGAGAAAGTATGAAAGCCTATCCTGTGTTAGACTAAAACACATAGTGAATTAGCATGAAAGGTGCTCAGATTTAAAGCAAGTTTGCTGACTGATGACTGGGGGTCCTGAAGGACTGGGTATGTGCATATGGAGGTGCACACATCTTTTTCTACAGTGCACACATCTAAAAATTTCAACCTAATTTTTCTTAGAGTGACGACCTCCTGCAGGGGTGCATTCACGCCTCACTCACCCTTGCCTTTTACTAGTGGCACCCTGCATCCACAGTTCCTCCCAACCTCAGAAAACAAAATGTTAACAGAGAAATGTGACAAAAGGAAAGAGGACATGGGTAATAAATAGCCACAAAGACATCAAGTATCAAAGAAAGTGCAGCTGCTAGTGAGACATCTTCTTCTTCCTATAAATGTTTTCACATACAAATTTACTCTTCAGACAACTGTAACTGAAGCTCCTCAAATCTGGACTGGATCCTGTGGAAAAAAAAGTCCTGAAAAGTGGCAGGGGTTATAGGCTAAGCCAAATGAGTATGGTAGAAAAGTAAATTGAATAGCCACAGTCATCTTAACCTATATCCAAAACTAAATTGCAATTTAATTTCAGGCAACAATCGGGACAGATGCTAAAGTGAAGAAGGAAGAAAGGAAAAAACAGGGAAGCTCTCAAACCTTATGGGTGTTTAGGAACACTGCCCTGAGAAAGATGAAGGAATGGTTATAAAAAGGGAGCTCAGCCAACAAGTTTGTTGGATTTACCATAGGGAGCTTCTTGGTAGCAGGTAGGTAAATACTGCCAAATACAAAAACTGATCCCTTCTGAAGGTGCATCCCCACAGTTGTGCATCTACAGTAGGTAAATGGGCTGCAGCAGTCTGTGTGCCATCACAACCAAACAACTTCACTGAGTCCACTGTTCCCGGTATAGCAGAGAATCAACTTCAGTGCTTCAATTTATAACTCCAGTAAGAGGATGTGCTGGTCAATTTTGTTGAGACACATGGCAGTCTGGTAGAATAAATAACTATTTAAATTAGGGAAGAATTAAGAGAAAGAGACAAACTTCCATAAAACAGTTGTGTCACTTGGAGTTATAACAATGGCAAGGGACTCCTGAGCATGCCCACCCACCAAAAGCAGCTATTACAGTTACCTCATAATGTGGCTGATACAGAAAAGAGGCAGCTGATTGCTATTTCTTTTTTCCTTCTGAAACCTTCCAGCAGCAGTGCAAGACTTTGCATGGTGGTGGTGGTGGCTCAGGTTTTAGAAAGTGTGTGGTCACAGGAACAGAGATCAATCTCCCAGCAGCCAACCTCATGGAGGACCATCCCTAGGACCTTATGCTCAATCCTTTAGCAGGACTGATTTAAGATTCCCTCCTCCATGCCACCACTCCCACTCTCTCAATAAACTCTTTCTTAAATTTGAGTCCTCCATCAAAAGCAGTGAAGCTTATACCTGGAAGCCTCAGGAAGCATATTTCTAGTTAAGGAAAGGAAATAGTGAAAAAAAGAGAACTGGGTTGGTGGTGTTGCAATATAAACAGAACAAAAAACCAACATTTCTCCCACGAATAAGAAGCTCTGGCTCAGATGAAGAGCAAAGAGAAAATAGACACAGGGTAGATGTTGTTGATATACAGCATGTATGATATTTGTATGGGCAGACAACAAGTATGCCTCTACAGGGACTGGTAAAGACTAGAAACTAATTTGAAAGCCAGCATTTGAACAGCCACAGAGTGAACTAGTTTGCAAAACAAAATCTGTTAAAGAAAAAGGTTGAATTTAAATCAACCTTCCTCCAAAACTGATACATTTAATTTTAAAAAATTCCAAAATTCCAAAATCATATTCCAAACCCATTTTGGCAGTACTTCTAATTGAACTCCTTGGGACTGGCATAATCACACTAAGGATAATGAATGCCCACTTTGCACAAATATCCATAACTGTTTGACTGTCACAAAATATTATTAAATAAGTCCTGTGCAAAATGATTAAAGAGGTACTGCAGGGCTTGTGGTTAGTCCGTGCTGTGCCCTCTTTCATATCATGCTGGACGATCAAAAGAGCAATACCAAAGATCAGGAGGGAGAGCAAAGCTGACACTGTTTTCTTTTGTCACATTCCTCACTCATGAGGACAGATTCGTGTGGAAGCATTCCAGTTTCATAACAAAGACTTTTCCATCCAGCAAAAGTAAAGTGATTTGAACACTTGATTTTCTGTGACATAAACAAAGGCAATGGTGAATGACAAGGGCCAAGTTCCCTAAATAGCTGGCAGACCAATTACTTCCACACAAAAACCTGTGGAAGTGTGAAAAGAAAAAATGGGTAAAAAGAAATAAGTTAACTCTCTCCCTTTTGAGCAATAAGTTTGATCTAGCTGCCCATAGCCAGAAGCCAGGCAGCCCTATGCTAGCATCCTTACTTCAGGGCTTCCTTACTGTAAGGGATAAAAACTGGGACCTCCAAAGGGCAGGCCATCTCACTTTCCAGGTGACTGTTTTAGGATGACAAAAATTACCAGTTGAAGATAATATATATATCTCTCTGTGGACTCTAAAGGGGAGGCAGGATGATTAACACACATTTAGGAATCAAATAAGATTCTTCCAATAATTGGAGTTTAGTCTCTGATTTAACAAATAAACATAGATGCTTAATTTACGAAAAGCATAGAAATTCTGGTTTTTCCATTTAGCAATTGAACTTTATAATCTTTGTTATATGGATATCAACCTCATGACTGTTTTACTTAGACATCAATTGCAACAAACAAAACAGCTGCAATTGGCATTAGGCATTTAAATTTCCCATTATTTTATAGCCCTTCCTTGATGGATGTATTTTTCAACATCATGTGGATTTTATTATTACCATTGTTATACCTCTAACAATACACACAATGGAAAGAAGATAAAACACTTAAGTTTGGGCATTAATGTGTGCAAATGTTTCTAATTTCTTATTTTCATGGAGCCTGATAACAGTACTGTACATGAAAAGCTGTCAGAGGTGCAGTTGTAATGAGTTAAAAAAAGGCAGTTGGAAAATTGGGTCATTAATAAAAATACATTCCAGATTTTTCCCTGAGAGACATTTACAGCTGCAAGCTGACACAGAAATAAAAAATTAAGAAGGAGAGATTAAGAAATGTAGGGGTAGTTGTCAACAGAAGTCCATTTCACTTCCTCAGCTCACAGAATAACCACAACACTGTTAGCATTAGAAGTCCCATCATGGAAGAAAGTGAACTCCTTCAGCTGCTGTCTCTCAGAGCTGGGATTGCCTGGAAATCCATAGAAAGTGTTTGGCACCTCTCAACTATAATCCAGTGACCACAGGTAGAAGTTGTCACAGCTGACAAGCTGCCAGCATGAGCTTCCTGTAAGGCTATGAGCTGTAATTAATTTGTAGGTACCAGAAAATGCAGTCACAAGACCAGCTGATATCTTCAGCTGTGGTGCTATTTATTTTACTTATGGCCTGTAATTCTTTACTAGAGAAGCTATGGATAACAGCTTAACTTTTCTCTTTCTAATTATTGAGTGACTAATACAGAAATAATTACAAGTGTTGAAATAGTTTTCCTTTTTGCAATGCTTCTACAAGGACAAAATCAGTTTTGCAACCCTGACTTGCATGCAGTTGCAGAGTTCTTCAGTGAGGAGCTGTTTTGTTACCTGAACAAATCACTGTAAGAGCTGGAGATTGGACCTAGGTTTTCAAATAAAATTGTTTTCAAGTTTCAGGCACCTTTAATCTCACAAACTCTTGTTATAGATAAATTTAGTACAAATTAATTGCTTAAGTTTAAATGAAGTGTTTAGATGATAGATTTAGATTTAGTATTTATCATTTCTCAACAATAAACAATTGTTGATACCATTGTGTAATAAAGAAAACCAGTTCTTCTTTATTTTGTCTCAAATCAGAACTCCAAGACTCACATGAACATTAAAGTGAAATGTCTCCTTAAGCCAGAACAAATCCTCGCTGATCACACTGATTCTTTCCTTCTTGTTCCACTAATTTGATTTTTTTGATCTATATTCCTACTTTCTGAGGCTTCTTATCAATTATATGAAGACATTTCATGGCTCTGAGAGCAATTTTAGCAGAACTGAGTGGAGATGACCCTTCTTCCCTCTACTTCATTACCCTTGCCAAGTACTTTTTGAGCGGAAGAATACTCCCAGAGTCAGCTCTGACTTTGGGATGGTGGCCCAAGCCTTATAAGCTCAGTAAAATCTTTCCAACCCTTGTTCATCCCCTGAGCTCTCAGGCAGACACACCAGCAATGACCCCAGTACATCCACACGGCAGAACAGGCCACAGACTGGGAGAGGAGGCACATACCTACAGTGGGAACACACCCCAAACATGCAGTCAGCCTCAGGGTGACTTCCCTGACAGCTGAAGTGTGTCAAGAAATACACTGAACACCTCATGTATGTATTGAAATGATGAAAAAAGTCACAAAATTCCCGAAAACCTGATGATACTTCAATGCAGAAATTGAATTTATTCTGGGAATGCTGACTATTCATTTGAACTATAAAGAATTAAGACAGAAAGTGAAATATCATCTTCAGCTGTTCAGAAAGGTCTGGAAAAAATTGTTTACAGAGGCAAGCAAATAGGAAATTAAATAGGGATAGAAGAGTATGGAATATTAAGAGACTTGTTAATGTTATGGCATATCTGTATGACTCCTTGAGTATGAAACATTGTCATTGTCAGATTTAAATCCGAGTTCAAAAAAGGGGCTAAGTACACTCAGATACCAGAGAAAGTGAATTAAGGCAGGGAATAAAGTCATCAGAGATAAGAGGGATGCTTCAGAGAAATAAAGGTTTTCAGAAACAGGGGAACAGAGATCTGCAGAACCAGGGAAACAAGATCAGATTTCTCACTTTCAGCTCAGCACTAGGTCGGAGTAGACATTCTAAAAAAACGATAAAGCAATAGATAAGAGACACAGATAAACCCTTCAAAACCTTTCTCCCTCCATGCTCCCTGCCTGCTATACATGCAAAAGTAAATAAACAACATGTTTGTTTTCAGACTGAACAGCCATTAGTCATAATTCCCAAAGAGAAATTTACTGGTAAGTGCCAAGCACAGCTGGGACTGTATTAACACAGTTGGACAACAAGGGAAACTGTGTTCCAGAGAGATCAAGGGCCAAGAGAGGTTGGGCCATGACTTTTTATCCTGAGAAATTAAGAAAACCAAACAGCAAGCTAACAGCAAACTTCTAATATTTTTGATGCAGCTTCCCTCCCCTCTGTGACATTGTCCATGCACCAGATATTTCAGAAAACATTGCTTTACTCTTTGGATTAAACCAGCAAGCATATGGATCTTCATTTTGCATCAGCTTTACTATTAGATCACCTGCTACTCACAACTCTATTCTGGACATTCACTTTCACTGTCTGTCACAGGCACCAAACTCATCCCTTCATTACAAACATGTATTCACACAAATAATCTGGTTTTCTTCATAGTCCACTTCTCATTTCTTCACTACATTCACTCACCCATTCTTCACACATGTTGTGCGAGTCCTGTTTGTTCTAGACTAGTCCAACTCAAAATCAGTATAATTTCTTGAATATTTCTGGAAATTCTCTCCCAGTAAGCAAATCCACATATAACCAAGGCACATCCACAACACACATAAGACCCAATGCTACCATCAGGCATGAAACAGATTCCAAACAGGGAACAATTAAATAATCTGTAGCTCCAGAGTTTGAAAAATTGACAAATTAAAAGGGCAAGGTGTTGTACAAAAGAGATCTATCAAACCATTCTGCAGCAGTGAATCAGATGCTCATTGTCTCATCCATTACAAGAACTGCAGGGCACTCAATGAAGCTGTAGGGGTCAGGTTAAAAAAGTAAGGAGGTGGCAGTTCTTACGTAGTAAATCTGTGGAACGCTTTGCCCAGCGTGTTGCAATGTCAGAAGTTTGTTCTGGAGGAGACAGGAGAAGTTCAAAGGACTAGGGGTCAGCTGAGGATTCCCAAACGCAGAGGACTGTATTTGGCTCATGAAATCCCCACATCATGAGAGGCTGGAGCTGCACTTTTGGTTTCTATTAGATAATGCACCTCACAGACCTCTGGTCAGACTGTACAGCTGGATTTGATCCTGGGCAATACATAAGACATAAGTTTCCTACTACAGTGAAGGAACATTTTTTACAGCATGACTAACCCAAAAAGCGGATTTTTAATCTGCAAGATGTTCAGTTCATATATAAAAATTAATCCAGTAAATGTGCAAGGATAATTGGAATAATGCCTACACTGCATTTTGTATAGAATAGAGTTCTCATTTTCACTGGAGGTAGAAAATAGAGAATGGGAAAATAGTACCTAAACATATAAGTCCTCATAATTTTTTTGGAAATTGATGCAAAATCAGAGAAAAATGTTCAAAAGATATGAGGACAAATGGTTAAAAAACATGATACTTCTGAAGAACTAATTTCTGGACTGCTTGGAAATTGCAATAAATTCTGTATTTAATAATTATTTCAGGAAATTTCATGTTTCTTAGTTATCTCATAGCAAATAATTTTTTCCAGATGCTTTCCATGTTTCTTTCCCACTCCCAGTTTGTTTCATTCTCAAGTTTCTTTTTCTCTTAAGAGCAAATACTTGGCTCTAAAAAAGCAAAAGAAATGAAGAAAGAATTGCCAGCAAAACCTGCTCCATGCAGTGTGTACAGTGAAATCAGTGTTCCTGATTTCCTTGCAGAATAATAATCTTAACTTCTGAGAGGCTGACATTGTGTGCTTGCAGTTATATACACACCAATGACACTACAGCTGGATTGAAGATGGGTAAAAATAGCAAGTCCCCCACAAAATAAAAATCTGATTTCATCTGCCTCTGTATATATTCTTACAAATGCAGTATTTCTGCTTGTGATTTTAGTATAAAGTATGCAGATAATTGAAATGTATACAATACCAAAATAATTCTGGACTGTTGTCCTTATATAGAAATGTTAAGATTTCACTCCTTTCCCAGGAAATTTATCATTTTTCTGCCATTAGAATATACAAGTACTTCCCTTGGAACACCTGAATAGAAAAACTTGAACGCACCACGCTACTGATGTTAAAAATAGAATTGGGTCTATTTATGACATTGTTCCATAAAATCCAAGCCAACAGGTCTCTGAGACACTTTAAACATCTGTATTGAAGGTGTTCTAGACTAGAATTGCTCATGGGAATTCTCCCTACCTAAATATTGTTCATCCATTGCAGCAAATTTTAAACAGCATTTTAAAGAACCCCATCCATGTTCTAAATTTAAAACTATCTACAAATCTGACCATGGCAAATTTATTCATCATTGACATGTTCCTGTGACTGGGGAAAGTTTGTGGCAATCCACTTAACAGCCATCAAGAAATGTGCCCATGTAAAATGTAAAGGAGATTGATTTTTATTCTATTTATCATCTTTTCACATTATCTATGATAAAATTCGCAGCATTTGACCACTTTCACCTACCATTCTATCTTCAACCGATTTTCATGCACTCTTCCTTTAATAGCATTGTATTCACTTCGGCAGCTGAAAAGTTGTCTCCTTATTTGGGAAGCTTCACTGGGAGCTTCTTCAGGAAACTGTTCTGCTTTTTCCAGTTCACTTTGTTGTTCCAGCTCTGCACTCAGGCGTTCAGCTTCCTGCAACAGCTGGCTCTCAGATTCCTGTAAACTGCATTCAATAGACTAGTTTAGAACTAGTCAATGTGAAGCACAAGCTTTGTATTTATATTTCTTTACATATCTATAATATTTAATTGAAGGTTTGTAAAATGAGATGGAATTAAGATCTGTATAATCCCACCTGACCTCCTAGCTGACCCTGCCTTGGGCAGGAGGTTGGATCTCCTGAATCCTGTTCAAACCCAAATCATCCTATGATGCCATGAGAGCAGTGGAATCTGGTCTCAGAGGGGTTTTTCTGCATACCTACAGTTGGAGTGAGATTCATCTCATCTAATTTCAACCAGATGGCAGACTGTTACTTAGTCCAATTTATTTGTCTAACACTTCCTGAACAAAAATGAAGAGAGAGGGAATCCATTTTATCCTAAGAAGTGCCAAAGGCTTGATCTGATTAAGAGTGGAGACCTATAATAGTGAAGTATCCACCAGGACAAGGCCCAGTCTGGACTATATGACATCTTTAAGTTCTTAATAAACACCAGGACATCTACCCAGTGATGAATTACATCTTGCTACTGCTTTAGTGCCACCAAGACCTGAAATAACTCATGTAATGAAACAAAAGCTGGAAATACATTTGTGCACATCTGTGGAAGCTTATTAGAAGGCCTGTAGATCAATGATCTGCTTTGTATCACCAGACTAGCTCCACAGAAAGAACAAACTAACACCTGTCAGTGTCTGGAGACTGGTATTCATAATATACTTAAAAACTTGTGTGGTGATAGTTGAAAAACATCCTAAAGGCTATTAGTAAAATACATTGATTATTATGGAAAACTCTTAAAGGAACAACAGTATGAAAATTCATATACAATGCACTACACATAAACCTCTGATTTATGCTACAGAAATATTGTGTATGCCTCCTCAATATTACTATATTATGAGTTTTATATAATGGTCTAGTAAAATTAGTCACAAGTTATGTAGAAGAATGAACTCTATCACTTGTGTTTTACTAATTAAAAATATAGTGCAATATTTTTTTTTAAACAAAGGAACTTAGAATTTCCCATATTGAGAAACTCTAGACATAAATTTTGGCTCAAATTTGACATTTATGGCTTAAACAGAAAGAGAAATTACATATCATACCAAAGAATAGAGATGGTAAAAGGATGATAAAAATACAAAATATAAAACTGATGATATTGCACAAACATAGCTGAAATAATATTGCAGAAAAACTTTGATTCATGCAAGATTTCTCCCTAGATAACAACTTCCTGTTTCTAAACTAGAAAATAAGAAAACCACAGAATTCAAGAGAAAACAGTGTGCCTTCATCATGAACAAATAATTTCATGTGTTTACACATATATGTTAAGCAAAAAAACCCAGACTTATTGACACTGGATTCGATATGATTATTTAAATCTTTAAATCTAACAGAATGCATGCAGTTGTGTGAGAAAATATAATTGGTTGTAGTAATACAGAATTTCAAACACAATTCTCTCATAACATACACTTTACATAGAGTTACATAAACATGTAAGTGAATTCATAAAAACAAAATTCTGAGTATTTATTCTTTCAAGATAATAAAAAAAAGAAAAGCAGAAACAAGAATTGAGTGTTGAATCTAGATTTTGCTCCCTACAGCTACCAACAGTATTTTTTCATGTGTTGATTTGAATTTAATTGAAGACAATGAAGAAATAGCTGCACATCTACACAATGTACACATACAGAATCCCATGACTGCAAAAGTAAGTTTGTGCAGTCTGATGTGGCAGCTTTTGAATTTGTGGAATAATTAGTAATTTAGCAGAGGCTTAAGAAAATAAGAATCCCAATCTGCTAATGAATCTTTGTTATTATCTGAGTATTTTCCAGTTTGGGTTAACAGAATATTCATACTACGTTCCTAAATTGAGATAATATAAATAAATTCTACAATTAGGCCACATAATTGAGTGACTAAAAAGGTTTTCAGGGGCCAAATACAAGATCAGATACTTCAACTTTAGATGCAGCCTTACTACAAAGTGGATGGGTGAGACAGCACCACAATGGGATGACAGCCTGTTCTCAGCAAACATAAATTCAAACCACTTAAGACTTTACAGAAAACTATCTAAGATGTTATCTGCCAGGTGACATCTTTCAGCTGTTAGAACTGCCAAATTTTGCCAAACTGAAAGCAAGAAATAAATTTGCCACTAAACAGAGGACTGCACTTATAGCTCTGTGTACATTGGCAACAGCCTTGGAAATGACCTGCACACAGAGTAATTGCACTCATGATGTTAGACAAATTTGTATTGTATATCAGAGAGACCAGTTGTAATAGTTGGGAACAGCTGTCACAGGGAACTGTGCTGCTTAAGATATATAAGGCTTTCTCTTTGAGATTTTTATATGCTAAAAAAGGAAAGAAAAAACCACACAGAGCTTGAAAACCTCATCCTGTGTCATTTGTCTTAACATGGCATTGCAACAACACTAGGACAGGTGGGCATTAATTAGGAAAGGGATTGAATTCAACTGTAATATGTGAAAAAATAAGTTATTGATCCAGAGAACTGTACAGCACATGTTAGAATGAAGAACTAACAATTAAAAAGCAGTATTGATCCTGTGAAGGGCTCTTTTCAGGAAGAGAATATACACACATACTGCACTTACCACCAGGACAATCCTTACAGCTGATGGAAAAGCAGACCCTTGCAGATGTCTGGATAAGGAGGAAGTCCCTATTTCTTTCTATAGAGTGTTAAGAGACCCTTGGTACCTTGTTCAGATAAGTATGTCTACCTGCTTAACATATGGACAATTGAATCCTAATTTTGATGCCTGAATCCCACTTTTGATGTCCTTAAAATATACTGGAAATCATGATGAGTTTTTTGTAATTGATTTCCCTTGCTGACTTTTAGCAGTAGGAGAAGTTTGTCTGTGAGAATTAGTGCTTGCTCACACATTGGTGCTCTGCTGTGACACACAACTACATCTAATACAGAATGGGACATCATGATCTCTGATCCAATTTCTTACAGAAGCATGGCCATTTCATACTCCTGTGAGAATGATGGAAAGAATGAGAGATGTAATCTACCATCTAACATTTTCATGCTTTTGGTGCATTCTGTTAAGGGTAGTTTTAAGTGTGACAGAAAGGACAGCTGAGTGCTGTTTACACTCAGGCACTATTCCACTTGTTAGACACACAAAGAGATTGCCTTTACATAATGTCCCATAAAAAAGAATACTCTATAAATACATAAAACACATAGGAATTTGTTTGTATTTTTCCAATGAAAGACTGTTTTCAAACTAACACTGGGTGAAAATCAACTAATTGGCAGCTACTGGTTTCTGCTTCAGCTCAGTGAACACCAATGTGGTAGAAACTCTCTCTATCAATTAATCCAAACACCACAAAATATGTTCAGATCTGAGCAGTTAGAAAAGTCTTGTATTTTCTAGGAACCTGAACAACACTGAAGTGCTGTTTTTAACTCTGCTTCTCAGAAAGATTTGCTATCTATCTCAGTAACCTGAAATAAAGTCAGATGATGTTTCACAGAGTCAGAATCATCTCCCAACTCCCCATTTTATTAAGACAAAACCAGAAGACTCAGCTATCCTCAAGAATAACTGTTATCTAAGTATTTTGAGAACCCTTTTTCAAATTACTTTACATTACTTTGCAGTTGCTGCTATTCAGACTGCCAGGAGGCACCGAAATCCCAGCATCATCCAAATAAGCAGGTATAACCTGAATTAGTTTTAGGATACTTAAATTAAGCTTTAGCTTTAATGACAGAATTGCCATAAAGTTTTTAATTTGGACTCTCAGTGAAAGTGGGATAAAATATTGTTAATACAGTGGATATTATGGTATGCATTACAAGAATGTAACAAGAATATCATGATGCTGATTTTACTGATAATTACAGGTATGCTGTCTGTTACAGTCTGTACATCCATTCCCAGTATTATTATGTTTGTATTAGAAAGAAAGATGTGTTTCAAACAAGTATTTAAGTATCGCAAATTAACTTGAAAGTTCCTATTAAATAATAGTGGTTTTCAACCTTGTGTTTTGGCTTCCTTTCTATGAACTATAACTCTAAGAAAGCCTTAAATGATAATAAGGCTTCAGCATGAGCAGAAAGTACTTTAAAAACATAATGCTTTGGCTACTGAAAGTCTAAAAAGGAATATTATACCTTATCACAGCCTCATGCAGCAGGGTGTACTGTTCCTTCAGCTCAGCTACTCTGGTGTCTGTGATTTTTCCAGCAGAAAATAGCTATGGAAGGCAAACAGACAGTTATGAAATCTCCTAAGCACTAATACTTTCATTTTGCTGCAACTTTTTATAACTGTAATTGGCAGCCTTTCAGTTTATACAGACTTTGATAACATAACAAATTAAATACACCACCAAATCAAATAAACAGAGAAAAAATGCTTACTTTCATAAAAATTCAGGACATAAATATAAGAACATAAAGAATGTTTCTATCACAACTGCAGGGCTACCTGCACTGTACCATTTCTTCTTTGACTTTTTGTCTGTATTAATATTTCATGGTAATTCTGTCTTGACTTTGAACTCAGGCTCTAAGTAACTTCTTTTCATTGCTTAACTGGTTCAGCTTTGGTATAAACCCACTGGCCCACACAGGCAAAACTGAGGTTTAAAGTGTCTCTGCAGGCAATAGGGATGTAAAAAAACATAGGAGCTAGGCTAAAGCTGGATTACCCCCAGGCAACAGAACACATTACCTTACATGCCTGTGCAGATCTCCAGCAAACACCAAGATCAAACAGGTCTCTTAAACACCTCCAGAGACAGTGACTCAAACTCTTCCTTAAGCAGTCTGCTCCAACACTTGACCACACTTTCAGCGAAGAAATGTTTCCTAATATCCAATTTAAACCCCCCTGGTGCAACTTGAGGCCATTTCCTTCTGCTCTATCATTTGTTACCTGGGAGAAGACACTGATCTCATGGCTACACCTCCTTTCAGGTAGTGTAGAGAACAGTAAGTTCTGCTCTAAACCCCTTTTCTCCAGGCTGAACACCCTCAGCTCCCTTAGCCACTCCTCATCAGACTTGTGCCCCAGACCCTTCCCCAGCTCTGGACTCTCTCCAGTCCCTCAATGCCCTTCTTGTAGTGAGGGGCTCAAAACTGGGCACGGGATTTGAGCTGTGGCCTCACCAGGGCTGAGTGCAGCAGGACAATCATTGTCCTGGTCCTGCTGGCCACACTATTCCTGGGTGATACTGCTTTAGAAAACCTTTCCTCCCCTCCTTTGGTCACAAGTAAGGAGAACCAGTTTAAATCCAATTAAAAAATGTAAGATGATCCACCTCTATAAAAGTCCACGGCTAGCCTTGTGGGTCAGCAGGTCAAACCTGCAACGCCTATGGGACCCTGCCAAGAAATGTGATTATGCAGAGATCTCCTGAAATAAGAAGTGAAATTACTACAGCTCCAAGAAAATACCAGCAGTTATAATTGAACCTTCAGAATATTCAGAGGAAACCATTTAGAACTAATCCTATGGCCAAGAAGCAGAATACACATCAATATGTCAAAGGAAGTATATATTTTCTTGATAACTGTTCAAGTTTTTTCAAGATCTGTTTCAAAATATTGTGTCGTAGCAAAGACAATCTTTGCTCCCTGAGACCCCAAGAATAGAAGGTCTGCCTTTCATTTGTTTGCATGAGATTAAAGATAAGCAGCTCTCAAATATTTATTTTGGCATTCTGTATGATCAAGGATACTGTTCACTTAAGTTCAAAATATTATCTAGGTCTTCTGTGAGAAAGAAAATATTCCCTTTCTCAACCCATTTATTTCCTAGCCTCACACAGAGATACAGTTGTCCTGTTTGTGTGGTACCTCACTAATGTGCTTTCTCCACACCCCTCTGATCTGTACCTGTGAACTACAGGTTGTTTTACTGCTTAGGTTCTCACTGCAGATCTACGCCATGTTTGACAATGCTTCCACAGAAATAACATTGCTTGTCCTGAAGGCTGTGTCTTCTTCTTTATGTCCATAAACTTCTTACAGATTTCACACCTAATTTCTCAGTTCAGTTCAGAGCTAAGAGCTCTATTTCAAGAAGGTTGGTCCTATGCAGTGTGAAGACTTGTAGCATTGAGGACTACACAGGACAGGCTGCATGGATGGCATACCAGCATGTCAAAGGCAGTGGTCTCACTTTCCTGGAAAGTTTCATCACCAGGTAGTTCCCATTATCACAGCGTTTTTGGGAGAGCCATCAAAGAGACAGCACTGGGCTACTCTGGTCCCAGGATTTGTTATTAAAGTCTGGTATACAGTTTTCTCCAAGATTTTTGGGAGGGCAGAAAGGAAAGAGGCAACTGTTTGAGGGGAAGAAATAGTTTGTGGAAGAAGGGAGCAAACGTGATCCTGCTCTAGAAAAATTGAATTAATTGTGATGATAAAACTGGACAAGAGATGATGCCCCTGATATAAAGATACATAATTCCTTCCAGGTGGCCTGTCCCACATTAATGCTAAAATAACCAACAGTATTTGCACACTCACAGTCCATTTTATTGCTCAGAAGCTCTCACATTGCTGGGGTAGGTGAAATGTAGGTCTCCTCAGTGTAACTATTTACATTGCTACACTGAAAAGTAAAAGAACGAGTGAGAAGATGGAGAAGTGAGAAAAAAAAGGGCTTCTAAATGGCAATTGAGGATGACTTTTTCCAGTCCTGTGTTAACCATAATGCCCTCGTAAGAACTGAGGTAATTTTATTATACTGGTGATCTCAGATCTGGAGTCTGGAATATAGTTGGATAAATATTCTTGACTTGTTGAGTCTTCCAGTCCCATTCCAAGTCAGTTGTACTTAACTGTATATTGCTTTTCTCAGATTTTCTTTCTCATTTTATAATATACTGAGACACCATACATTTTCAAACACGCTCAACACTGATAAATCATCTGGATAAACCAGAATAAATTTTCCTTATCTAAATGCAGAATTACTGGAAAGTTGGATGAAGATTTGTCTTTTAACAAATGGTTGCCTGGCAACTTTCTGCTTGCCATTTCCCCGTACTCCCATAAATGCAGTTACATGGAATTATGTGTCTTATTACTGGATCTACTTGAATCTTTTTCATGCAAAATTTCTGTTATGTTTATTTTACCATATTAAGTTACCCTTACATTGCCCTTGTGATTTTCTAACTGTTACAATTTTTTATATTGCTATGTGATTTGAAGTCTGGCTTTTCTACCAGAAAAACAAAACAAAACAAAATCTAACAAATCAAAACCAAACCCAAACCCAAGTTCCAAAGCAATTTTTTTTTCCCTTCAATCAGTGAAAAGTCCCAAAGTGCTGGGCAATTCATCCTATTACAAAAAATGTGGAGGAAAATATCGCAGAAAAGGTGCAAGGGAAGGACATATCCTTAATATTTTTCTAGCAAGAAAAGGTAGATATTCTGTCTCTGAGCAGGACTCATTTAAATATAGGAGTCCAGGAGAAAAACAGAACATACTTATGCTCAAATAGCTGTTCTGTACACCTGAAAAACTTTTCTCTCTAAAGTTCATATTCACTCGCTACCAACAGTTCCCCACCAGACCTGTCTTCAAAATCTCCTGATGAAAATTCCAAGAAAAAGTGAGCACTATGTGAGATGATACACTATATGAGGTACCTCTTTTATATCATTCCAGCTTGACTTCAGGCACATGAGCCCCTGGATTTAAGACCACAGTAGTTTCTCCAAGCTTAGAAGGTGGATAGAGATGTTTGTAAGAAAGAGAATATGCCAGAATAGCAATGGGAATTAAAACCACAGAAGGGAGAGGACCCACCTGATAAATGAGGTACTCATCCATGTGAGCAAAACTAGTGAAATCTGGCCCTAACTTGATCAACACTTCCTCACTCTGCATTAACTGCAGTGGGCATTCTCCATTTTATCAGATTATATTCAATTCTTTCTGACAGTCAGCTCAAAACAGGGCAGCAAGGAACTCATCTGAAATTCCAAAACAAGTTTTCTCTAAGTGAAATGTGATATAAATAAGAACTCTAGGCACATATCCCATTTCAAATTTCAAGGCTCCTAAAGTTCTTTTGGGACTCTCCAGAAATGAATAAAATTCAGCCAAATATTAAACATAAGTAAATGATGGAATCTGAATATTGGTCTAACTTTGCAGAGTTCTTTGATAAAAAAGCACACAAAACAAGCACAGAAGATAAATAAAGTCACCACCAAGAAATTACCACTTAACATCAACTACCTACTACAATCATTATTAAAGTGAAGCACTTGAGGCTTCTTAGGAAATACTCAATTTCAGCAGTGCCTAGGATCTCTGCATTTTGGAGAAAGGATGTAGCTAACACGTGTTTCTAATTATTTTTGCAGTTACTGCAAAACAACTAAAATGTATTCTAAGTTCAAATGGAATAATAACACTTTCCCTTCCTTCATGCTAAGTTGTAGGTTTTGTAACTGTAAGAAGACATTGTGACTACACTTAGTGTAATTTTAACACAGAATTTCCAACCTTTTATATTCATTTGCTATTTCAAATATCTGAAATGTTTCATCAAACAACTGTTTTGCCTCCTAATAGAAGACTAGAGAAAAATATCAAGGGATTAATATATTTTATAGTTTGTATACACCCAGGATTTCAGTATAGTATTAGCCCCTTGGCATATGGGTCTTCTGCCCAGTCTGTTCTGTCAGGTTTGGAATTTCCCTTCTGTGCTGTTTATTTGAAGAGCTTTTCTTACCTCTTTCATATAATATTTAAAGGTTAAACATGAAGCAAAGAGAAATGGTAAGTTCTCCTCTTTAAACAGAGAGCTCTGCCTACTCTGCCAGAATCCTCATGAAGCCACACAGTTTGGACACAGCACACAGCTCAGGTGTGCCTTTTTGGGGGAGAAGGCAACGCCACCTTCTCAGGGGCTGTTTCAACATCGTAGCAGGGCAACAGGTACAAGCACACTGAACCCATGCTATGACTCTTGCATTTCTGTCCATATGGCTGGACACCAGGGCTAGGGATATCTGCAGGTGTTTGGCTTGCCCATGCCAGGTATATCCAAATTATCTGGGCAAAATCTCGGACCCATGATAACACACTAAGGGAACTGAAGATTCCTCCTTAAGTTCAGCCCACTGCTCAGAGCAAGTTCAAAACTTCTCACTAATTCTGAAGATCAGGTCCTGGCTACTTCAAGATGAAACATCCAAAAATGAAGGAAAACCAATTAAAAGGTTGTGTTTGGAACCTCTCTAGCAATCTTCAAAAAAAGCCAAACACAACACAAGGAAATATAATCTCTACACTTTTCATTCAGTCATTGTGTATTTTTCAATTCATCTCTAATATTCATACACATATGGAAGACTACCACAAAATTAAAATTTCTCTACTCAACAACATTTCCGGCTTCAGCACATATTTCAAAGTATTTTAAAACAAGAAGATAAAAGTCACTAATTTAAGACTGTAAACAGTTTGCAATAAATTGTAGTTATTGGTATGCAATTCTGCATTCCATTTTGGAGATTGGGAAACACTGAAAGCACACACAGAAATAGCTATACTGCAGATATTTAGAGAATGATATGCCTTGCTTAAGCCATTACTCAAGAGAAAGGTTACAATGATAGAAAGTAAAGAAAAATGCACTGACAGTTTTAAATAGATAGTGTAAGTGGAGTTTAAAAATAAGATGCCATCCCTCTCACCTGGAACTTCATACATTTATTACAGGAAGTAGACTTTAGAATAAGGATGGGAAGTCCATAGAAAAAGCCTATTTAGTAGCTTTTCAAGTAGAAAAATATTTGTCACTGAGTTTCCTAAACATTTAATTTAGGTGACAAACAACAATACTTGAAGCCATGCACAGGTTATTGGTTGCACAAATGTACTCAGGTGGGAGTAACGGCATACACAGAAATCATAAATACACTTATGTACAGTAGATACACTGTGCTGCCTTACACTGAACTTCTGCAATTTTGCTTTTTTAATTACAGATGGATGAACCAGGCATCATGTAATGAAAAATAAACTGCTAAAGAGCCTCCTAAAACTAACAAATAATGACTGTGAAAAATAATATCCCAAATTCTTTCCCAAGGCATAGTTCATAACCCTAGTTTTGTTGCCCAGTTCACGGGAAAAAGCAATCCCTACATGGAAAATATAAACATCAGCCACAATCAAGATGGTACAGTGGGTGAGACTATGCTGCTGGCCAACTGAGGCTTGCATGGCTCAGAAAAGTGGGCATAGAAGACTGATAAGACAGGTATTTCAGGAGAGGACATAGCTTTCCTGCTGTCATCAAATTTCATTTGGCTATGAAGCTTGAAATCAGGATAGGAAGTAACTAGCACAGTCTTACACTTGGTGCTTTTATTGGAGCAGGTTTGCAGGAATCAGAAAGGATTTTTTCTGCAAACACAAAGGAGGGAGAAGCTTTTGTTTTTGGTATATCATCACTCTGAAAGTGTATTTGGGTTTATTCTCTTTGTATATTGAACTAACTACAGCATCTTCCATGGCTACAGATAAAGGAAATAGATGTCAACTGTAGATTTTGAGCAGGCAGATCAGATGTCATGGGAGAAATAGAATTAGTAAGAACATAGTTTTGTGGACCTTCTTCTTTACAAATATGGTGCTCACCTTAACAGAAGGAGTGATTTTCTTTGACCATATGAATTTTTTAACATGTATTCTATTTACAGTTACAGATCTAAATATCCACTGCTTACCTGCTCTGTCAGCGGTGCCTGCCTGCTGCCAGAATTTATAAATAAAGCAAAGAACAATTTAAGCAGGTAGTAAAGCCATGCAACCACTAGCTCTATGTCATCTATATCTGAATAAGAATATTTATAATACCAAATGGAATAGGACTGCCTTTCCTTTCATGTTCTGATGTGTTCTCATAGACACATGAGGAAGTTGAATAGGTAGTCCCACAATCCAGTGGACAACATAAGGACTGCTTGCATGAAGAATGACTACTGAGTTAAAAAAGAAAACAATTTAGCTAATCAGAAAGAATTCTAAATCAGAATTTGTTTCTAGTATGGAATTTTGGTATACATTCCAAATTGTGGAAAAACCCGAAAATTAATCTAATTACTTGTCATTCTCTTTCTCAGTCAAAATGTAACACAGAAATGCTGAAGTCTACAATAAACATCACAAATACTACTGCAGCAGTTGAATCTCTACACATTCCATCTCTGCCACCAAAATGGTTTGTATGAATGAGTCCCAATATACTTCAGGTTTGTATATACCAATCATTTGAATTGCTTAGACAAACCTGGATATTTTGCAGCAATTCTTCTGCAGGAGATGTTGACTCCCAGAACAAAGCCAGAAATCAAACAGAAACCAAGCTGTTGTGTTTTAAATTGCCATAGTCACTAGTTAAATTAACATCTGCCTACAGTCATAGCTTTGTTGTTTTCTGCTTGACCTACATTCCATTATCTGCCAGAAAAAGAAAAAAAACCTTAGTCTAAAAATTCATGGGAAATGGTTCATGCTGGTTTTGATAAACTTTGGATAAACAATCTCAGACAAGTCTAATGAAATGAAATATATCACTTCTTTAACCTTGCAATCACTGGGAAGTTCTGTGAACAGAATTAAAAACTTCAGTAGAATTTCAGAGTACCTTGAGCTGTAAGTTATTTTCTTTATCTTTAGGAAGATGTCTGTATGATAAAGAGATCTCTTCTGTCCACAGGGAAAAAAAAAATAGATTCCTAAAAAGTAGACTAAAAGAGATTAAAAGCTAGAAGAAAATTAGCTTTAAGTAAAAAGCAAAGACCTTAGCAGTCATCAGCTGTTATTCAGTTAGATCCTTTCACAGTTGATAAAGATTGACTTTTGGGGTTTGTGATTGCTTAACTAATTTAAAGTTTTTAGTATTATGCAGAACACTCTAGATCTAGAGAGACCCATCTGGGAAGAACCTTTGTTTATAAACAAACAGCAAGTCTTAGTTTAAATCTGGTCCAATATTTCTGCCATTACTTAAACTGCATCAGCATCTTACAGCTTAAGACTACTCAGTGTCCTTCCTCTTTGCTGAAAAACTCAGATTTGAAACTTTGCTTCATTTATTCCAGGAAGGATAGGAGACATGAAACATGAAAAAGGCTATGTCATACTATTTTGGGTTCCTGAAGAAAGTAAAGAGATGTGACAGATTTTTGGGAATGGACACTCCCTGACAGAAGAGGAAGAAAGGCCAGAACTCAATTACAAGAGTGCTCCAGGTAGGAGAAGCATACAGACTGGAGGAGAAATGGATCTTCTGGACTCCAGGCAGACTGGTGACAGCTTAGGAGCAGAACATCAGACCAAGAATGAAATCAGGAGGATAATAGAGAAACTCAAGATTACTGAAGTATCATCCAAAGGAGGAAGTGAATATCCCAAAAGGAAGATATATATGGGACTAAGGAATGGATGTCTCAGGACAGAGATGTCTGAAAAGCTCAGATTCTTCACCTTACTGTCTCAACTTTCTTTTTACATTTAGTATGAACAAAAATTTCTAGATGTTACAAAATTCTAAAGATAGTTTAGGCTTTCAATGTAGCACAGCATGCATAAATTACAACAATATTTGTTATACATTTAAATATTTCAAGGCAAATCATAGAATGTGGTCTATCAAGGATAATTATTATTCATTTTGCAGATACAGAACAGTTTTTCCAGTTCAAAGTCACAAAGCAGATAGCAGAGACAATTGTAAACTGAAAAAACAAGAGTGTGGGGGGAATGTGGCCTCCCAATAACAAGGATTTAAGAATTCTATTCTATTTCTAAAGCCCCTCCAAAGAGGCTGGTATAGCTTTTCTCCATTTGACAGTAGCAGCCATACACAAGAACAAGGCTTCAGAAACACCTGATTTTTGACTGATATAATGAAAAATTAGCATCAAATCAAAAATTTAAAAATTTTACTTGCAAATTAAAATCACACATTTTATCTTTTACAAACATTTCAATTTTGATAAAACCAAAGTGATGCCAGTATTTTACACCTGAATGGCCGGGAGTGGCTTTTACCTCATTGCTGGGGAACTATCATGATCTGACAGGAGGAGATACAGTTTTGTCACATAACTAAAAACATCAAGGCAGGTTCTGGGATGCTCATTTAGAACATAAGAAAGATACATTAAAAACCCATCTCATAGGAAAGTTACTCAACTTTTCTGCTATGCAGGAATCTGAAGGAATTGTTGCAGGGGTTAGACAAGTAGGGTTTTTTGACCAAACCTCCTTCCTGTACTATCAATATAAGCCTGTGGTGTGAATTGTAGCTAGTAACATGACAGAGATCATGAACTTGAGGATTATATGTGTGACTAATGTCTGCTTAATGT